>NW_006399945.1:5708385-5729639 GCF_000299155.1 Elephantulus edwardii
ATGTCAGTCTGGAGACTAAGGTGCGCTTGATACAGGCATGATTTTTGCAATTACTTGCTATGTATCAGAAAGCTGTACAACAGCTAGGCGTGATAGAAGGTGAATTGATGCCTTTGAGCTGTGGTCCTGTAGAAGAGTATTGAATATACCATGGACTGCTAGGGGAACAAACAAGTTCGTCATGAAGAGGGTGATGCCAGGCTGTTCCTTGGAGTCAAGGACTCTGAGGCTCTGTCTGACATACTTTGGGCATGTTGCAAGGTGGGACCAGTCCTTGGAGAGGGACGACATGCTTGGGTGGGTGGAGGGACAGTGTAGGAGAGGAAGACCCTCGATGAGGTGGATTGAATCAGTGCCTGGGGTAATGGGGGTAAGTGTGTCAGAGACAATGAGATTGGCACGGGATAGAGCAGGGTTTAGGGCTGTTGTACATAAGGTCACTATGAGTTGCTGGTGACTAGATGATATGTAACAACACACACACACACACACACACACAGACACGCATGCATGTTATTGTTCTTTCTGCATGCTGTTGAGTTGATTCTATCTTAGCCCTTATTGTTGTTTTCAAACTGGAACTGACTCATAGCTGACCCTCCAATGATTTTCAGAGGCAGTAAACTGCATGTGAGGGGACTGCCCTCTTTTTCCCATGAAGCAGGGTTTTTTAGGCTATAATTATTACAGGAACAAATTATTAAGTCTTTATTTTGAGGATTTAAACCTCTGGCTTGTCAATTATCCTCTAGACATTGTGACACCATGTTTCCTTTACACACATATGCATGTATATTTGTTTCTAGTAACATGATAATAATTTATATTCTATTCTTAAGAGTAAAAATTTAATTCAAACATTGACAATAACAAGGATGTACACCACGGTACATGAAATAATAAACAAAATAAGTCTTTGGCTATAAGTCACTCACCTGGCCCCATAAAACTAAGAGAGAAGTTGGGAAACAGAACTTTTCTGTTTGTGTAGGAGTTGTAATGATTTTGATTAATAGCAAGTCAGCTTCCACCACAGTTTCTTGCAATAATAGAACAGGCACATTACAAGATGATGTAAGCTGTGGCAGCCAGAACTGCAGCACTTGCACTGCAGTACTGCAGAAATTCTACATAGCTTTGATTGACACATGGACACCACAGAGTCCCCACAGCATCAAGCTGTGCAAAGAAAAGCTAGTAAAACCTACAGAACACCTACAAACTCTGTAAGTCTACTTAGATATTAGACTTTTGGCAGAGAGAGGTGATGAAATATAATAATTTCATATAATTCTCTTCCAGAGTCTAATCACCATTTTTCCTTTTAATATCTATATACTGTTCCCCCCCCACGCATTCAGTAATTACACACATGGTCACAGATTGAGATCAAATTCTAGAGCCTCTGCAGAATTTCTGATGCTGCCTTTATAATACTCTTGAGTCTCTTTAGAAAGAAACAAATTAAACACCTTCGGTTTGCATGGTCAAAGGCAAAATCTCTGCCAATGAAATACATTGTAATTTTCAACTGGTACTAAATATGATTAATGGAGCATTTCTTTGAGATTGATTTTATCTTTAGGATCTTGGGAAATTCAGCTTCTCAACAGATCATCCTTTACTGGGTGCCAGCTGTATGTTATAGATCATTTGCCTTGTCTGTGTGATTCATTGTGGTAAAGGACAGTGAACATTGCCCAGCTTCTGCTGGACAGGGAAAGAAGGTAGACCCAAAAGTTGCTGCGTTTGAGAATTTTCAAGATTGTCTTTCTCCCATAATCATCTATCACACCATGGTTATTTATCATTCCCTTTGACATACACATAGGCACAGAGCTATGATTGTGGGGTCATGAGTTATCTGTCTCACCACCTTCCTCCCTTTTGATGTCACTTATCTTCTCAAATATCATTACTCCACTGAGCTGTGGTTGAATATTGACATATGTTTGCAGCAGCATTCTTAATACCTTGAGCTTAAACAAATTTCTCAAAGGTAAAAACATCAAATTAAAAGTTTTCTAATTCTTTTGGCTTTTTGGCAGCTAAACATTACTTACTCACTCACTCACTGCCACTGATTTGAAAGGAACGCCCACTTGACCAGTCAGTGGGGTTTAGAGGTTGAAAATAACAGGGGAGGAGATTCCCATCTTTCTCCTGCGGATCCACATCACATGTCCTGGATTGACAGGGTAGCTGCTTACCACTAGGCTATCATGTTGTTATGTGCCATAGAGTCACTCAGAACTCATAGCGACCCTATGTACCATAGCCCTGGAACCTGCTCTAACCTGTGCCAACTTTACTGTCTCTGGCACACCTATCCTCATTACACCTGTCACTGAATCACTCCATCTCATTGATGGTCTTCCTCTCTTTCTCTGTCCCTCCACCCTTCTAAGTATGATGTTCCTCTCAAGGACTGGTCCCTCCTTGCAACATGCTCAAAGTATGTTAGATGAAATCCTCAGAATCCTTGCCTCTGAGGAGCTGCCTGGCTTCACTCTCTCTAGTCTGAACCTGTTTGTTCTCCTGGCAGTATGTAGTATATTTAGCAATCTTCTCCATAACTTCCCAAAAGCTTCCTATTAAGAGATAAAAACAAAAAAAGTCTTTTTCTTTACACAGGGACTCAGGCCAGCAATGTTATGAAATGATGCTTGGAACATTATGTGTTTTTCAAGGGCCATTACGGTTAACTGGTGCTATTCCCAGAGAAATGCTGTTCTATCCTGCTAAAAACACAGGCCCTTTGATTAATCTCCCCCTCCTCCTGCACATCCTCATTCCTCTGCTTTCACCCTCCCCCCCCATCCCTTGGACCCTTATACTCATTCTACAATAATGGTTTTATACAGTACTTGTCTTTGTGTGACTGAATTAGTTCATTCAGCATGATGCTCTTCAGTCCTTCCCAAGTTAGGTAATAATTTACAAAATTATTGCTCCTGCATGCTTCATGGTATTCCATTGTGCGAATGTACCATAATTTTTCAATCTATCTATTTGTGATTGGACATCTAGGCTGTTTCCTTGGACTAATTGTGGAGTTGTTCAATTTTATGGGGGCGGGGGAGGAAATTGGAAGAATCTGTTCTGGAAAACAATGTATTTGAATTTTGTAAATAAACTAGTATAAAAAAGAAAGACAGACAACAACCATAGGCTCTGATGTCAGACAGCTGAACTTTGGATCTACCAGTTCCTAGTGGCATGATCATCAACAAATTTTCTAAATTTTGATGTATTTGATACAATCATGAGATTGTACAGTTTTATGGTGGGGGATGAGGGAAATTGAAAGAATTTGTTTTTGAAAACAGTGTGTTCAAATTTTGTAAATAAACTATTGGAAATTTTTTTAAAAAAGCAACCAAAAAGTATAGGAAGGAACTTTGTAAATTTTCATGACAATCATAGTAAAGTATGTTTAAAAAAAATAAAAATATAGTATTACAGTTGTTTTAATATACACGGTATTTTAAAGAGATATTTACTTAACACAAACAGAACAATGCCCATATGTGTGAGCCAAGAACATTGTAGTCTAGTGATTAAGAATACAAACTCCTCACAGGACAGACTCATAACATTAAAATACTTCAATATTTACTTTTTGTTGTGATTTGAGTGAAAATTTACCAAGTAAATTGGTTTTGTATACAATCATCCATCTGTATTTTATCGCATTAATTGGAATCCTACATTACAATAATAATCCTTTTCCTTCCTTCTTTTGTCTCTAGTTTCCATTAATCATTCTTTCTCAGCCCTTCCTGAATTCTGAGTTTTATCCTTGAGCAAATATTACCTTTTTGATCTTGGTTGTTCTATGTAAGTGTGTAACTTCCTTGAAATGTGAGTTCGCCTCACATAGTCTTTCTTGCCTGTTGTTTGAAAGAAAGTTGAGTCACAGGAGTGATTTTAGTTTCAGGGTCTGAGAGTAACTAAGGGACGTAGTCTTGGGGATTCTACCAGTTTCTAGCAGCAATGTGTGTGTGTGTGTGTGTGTGTGTGTGTGATTTTGAGGATATCCCCCCCTATTTCTTACACTCTGTCTACAATGATCTCTTTTAAAGTAGTAACAGTGGTAACCAGACACCACCTTGTTCTTCTGTTCTAAGAGTCATGGAGTTTGTGAACCATTATATAGTCCATTAGTCCTTTGAAGTGTTACTATATTATCTTTGCTTTTCTAATAGTTTTGTCTTAGACGGCTGCTTGCAAGCTTTTAAGACTCCACGTTGTTTCTCATCAAAGTAGGATGTAGAGCACTGTCTATATGGATTGTTGTTTTATATGCCATCAATTCATAGAGGATCCTTCTGTGGCTTTTCATAGGCTGTAAATTGCACAATAAGTGTTGTCCTTTTTTCTTCTCACAGAGCCACTGATGGATTTGAACCACATACATTTAAATTGACACCCCCAAGCCCTTATCCGCAAGGTCACCACAGCTTTTGGACTATATGGCACCAATTCACTTCCTCTCCCAAGACCATGATCCTGTGACCCTAGGACAAGTAACTCATTCTCTCAAGATGTTTGATTATGATTATGAAGTTTTCATAACATTACCCTTGTTGCTTTGCTATATAAAGAGATATATTTATGTTGTTGTTGTTATGTATCATCAGATAAACTGTGACTCATACGGACCCCATGCATGATAACTCTAAACCCTGTCCTATCCTGAGACAATCTCATTGCCTCTGACACACCTATCCCCATTGTATAGCATATAAAAATATGCGTCTAGAAATATTGCCTATGAAATCTATGTGTGGTCTTGAGTGTAGTATCTTCACCTATCCATGACTACTCATTATCTTCTTAACTGTCTGCCTATCTAAACACATGTAGATTGTTATTGTTGTTGCTGCTGTTAACAACGTCAGTCTCAGAACTAAAGTGCATCTGATACAGGCCATGATCTTCTCAATTACTTGCTATGCATCAGATTACTAGACAATGACTAAGGATGACAGAAGATAAATCAACGCCTTTGTGTTGTGTTGATAGAGAAGAGTGTTAAACATACCATGGACTGCAAAGAGAACAAACAAGCCTGTCCTGGAGTGAATGAAACCAAGTTGTTTTTTGGAAGCAAGGATTTTGAAGTTCTGTATGATATATTTTGGGCATGTATCCAGAAGGGACCAGTCTTTGGAGAAGGACATCATGCTTGGAAGGGTAGAGGAACAGTGCAAGAGAGGAAGACCCTGGCTAAGATGGATTGGCACTGTAACTGGGTTAATGGAGGTAAGTGTGTTGGAGTCAGTGAGATTGGCTCAAGACAGGGCAGAATTCAGAGCTGTTGTACAGAGGGTCTCTATGAATGGCAGCATTATTATTGATAATGCAGGATTGTATGTGTAACACTTATAGTCATTAAACATATATCTGGCTGAATCTCTCCATAACACAAAACTGTTAAGCACTCTACAATTAGTTAAACGGTTGGTTGACTCTTGGAACCCAAGCAAAGATAGCTTAGAAAACAAGCAAGGCATCCTGCTTCTAACAGGGTAGAAAACTTTATGAAGCAGTTTTACTATGGACACAAGAGGTTATAATGAGTTAGAACCAACCCAACAGCAACTAATAACAAAAACAAACATCTGGAAGGATTTCCTCCATTGATGAATGATTCTCAGGGATGTTTGGTTCTTTGTTTAATATTGTTTCCAGTTCAACTAACATTTAGGAACTCCTATGTCCTAAGCCCTGTTGACACAGATGTTATCAATATGAATACTGAAGGAAGTACAACCAAAGTGCTTACTTGAGGGAAGGAGGATGAAGTATCTCACACACTTTGGGTATGTTATCAGGAGAGTCTGGTCCTTAGAAAAAGACATCATGCCATGAAAAGTAGAGGGTCAATGAAAAAGAGAAAGACCCTCAAGGAGATGGACTAACAAGGTAACTACCACAGTTGTTGTTATGTACCATTAAGTCATTTTCAACTCATAGCGACCCTATGTACAACAGCTCTGAAACCTGTTCTATCCTGAGCCAACGTCATTGTCTCTGGCACACCTACCCTCATTACCCCAGTCACTGACTATATCCATCTCATCTGGAATCTTCTTCTCCTGTGCTGTCCCTTCATACTTCCAAGCATGATGTCCCTCTTCAAGGGCAGCTCCCTCCTTGCAATACCCAAAGTATGTCAGACGAAGCTTCAAAATCCTTGCTTCCAAGGGTTTCACTCTCTCCAAGATGAGCCTGTTTATTCTCTTAGCAGTCCATGATATATTCAATACTATTCTCCAGTACCACAATTCAAAGGCATCAATTCTTTTTCTAACACCTTCAGTGATTGCCTAGCTCTCTGATGTATCTATTACAGTGGGTTTAAGAAAATCAGAGATATGTTGTGGGCTTGCCTCCAGAAGCTCTATGACTGTGGAGAAACATCGAAAGTTATACAAGTGTTCATGTCTTTCATTCATAGGTTTGCTATGAGTCATCTACGACTGAATGACATTTAACAACAACAATTAAAACATAAAAATTGAAGTCATATAGAGTTAATAAAGATAAAGTTTCTTGAGAAATTAGAAATATCAACCTGAAGATTAGCTCCTACAACTAATAAAGGTGAAATAATATACCCAAGATCTCACAGAGACACAATGGTGTCTTCATTTTCCCACTTTTCTCTTCTTTATTATAAAACTAGATTGAAAACTTTTTATAACAATCCACATTTAAAAATATCTGATATTTCACCTTTATTAGTTGCAAATCTTTATTTTACTATAGGATCTAATTTCCAGGTTATAATACCAAGTTTTTCAAGAAACTTTATTAATTCTACATTTCTTTAATTCTCATGCTGTTATTTCCCACCCTACATTCCTCCATGCTTTCCTACAAAGGCTTCTTTAAGTGAAAATGTCTCCATGAAAGTTAAGAAATTCTATCAAGGAATGACAATTTAGTTTTACTTAGATAATAAAAGCCTCACTCTATCTGAGAAAGAGCAAACACTTGAAGGAATCTTAATTTTTTAGAAGTGTAAAAGGGAAAAAAGAAGTAACCCAGGAGCTGAATCTGAGCTTCAAAACCTTGGTTTAAAAATCTATTCATAGTGGGATATCCAAAGGTCAGGAAGATAGCCTGGGGTTGTTGAAGAAAATAGAAATAACCTGAGCAGTAAAATGCTGCTGATAGGACTCAGAATTATGATATTGTATGCTTATTTTCTATGTTAACGTTCTAAAACACCAAGAGGTATACTTTTTTTTTAGGTATACTTTTTTAATTGTCATTTCTATTGTCAATGCAATTTACTACATGATTCTGGAAATGTTTGCTGAGCTATTATGCACAAAGTACTGCTCTAAACCTATAAAGAATGCAAAGTAAAAAGGTAAGTGAGTGCTTTACTTTTTAAAGCATTTTTAAATTTGATGTTTGCAGTGGCTCTTAACTTTTCTTTATTCTTCACAGCAACAACTTGTTGCTTCAACTTAACAGCTACTTGTTACGAGATACTGTTGAACTGATTAACGCTGTGGCACTTGGAACATTATCGATGGGACATATGTTAAATGGATCTTAGCTGAAAGCAGAGAGTAGCAGAGAAATGTCTGATTTTCATTGACTATGCAAAGGCACTTGACTGTGTGGATCAAAACCAACCTTGAAAAGAATGGGAATTCCAGAGCACTTAATTGTGCTCATGCAAAACCTATACTTGGACCAGGAAGCAGACATCAGAATAGAGCAAGGAAACATAGCACGGTTCAGAATGAGCAAAAACATGTGCATCAGGGGTGGATACTACCTCCATATCTTTTCAATATTTATGTGAAATATAGATTTGGAGGCTAGACCTTAAGAGGAGGGGTGTGGTTATGCAGATGATACAACCTTGCTTACTGAAACCAAGGAGGACCTGAAGCACTTGCTGCAGAAGGTCAAAAACTGCGGTTTTCAACATGGATTGAAGCTCAATATCAAGAAAATAAAAATTCTTGCCACTGGGCCAACTGGCAGTATCAAGATAGAATAAGAAAAGATTGAGATTGTTAACAATTTCAGTTTGCTTGTTTCTATAATCAACATTTTTGGCATCAGCAGTGAGTAAATCAAAAGATGAATTGCATTGGGAAATTCTGCTTTCAGGGCCCTCTTTAAAGAGATGATCAGCAATAATGTCAGTCTAGAGACTAAAGTATACTTGATTCAGTCCAAGGTCTTTGTAATTACTTGTTATGTATCAAAGAGCTGGGCAATGGCTAAGGTTGATAGAAGAAGAATTGATGCCTCTGATTTGTGGTGCTGAAGAAGAGTCTGTCAAACAGTTCTGTCCTGGAGAAAGTGAAACCAAGCTGCTCCTTGGAGGTAAGAATTTTTGAGGCTCCATTTGACATACTTTGAACATGCTGCCAAGACGGACCAGTTCTTAGAGAAGGGCATTATGCTTGGAAGGGTGGAAGGACAGCACAGGAGAGGAAGACCCTGGATGAGATGAGTTGACACAGTAACTGGAATAATAAGAATAAGTGTGTTGGAGACAGTGAGATAAAGTAGAGTTTAAAGCTAATGTTCATGGGGTCCCTATGAGACTTAGGTGACTTGATGGCACATAGCAACAACAACAATAAGAAATAACTAAGAAGTTGTGCTGCCGACCCAAAAGAATGCAGTTCGTATCCACCAGCTAGCTGTTCCATAGGAAAAAGATTGATAATCTCCTCCCTCTTGATTTACTGCCTCTGTGTATTTTACAGCCTCTGAAAACCCCACTGTAGAATCCAGCAGGTTTTCAAGGTTGATTCCAACTGAATGATGCAAAACAACAACATGATAAGCTAATACGTTACAGACCAAAATATCACTCATTGTAGTAGTCACTGTCAAACCACTTGACTAAGAGGCTAGCTTCTTTTGCCTCACTGATTCTCTACTTTATGAAGTATAATCTCTTTCTCAACCAATGAGTCTCTCCTGAGAAAGTAAGTGTCCAAAGTAAGAAAACTAAGGTCTTCTTGCTTCTGAGGAGTATTCTGGTTGTAGTTTCTGATAGAAAGATTTGTTCTTTCTTCTGTCACTGCATTATCTCTTCAGTATTTTTCACCAGTGCTAAAACCTTTCTACAGTATCCCTTTTATCATCCATCTTTCACATGCATATAAGATGTAGGCAAGCCCACATCTTAGGTCAGGAGCATCTTATTCCTCAAAGTGACATCTTTGCTTTTTAATATTTAAAAAGGTAGTTTGCTATATATGTGCCAATGTACTACATTATTTCATTTCTTGATTACTGCTTCTACAGATATTGATTTTGGGTCCAAGAGAATGATTTCTTTAATTATTTCAATTTATTATAAAGTCGTCTATTCATTTATTATGAAGTTGTCTCTTGTCTATGAAGGGGAGCTCTGGTAGCCTAGTGGCAAGAAGCTGCACTGCAATCCCAGAGGCGCATTGAAGCCATCAGCTTCTCTGCAGAAGGATGGGTAATCTCCCTTGTGATTAACTGCCTCTGAAAACCTGCCAAATGTCAGCTATGGATTGGTTCCAACTCAATGGTATACAACAATACAACATTTGTCAAATTGTAAGGATTTTTGTTGTCGTTATGTTAGGGTGTAATCCATAAGGAAAAATGTAGCCTTTTACTTTTGTAAATAAATGCTTCAAGTCATCTTCACTTTGGGCAAAAAGTTGTCTAATTTACACATTACAGATTGGTAATCAATCTTTTTACAATCCTCATGAATGGAAAGAGAGAGGTGAGGATGGGCAGGGGTAAACCATAGGGTCACACAATTTGGTGGGTGGGTGGGTGCTGGTAAAGGAAATAAGAGAGATCCAGTCAGGGTCTGGAAAGACAGGGTAATGATGGATGTGGTTTAATTGTGATTGATTTCAGAAAACAATGAATTAGAATGATTATATGAAACAGAATGTGAATGAAAGATAGTGTGAAACACAATGTGTTTTATGTGTTCATGGACTTTGTACATAAATCAATGTAAAATTTAAAAAATAATAATAATCATAAAAGACTGCCTCTTAATTCATGTACAGATGTGACATGGACACATTTATGTATTCTGGAATTCCTTTTTTTTTTTACTATGCTGCTTTTAATGTATTATAACCCACACACTCAAATACCTTCTTATCATTGATAAAAATGATGTTGTTGTTAGATGCCTTCACGTGAAGTACAACTCATAGCAACCCTATGAACAACAGATCTGAATCTTATCCTGTTGTATGCCATCCTCATCATCTCTGACATACTCGAGCAAGTTCCTACAGTAACTGTGTCAATGCATGTTGTTGAAGGCCTTCCTCTTTTTCACCAACCCTCCATCTTTCCAAGCACATCTTAACAACCCATCCAAACAACATGTCCAAAGTATAGGAAAATGTATGTCTGGTATTGTCTACTTTTAGCTAAGATTCTTCCAAAAGCAGCAATAATACTACTTGTGTCAAGTTCATTTTCTTAATATCACTTGGACTTCTGGCATTTCCTGGTCAATATACTGCTGTAGCCATTTTGTCCTCAGTAAAAAAAAATAATAATAATACTAGTTTAAAATATTAATAGTCTTTCTCAATAATTTCTGCAATATGTTTTATCATTTTTATCTGTAAATGGACATAAATATGGATTTATTCCAGTTCACTGACTAAGTAGCTGTCTTCTAAATGTCTTATTATAGACAGGTAAGCATTTCTGACACTGCATCTGTTCTATACCACGTACCTCAATCAATTCCTACAGTTCTGCTTGCAGCAATGCTTTCAGTATAGTTTTTACACTTTCAGGCTAAAATGGTTGAATGTTGACTAATTCTTTTTTGGTATAATAGTTTCTCTATATCTTCCTTTTTCTGATGCTTGCTGCATTATTCAACTTTCTGCCCATAGAATCCTTCAGTATTGCAACTCAAGGTTTGAATTTTCTGCTCAGTTCTTTTAGCTTGAGAAATGCTGATTGTGATCTTTCCTTTGGGTTTTCTAAATGCAGGTCTTTGTAAATTTCATTGTAATACTGATTTTTTTCTTCAAGCTGCTCTTTGGAATCTTTTGTTCAGTTCCTTTATTTCATCATTTTTTCTTTTCTCCTAGATCAAGAAAAAAAAATAATGTTTACTTTTTGTTTATTTATTGTCCTTTTAACAACCTTTTACTTTATTCATGTATTTGATGTACTGAGGTCAATCCATATTCTTCTGGTCTACTGTCCTTAGTGTTGACTATATCAAATCTGTTCCTGAGACAATTACTAAGTTCAGGTGGAATGTATTAAAAGTTAATCTTTGGCTCTCTTAAACATGCTTTTTATTCTGATTCAGTGTTAAAAGTGATAAGCACATAAGCAATTGATAGTGTGTTCTGCAGCATTCCCTGTCTTCCTGAGGCTGCTAATATTTTCCACTGTTTCTTTCCATATTATTGAGACATTAATATATATCATTATTATTAATGATGACATAATTAGGGCAACTATTCTGAATCAAGAATTAAGGTGAAATAGAAGAAATATAGAAGTAACCCATTTATATTTCAATTTTAAGGTTTTAAATTGGGGAAGAAGACACATCAACAATCTGTGTTATACAAAGGAAACAACCTTGTTTGCTGAAAGCAAGGGGGACTTGAGGTACTTTCTCAAGAAGATCAAGGACTAAGACATTCTATATAGATTACATCTCAATATCAAGAAAGAAAAAGTCCTCACCACTGAGTCAGTAGGCAACATCACAATAGATGGGAAAATGATTGAAATTGGGATAATTTCATCTCTCTTATACCCACAATCAATATTTTTGGTACTATCAATAAAGCAATTAAAAAATCAGGAGATGTATTGCACTTGGAAAATCTGTGGTCAGGGCCCTCTCCAAAGACATAAAGATCAATGATGTCTGTTTAAAGACTAAGATATAACTGATTCAAGCCATGGTCTTTCAAGTCACTTGCTATACTTCTGAGAATAAGACAATGAATTAAAATGACAGAAGAAGCAATGTTGGTGTTGAAGAAGAAAACTGAATATCCCATGGACTGTCAAAAAACTGATAGGTCTTGGAAAAGGTGCAACCAGAGTGCTCCTTGAAAGCAAAGACAGAGACGCTTCATCTCACATACTATTGACATGTTTCTAGGAGAAACTATTCCTTGGAGAGAAATGCGAAGGCCAGCAAAGGAGAGGAGACCTTTATCCTGATAGATTGATACAGAAGTGTGTCAGGGATGATGATAATGGCATAGGATAGGGTTCTGCTCCAGGATAAAATGAGCAGGGTTTGAATTTGGTGTTCATAGAGTTATTGTGAGTCAAATGTGACTTGACAGCACCTTACAACAACAACAGTGGGAATCATGTGTAATTTGCAAGAAGTTCCCAGTGATTCTATCCTTCTGATATGTGTAGTGATTTGAGACATCTTCTTTTTTATCTTACTTCGTCTTTGAAGATCCAAAATAGAAGAGCAGTCAAATATTAATAAACCTCACACACCAACTATGCCTATGTCCTTGGTTGCTATCTGCTGGCAAGAGGGTTCCAATTCATGGCTATCCCATCTACAACAGAGTGAAAACCATCCTGTCCTGTGCTCCCTTCTCTATTGCTGATAAGCTCAAGTTCATCATTACAGACATTGTACAATTTGATGTTTTTCAAATTAGAGGCCTCATCTTCCAACACTATACTGAATAATATTACATTGTAATCCATAGGGATTTCATTGGCTAATTTACAAAAATAGGTCACAAGGCAAGCAGCTCTGACCTTTAGTAATTCTGCTAGTATAAAATGCCACTGACATAACTTCCCATATCACAACAACACACAAGTCATTGCACTGTGGCAAACTGATGCACATGTGGTGGTGTCCTTCTCTGGGGCTTCCTGTAATTCACATACCTTACATTTCAAAGACAAGCACAAGTTTTATGACACACTAATCCAAAGACTCTGCTGTATGATAAAATTCTCCTTTAACTCTGGTTTCCTTATTAACCTATTATTTTTTTCTCATATCCTCAAACAATCTAACTTATTGCTTCTCTTAAAAATTCCTAAAGCACTAGCCCTTAACTTGAGAAATTTCCATCCTTTTAAAATTTAAATTCAGTAGGTTATCATTTTTGAAGCTTTCATTCCAGTATCACAAATTCCCTTGTTTCCCTAGGTTCCCCCCCATTATCTTGCAAAATGACTACAAGATTAAACAAGCCATGTTCTTTGCATACCTTATATCCAATTGTCCAAATGCTAATGGAAAATTTAATAAACTAGCATACATTATGATCCTTATAAAATTATAGTCATCAATCTACAATGGAAAGAGTTAAGAATTTGGAGAACAAACCTTGTGATCCATTCAAGACACAATGACTATGGAACATTACCAGAGAGGTTTGTGAACAAAAAGACCAGATAGCTAGAAAATATCACAAAGCTGGGCTACAGAAATGAAGACTTTTTTCCTAAAAACTTTGTTATCTTGGGAGCTGAGTTAGGAATTTTGCTGCCAAGTGGAGAAAATAGCATTCACATCAGTGCTGTGTGTCAGCACTGACTGAACTTAATACATAATTTTCCTCACTTCCCTGGGTATGGAAGTTGTACTATCATAAATGGAAATCTCCTCAAGTGCAGTATTGCGGTTTCCCCATATATCCATGGAAAGTGCAGGCTTTGTCCCACGACTGCTGGTGATTAGTAATTCTCCAAAGGTAGTACTACTGTCATGCTCAATGAATCAGGAAAATGTTTGACTGGAGAAATCAAATATTCCATTTTACTAAGGATGGTCACAAAGGAGCTTTATGATAGCCACAGAGATAGGCTTAGTCTAAAGCCTAGATAATGGCTAAATTATTTGTGTTTCATTTTTCACACTGGAGATGAGTGATGAAGCAGACTAAAGATGCAGCAAATTCTTTGACATTTATCTCTTTAAGAGCCGGAGTCTATTTCCCCTCCTCTTGATGCTAGGCTGGCCTATAATGGTTTGTACCAATAGTAAAAAATGTGATGCTGTGCCTATTCTGGGTCAAGCTTTTAAGAAACTTCAGCTTTCCCTCTGGGAGGTCTGAACTACAAAGTCTCACTAACCTGCTGGAGAGACCCTGAGACTTCATGGATGGGAAGAAAGAGTTATGCATCACAGTCCAGCCTTCTAGCCTCCTTTCAAAGGCAGGACACAAGTGAATGATGCCATCTTGAAAGCTGCAAAATAGACCAACCACCAGCTGAATTATACTGACTTACCTCTTACGGTAGAGAAGAATAGCCCAACCAAGGCTTGCCCAAACTTCAGAATCATAGAATTAACGCATTAATTAAGGCTGCTATTTTAAGCCCGTGTGTTTTGTAGCAGTTCCTTGCATTAAAAATAAAGGAAAGGAACTATTTTTTATAGTGGATCAATTTTGGCCATAATGACTCTGCATATTTTAGACCAGACACTTGCACCATAAGATTTTTCGATAGCTGATGTTTCAGAAGTAGATCACCAGGTCTTTCTCACTTGGCACTTCTGAATGGACTTGGACCTCCTGAATTCCTATGAGCATCTTAATATGTCAACAGTTTTCATCATCCAGGGACAACACTATTTTCATGGACTAGTTAGATGGAAAACTTCAAATATATAATATACATACACAAAATAATTTTCCAGAGTGCTGTAAGAACTTTGGAAAGCTCTCACATATTCTTGAGGATCAAAAATACTGTGTTTATATATAAGAAATTGCTGAATATACAGAAAGCACACTCACCTCTGTTGACTTTAAAGTATTTCTCAAAGAAGGAGTTAAAGTTAAGACTGCCTTGTAAACTTCTTGAAATTTCAGAGCTTGTATTTTTTTTTCACACAGTTTTCCAGAGCAGTATTATAAAAGCAAGGTATTTAAGAAAATTATCTTATCAATCATTGGCTAACCACTAAATTATACTCATCCTTGTGTGAATTCTAGGAAGACAGACATTCACATAAAAATTTAAATAAAAACACAAAGGAGAACCCTCAGGAGATACAGTCTATACAGAACTAGTCCAGAAAAGCCATTAAAAAAAAAAAAACAGTAACAACAATGTACATTAGGAAATGAAATAATCTGACACCAGAGTTAGGGCAGTATATTATCGATAATGTTCAGATTGGGTTTGGGTTGCTTTTTTTTTTTTTAAGTTATACATGTAAAGAAATAGAAAAGTAAACCACAAAGACAGGGAAAAGCAGTTAACCATCCGTAAGAGTGCTCAGTGTTTGCAAGCTGAAACAGAAACTTTAAATAAGTTACCATAACTAAACAAAATCAGTAACAACATAAAACATACTGAGAAACTAAAATAAAACATTTAGCTGTGGAATTCACCACTGATTGAAACAGATAAAAAGAATTAGTGAATTCAAGGCCAGGTAGGCATTATCTAGTCTGAAGAGCAGCGAGTTCTGGTGGCCGTAGTGGAAAGAAGAAATTCTGGCAACCCAGGGGCACGCGATTCGATTCCACATCTTCTCTGCAGGAGAAAAATGGGCAGCTTTTTATTGTGTGATTTACAGCCTGAGAAAACCCGCGAGAACATCAGCTATGAGTCTATTCCCATTTGATAGCACAGAACAACCACCATCTGACGAGCACAGGGAAAAGAATGATGAAAAGGAAACAGAATCACAAAGTATAACAACATATAAGAAACCAACAGAAAAAAAAGAACAGAAAATAATTAGAGAAATAAAAGAAAAAATATTTTCCAATTTGAAGTCGTTGCTAGGTCCCATCAGGTCATCTACTCCTCAGAATGGCTCTATGAACACCAAATCCGAACCTTTTCCCTACTCTGTTCTGTCCCCGAGGCATTCAGTGAACACTAGATGGTAACTTTTCCCAAACCTATGCTGTCGTCTAGGCATTAGTGAGCTAAGATGGACAGGCATTGGCCATTTTGAATCAGACAACCATATTATCTACTAACTCAGGACTGAAAAATTGAGGAAGAAATTTGCATTCATCATAAAAAAAGACCATTTCAAGATTCATCCTGAAGGACAAGCGGTGAAAGAATAATTGTTGTTGTTTTTATGTGCCATTGAATCGCTTATGACTCATAGCGACCCTATGTACAAGAGTCCTAAACACCATCCTATTCTGTGCCAACCTCGCCGTCTCAAACACACTCATTCCCACCACTCCACTCACAGAATCGATTCATCTCATCGAGAGTCTTCCTCCCCTGTGCCGTCCTTCCACTCTCCCAAACATGATGTCCCTCTCCAAGGACCAGTCCTCCTTGCAACATGCCCAAAACCTGTCAAATGATGCTTCAGAATCCTTGACTCCAAGAAGCATTCTGGCTTCACCCTCTCCAGGATAAACCTGTTTGTTCTCCTAGCAGTCCATGGCATACTCAACACTCTTCTCTAGCACCACAGCTCAAAGGCATCAGTTATCTTCCTATCATCCTTATTCTCTGTCCAACTCTCAGATTCCTGTTAACACAATTATTACTCAAATATACCTACCAACAACTGAAGTCAAAGATGAAGGAACTGAAAATTTCTATCAAGTTTTGCAGTATAAAGTTAATTGAAAATGCAAACAAAATTCACCAATAACTGGTCAGAAATTAGACTTGGAGACAGAAATGAGATGAGAGACAAAATGATTTTCTTTTGTACAATCAATGATTTATTCATTGCAAATACCTTTAAAAAATCAACATAAATAGTAAGAATAAAGATGGCCCTTACAGATACAGAGTAATCAGATTGACTACATCTGCAGAAAGAATCATTGAAGAAGTCCAATTTTAGCAGTTAAAACCAGGCTAGGTGCTGACTGTGGAAAAGACCATTAACAATTTATGTGTAAGACCAAATTTAAGCTGAAGAAAATGAAAATAAACCTGCAGGAATAAAAATGTGACCTTGAGTCTATCTTACTTGAATTAAAAAACCATCTCAAGAATAGTTTCAAGGCATTGAGCTACATCTAGATAGATCGTAAGCAGATTGATAGAAATCAAAGAAAAGAGAAAAACCTTTAAAGCGGCAAGAGAAGAAAGATTTGCTGTGATAAAGAAGCAGATAAGATGAGGCAAATCAACAGTAATAAAAAGTAGGTAAGTTATTGTCTAGCACTGATAGAAGTTAGGCCATAAGATGATTTCTATATGTATGGGACTTTCTTATAGATTGTTGAACAACATTTTGTGAGAATTGTGTATAATTTAAGACTATAAATACAAAGAGTAGTACATTTTAAATTGATAAATTTTATTATTTGTAAAATGAAGCTCAGTAAAATTGTAAAAGCAAAATGTAAATGAGAAAATTTATCCAAACCTTTCAGTGTTGTTAGAGGAATATATAATTGATTGTTATATTATAAGCTTCAAAATTTATTTTAAACCTTGGAAATTCAATTTAATGCAATTGTATATTCCCTTAATTATTAAGTTTGGCATTTCTTTCCTACAACTGAATTTTATGCACACACAAATGGGCTTGAATATTTACCTCAATATTTTCCAAAAGTTGTATTTTAAATATGAGGCTTTTTGTACTATCCATATATTTTTTCCTCTGTGTTTTGAACTTTCTCTCTTTAACATTATAGTAAATTCTCAAAAGCTAGAACCCATATAAGTTAGAAATTTGTCAAAAAAACAAAGAACAAATATTTTCCTCTTAAAAGAGTAATAGGAAAGTGATAAGACTGTTGTTATGTGCTGTCAAGTTACTCCAACTCACAGCGACTTTATGTACAATAGCTCTGACATCTGCTCTGTTCTGATCCAATTTCATTGTCTCTGACACACCCACCGTCATTACCCCAAGTCACTGAGTCAATGAATCTCATCCAGGCTCTCCCTCTCTTGCTCTGTCCCTCTATTCTCCTAAGAAGATATCCCGCTCCAAAGACTGGCCCCACCTTTACCACATGCCCAATGTTGTTGATATGACTGTGTACCCTATCAAAAGTGAAAATGTGTGCGATATGAAAAAAAATAAAATACAGTTCTAATTCCCTGCTCTCACAGAATTAGCTATTTAGCCCTGTTTCTGGTACCAAAATTAATGTACACATTGTTTCATCTTTCCTGACATCACTCAACCATGAACTTTCTTTTCCCCTCTAGATTTCGCTGTATCCTTTTCAGGTGTGTTTTCCAGTAAGACCTTTAGAGCAGTGGTAAAAGGAATTCCGATTAGAAGATCAGAGGTTGACCCTGTACCTCAACTTTGACTGGATTATTTGTTCGAACAGTTTAGATCTTGTCTGATAGTTGTTTCACTAGCTTTTTTTCCCTATAATTTGACTGATAAATGAGTGAAGAAAATAAAAACTAAGTAGCGACAGGATTGTTTCAAAGTATGAAAAATAACATCTTCTAAAAATATGTTGAAGCTTCTTAATATGCCCTTTTATTTTTCCTATGCAATAAGTTTCCTACTATAATTTATTTATAGATTTCCTCATATAGGTAGGATTTATAAACAGAACCCAGATCACTGTCCTAGGAAAAGATTTTGTTGAACTGAAGAGATCATCTTTCTGATAGCAGCTAAATGAATATGTCACTAGGTTTACAGAAATTAGAGAAATTCTAATAGGATTTTATACAGAACAACACGGCTCTGAGCGGAAATTAGTTTTTCATGAGTTGAGCATGTTTCTAAATGGTCATGGATGGATCTAACTCTCTTATTTTGTATTGGATTATGTCAGAAACAGCAAGCCCAGAATCTGATTTAATTTGAAAGATGACAAAATTATATGTCTGTGCTGCTTCTCCAGGTGGTAGAAGTAGATGAGGAAGGCTTTTCCCCTTCTTTTTCCTTTTTCTCCAGTCCTCCCTAAGATAATTTGACAGAAATGGCTTTAACAACAAGACAACATGTGATAGGAATTGCATCAAGGATAATGAAAGTGTCAGACAAATAGCAAAGCATAATTGGGGCAGCTTGTTTTCTTTTCTCTGAAATTGTAATACTTTTGACAAACCAAGATGTTGTGCCTGCTATGAAAACATAACTAGGGCATTCTCTGATAACACTCGATGGTTGACACTAATTAATAACTAAGTAAGAATATGCTAAGTAGGAATTCTTAGTATCATTTAAGAGGACAAAATTGTAAGAACAAGGCTAAAATCAATGGATTGGGTTTTTAAACTGTTATTATTTCTCTCAGGTAAGGTGGAAAGGTTTGAGTGGTGCTATCTTAAAAATAAATTAAAATCAAAGACTTCATTTAAGCTCTCTTGTGACTGCCTTTGTGACCCTGAGCCAGTTTCATTTTCAATCATTTTTTTACCTCACTTGTTTAGCAATTGTGTTTTCATATTTTGTGCCAGATCTGTTTCTAGGACCTGGCTATAAAGATCAATTAGGACTGTCATAAGTTCAACACCTGGATGCAAAGGCTGGAGAGTTTGAAGAGTTTAATAAATTGATTTTGATATTAGATTAAAAGTAAATAGCTTTAGAAGTAAAGCTTTGAATAGCATTGTAAATAGTATTATCAAGACTGTCATGCTAAAATAAAATAATGAATATATTTCTTTCTTTTGTAGCAATCTCAACACAACCTGTCTAGGTCATGTGGGAATTGTGTTTCTTTCATTTGTTCAGGGACATATATTTCATCCAAATCATGGCTTCACCATGTCCCATAGACATCGTCTGTCTTGGGTAAGCTAGGTCAGGGGTATTGCAAGAGACTATAAATAAATAATAATCAGACTCAGATCTGAAAGTGGTAAAACCAACCTCTATTCTAGTACCAAGTTGTGGCTCATGGCCAAATTTAAAACCAAAGAACGCTGGGAAATTTAGACCAACTGGACATCTATATGCTTAAGAAAAGGAGAAATCATAATTTAGTGGCGACTACATACTGTTGACCTCCAAGAGAACAAATAGGTCTGTCTTAGAGAGGATGAAACTAAGTTTCTCCTTGAAGGCAAGGGTTTTGAAGCTTTTCTCACATATGTTGGACCTGTGGCCAGGAGGCAACAGAAGAACATCATGCTTAGAAGGGTGGAAGGACAGTGGAAGAGAGGAAGACCCCAGATGAGATGGATTGACACGATTAATGAGACAGTGGGATTAAGTGTGTCTGAGTCAGTGAGACTGGCTCAGGATTGGACAGGGTTCAGGGCTGTTGTAAGATGGCTATGAATCACAGGCACATAACTCGATAACGTATAACAACAACAACAATATGGGGAAAGCACATTAAGTATTATATTTCTCATCTAAAATAAAACTTTAAGGTATTTAAAATTTTGAAAGTAAAGCTCTTGGAACACAATATTCTCAACTGTACTCACTTTATGCAAGAATATAACCTTTTTAAAAAATTGGAAGTTTGAAAAGATAGTATAAACACACTGGAAATTGCAATGCGTCGCAAAATTGAAATTGTGACCAAGGGATACCCCTATGGCTAATTGCATCTTCTTTCTAATTATAATTGTCAACAAGCACTTCAAATAACTAGATTCTGAGTTCTGTGGCTCTTCGGGTACATTTACTGTGGTACTATAAAATATTATTTCTTGACATTTTAAGATGTTTAACTTTTGCCTCAGGCATAGTTATTAAGTGCTTGTCTGTAAACAAACATTGACAATCTGAACCAGTCACTCCACAAGAGAAAGATATAGCAGACTGCATCTACGAAGATTGCATGCAGTCTTGGAAACCTTAGGAAGCATTTCTGCACTGCCTTACAGCATCATTATCAGTTGGAATCTATTTGACGGCAACTGGATTTTAAACTTTGACTTAGTTAAGTGTGACACTACTTTAAATAGTGCCAACTCTGGAATGTTGTTAAAGTTTGAGATCATCTCAATGACCTTTAAAATTATCTCTAAATTAGTCCAGAATGAGGGTTGCAGAGTGGTGTATACTCAGGGTGGGTGTAGGGGTGTGGGGGGATTGTATACCAATGAAGGAATTTTTCTTTCACTTTTCAAAGAGAAGAGCAAACTGAGGGTTGGGGGTGGGAGAAAAGTGCAACAATGAATGAATGAATGGAAATCCAAAATCTCTGTAAGTGTTCATTAAAATTAATAATAATTTAAAAAACCCAACTGATTCTAGAAGAGGGACTGAGTATCCAATGCATTTGATTACATGAAGAATAACGGTCTAAAAGAATACTTGTTGTTGTTGTTATGTGCCGTCGAGTCGTTTGCGACTCATAGCGACCCCATGTACAACAGCCCTAAAC
>NW_006399945.1:5742719-5745678 GCF_000299155.1 Elephantulus edwardii
TGGGTCACCCTTCTTTGGGATGGGAACAAATATAGATCTCTTCCAGTCAGTTGGCCAAGTGGTCGTTCTCCAGATTTCTTGGCACAACTTGGTGAGCATGTCCAGGGCAGTATCTGTTAACTGGAATATGTCAATTGGTATACCGTCTATTCCTGGGGCCTTACTTTTTCTATTTCCTTCAAATCAGCTTGAACTTCTTCCTTCATCACCACAGTCTCTTGCTCATGTGTTGTTTCATGATATTCTTCTGTGTCTGCCAATTCCTTTTGATACAGTGACTCAATATATTCTTTTCATCTTCTTTCAATACTTCCTGGATCTTTTAATATTCTTCCTAAAACATTCTTGATTATAGCAACTCGAGGTTTGAATTTGTTCTTCAGTTCCTTGAGCTTAAGAAATGCTGAGCGAGTTCGGCCCTTTTGATTTTCTAACTTCAACTCCTTGCACATTTCATTGTAATATTTTACTTTGTCATCCCACGCTGCCTTTTGAAATCTTCTATTGAACTCTTTGGTATCTTGAGTTCTTCCTTATGCTTTGGCATCTCTGTGCTCCAGTGCAATTTTCAGAGTCTCTTCTGACATCCACTTTGGTCTTCTCTTCCTCTTCTGTGTTTTCAACGACGGTTTGCAGTCTTCTTGTATGATACCCTTGATATCCTCCCACAACTCATCTAGTCTTTGCTCATTAGTGTTGAAGGCCTCAAACCTGTTCCTGAGATGGTTCTGAAATTCAGGGGGGATAGACTCAAAGCCATATTTTGGTTCCCATGGACTTGGTTTCATTATCCTCAACTTCAGCTTGAACTTGCATATGCGTAGTTGGTGGTCTGTTCCACAATCAGTTCTACAGGACACATTACCTTTGCTCAGAAAACATAGCCACTGAACTTAAGAGAAACTGGTCACAGCATAAGAAACTGTCAGAAGCCGACGTATTTGGAATCACAGAAGCCAAGGAAGCTTCAGATATAGGATATCAGATCAAGGGCGGAACAATGGGAGATGGATGTTGAATGGGGTGGGTAGAAGTGGATTGGGGAGCAGGGAAATAAGTGAGTAAAGACATGTGTGCCAAGGGCAAGGACAACACTGATATGAATGGTTAACTCCACAATAAGGGATACTTCTCTAAATCTGAACATTCAGATTAAGACAGACTAGAAAGAAGGATTGGCCATCCACTTCTGAACTAGCAGGCTTCTGAAAACCCTATGTACAACAGAACACAAGTAGATAATAGAAAGGGCAACTGAGATTGAGCTTTCAGTTATGGAAATACAAAGGAAGACGAACAGTTGTAAGCAAACACTAATGATTGGGACATGGAATGTAAGAACCATGAATGTAGGAAAATTGGATATTGTTAAGGAAGAAATGGAATGCATAACTATTAACATACTAGATATTGGTGAGATGAGATGGACTGGCAAGGGTCATTTTGAATCAGATGATCATATGATATATTAATCTGGAGATGAAAAGGTGAGGAAAAATGGAGTTGCTTTCATAGTTAAGAAAGCCATTGCTAGATCCATCTTGAAGTACAATATTGTGAATGACAGTATGATATCCATATGCATACAAGGAAGTCCAGTGAATACCACTATCATTCAGATATATGCACCAACAACCAGAGCCAAGAAAGAGGAAATAGAAGATTTCTACCAACTTTTACAGTCGGAGATCGATCGAGCATGCAATCAAGATGCATTGATAATAATAAGTGACTGCAATGCAAAAGTTGGGAACAGAGAAGAAGATTCAGTAGTTGGAAAAGATGGACTTGGTGACAGAAATGGAGCTGGAGAGAGGATGATCGAATTTTGCACAATCAATAACTTATTCATTGCAAATACGTTTTTAAGAGACACAAACTCAGGTTGTATTTCACCTGATGCTATGCATAGGAATCAGATTGATTACATCTGCGGAAAGAACCGCTGGAGAAGAAATATTAATTAGTAAACATAATAAATAATAAAGATACCTTCCATCCTTTAACCAAGGGTTTGCTTGTCTAATTACTCTGTGTGTGTGTGTGTGTGTGTGTGTGTGTGTATTTCAAAGTGTTTACATTTTAACTGCCCATTTGAGGATTCCATTTAATTCTTAAGTTTATAAACAGGAGCTTGGACCAGGTATTGTTGTAGTTGTCATGTGATTGTGAGTCACCTGCAATTCATAGTGACCCTATACACAATAGCTCTGAACTCTGCCCTATTCTGAGTCGATCTCACTGCCTCGGACACATCTACCACTTTTACCTCATTTCCTGTGTCAATCCAACTCCTCTAGCATCTGCTACTCTTGTGTTATCCAAGCATGATATCCTTTCCAAGGATGATCCCTCCTGGCAATATGCCCAAAGTAAGTCAGATAGAGCGTCAAAATCATTGCCTACAGGAAATAACTTGGTTTCACCCTCTCTACGATAAATATGTTTATTTTCTTGACAGTCATGGTAACTCAAAGGCATCAATTATTCTTCTGTCATCCTTGGTCATTGTCCAAGCTTTCTGATGTATAGAAAGCAATTGAAAAGACAATGGTTTAGATGAGACACACCTTAGTCTCTAGTCTGACATTGTTACTCGTCTGCACCCTGAAAAGGTCCCTGATATAGATTTTCTTAATGCAGTTTGTCTTTTGATTTCTTGACTGCTGATTCTGAGTGTTGACTGCGGAACTGAGCAAGTCGAGATTGTCAACAATCCTTCAATTCCTTCTCCACATACATAGTGCAGCCAATTGGCCCAGTGAAATCTTTGTATTCTTTATTGGAATAGGTAGAGACAGCTATTTCTTTGTACTTCTTCCTGAAATTTCAAAGACAATAGAAAAATGGAGATCCTTATTTTTTTTAATTTAGGTTGTTTATTTTTCATTTCAATGAACATCTACAGAGATTTTGGGATTCCATTCATTCATTGTTGCACCCTTCTCCCCACACAAAC
>NW_006399945.1:5745778-5754287 GCF_000299155.1 Elephantulus edwardii
ACTCTACCCAGCGTGATGTCCCTCTCCAAAGACCTGTCTCTCCTTACAACATGTCCAAAGTAAACTTAAAAAAGAACACTTACCTATGTAAAATGAATGATGAAAACAAATAATATTTATTCACCCAGTGTTAAAAAATTATCTCCAAATTCCTTTCTTTTCAAAGAGATTCTGAAAGTAGAAGTACAGTTCAATATTTAGATTGGCTTTCTAAAGTGTTATTAATAACAGATTACATCAAGAGGCTATATCAAAATTACCTATGAAAAATTCAGAGCATGTAAAATTGTTCCGAAGACCAAGGACACGGGCTCAAGTCTTTTCTGCAGATACCAAGGATGTATACCTCTAATAAATCCATAAGTCTGATTAAGAAGCCCTAGTTGCATAATTCATACTGCATTGGGCATCAGCAGTTTGAATCTACCATTTCCTCCCTAAGATAGGTAGTCTCCTCCCATTTTACAGCCCTGGTAAACCAAAAGCAGTCACTATGAGTTGACTAGCAATAAGTATTGGTGGGAATATAAAAGATTAAAGAATTACCTTTTTCTCCACAACAGCCGTTAACCACCTAAGGAAAACTGGACATAATTCACTGGTAGCAAGAGATGAAGAAAACCAAAACACATCGCTTTTGAGTGACTTCTGATTCATAGTAATGGTATAGTACAGAGCAAAAATACTTCATAGTATTTCCCAGGCTGTAAAGCTATGGAAGCAGAATGACTTATTCTTCTTCTGCAGAGTGGCTAATGGGTTTGAATTGCCAACTTTTTGTTTAGTAGTCAATCACTTTACCACTGCACCATTAGGGCTTCCCTGAGCACTGGAGAGATGGAGAAAATGCCTGCCTCGGGCTGACTCTGAATCTGCTTTGGTCTGTGCTTCCAACTCAGAATCCAATACCATGCTCTCTCTGCCTCAAATCTTCTCTTCTGAATCACCTTTGGCCAATGTTTTTCTCAAGAATTCTTTCTAAACTGCTGGACTATTCCACATAGAGATAAATTATTTCTGCAAAAGAAATCCCAGGAAAGCTTCCCGGGGAAAGATTTTCTTTTTAGCTTTGAGCATATTTGACACCTCACTGTTTAGGACTGCACAGAAGAAATTGGTACAGTAAGTGATAATAATAGCAGAATTGCACTTTCTATACATAATACAACAGTCTTTCACAAGATTGTACAGAAATAGAGTTTCTTACATCTCCAAAGACTTGTCAGTGTCACTCAATAAACAAGCAACAATGTACAGAAGATATTAAGTAGCCAGGTCTAGTAGCCTAGTGGAGAGGAGCTGTGCTGTCAACCCAAAGATATATAGTTCAAAATCACCAACTGCTCCACAAAAGAAGTATGAGCCATCTTCTTCTGTTTTACTGCCTCTAAAAATCCACTGGATGGTCACATATGATTTGATTTTGACTCAAGGCTATATGAAACAACTTTCATACAAAAAGTCAACCCAGTTATATTTGTTCAGTCCATCATGCATTTTAAGAAACTAACTAAAAATCTTGATAAAATGACATTTAAATTTTTTAAATCTGTTGTGTTGTTGTTACTGATTGCTGTCGAGTTGAGCACAACTCATAGTGATACTATGAACAAAAAACTTAGAGCTTTTCTGTAAATATTGTTTCTCAAAGTTCATAGTTTCCAGAGACATATTGCTTAGGAAGTGGATGCCACTCCTGCTTCCAAATCTGTCTTAAACTGGGAACTCCATCAAACACTGTCCACCATGGGTAACCATTATGGCATTTGACACCC
Source organism: Elephantulus edwardii (assembly GCF_000299155.1). NCBI lineage: Eukaryota > Metazoa > Chordata > Mammalia > Macroscelidea > Macroscelididae > Elephantulus > Elephantulus edwardii. The sequence continues at coordinate 5,747,554 of NW_006399945.1, forward strand.
CAATGGCACAAGGTTCAACATCACAGCAAATCCAGGTTACCTTAATACAACAAATTGACAGAAGAGTGATGTACTATTTAGAGGAATGTTCCTCCAGTATATAAGAACAAACAACTTTTAAATACAAAGGCCTTCCCTGAGGTCTTGTTGACTCTAAACAAGAGGCTTAAATAAAAACAACCATTATAATGTGTTGTTGTTGTTGTTGTTATGTACCATAGAGTTGACTGCAACCCATAGCAACCCTATGTAGAGCAGCTCTGAACCCTTCCCTATCCTGAGCCAGTCTCTCTAATTCCCACACACCAATCCCCTTTGCCCCAGTCCATCTCATCCAGGGTCTTCCTCTCTTACACCATTCTTCCACCCTTCCAAACATGATGTCCTTCTCCAAGGACCAGTATCTCCTGGCCACAAGCCCAAAGTATGTGAGATGGAGCTTCAGAATCCTAGTCTCCAAGGAGAAACTTGATTTCACTCTCTCTAGGATAAACCTATTTGTTTTGTTGGTGGTCCATGTTATGTTCAAGACTCTTCTCCAGCACCACAACTCGAAGTCATTGATTCTTTTTCTGTCATCCTTAGTTATTGTCGTGCTTTCTGAAGCATAACAAGTAATTGTGAAGACCATGGCCTGGATCAGGCACACCTTAGTCTCTAGAGTGACCTGGTTGCTTTCCAGCACTCTGGTGAGGTCCTAGACAGCAATTCATGTTTTCATTCCCTGATTGCTGGTTTTAAGAGATTGTCGAGCCAAGCAAGCTGTAATTGCTAACAACCTCAATCTCTTCTCCATCTATCATGGTGCTGCCAATTGGCCCAGTGGTAAGAATTTTTGTCTTTTTGATGTTGAACTTTAATTCATATTGAAGATTACAGTTCTTGACGTTCTGCAGCAAGTGCTTCAGGTCTTCTTCAGTTTCAGCACGCAAGGTTGTGTCATCTGCATATCATACATTGTTGATGAGTCATCTGTTAATTAGATTATTTCAATTCATAAGTTTTATGAATGGAGATAACGGTATAGAGAGGAGAAATGGTGGATGGTTAAAGAAATTGAGAAAACCAGTCTGGAAGCCAAAGCTTGCCTTTGATCTCATTCATTCCCTTCCTCCACTTGTCCTCTTTTTCTTCCTCCTTGTCCTTGTCTTCTCCTACTTCTCTGTCTGTTTTCTTTCTCTTGCTTTTCCATTTAAGCCCTTTGGAACATCTATTTCCTAGGTATTTCTGCCAATCTACTTCTGAAATAACAATCATGGGGTCATACAATTTTATGAGTGGGGGGACGAGGGAAATGGGAAGGAACTGGTGTGAAAAACAATGTATTCGAACTTTATAAATAAAGTAGTGTAAAAAAATTTAATAGGAACAATAGATAAATATTGTCTTAGATGTAGAGTTTATATTGAGACTCACTCAAAAGTGAGAAAAAAATAGCTGAAAGTACACTTTGATAATTGTTATTGATAAATGGAATGTATAAATTATGATTTTACAAAAGTTGGAGGTTGTAAAAAGAGAGCTAAAATACATGAACATTGACATTCTAAGCATTAGTGAACTGAGATGGATAGGCATCGGCTATTGAATTAGACAATCATATAACCTATTATGCCACAAGTGAAAAGCTGATCAAATGCTGGCGAGGTTGCAGAGAAACTAGAACCCTTATTCACTGTTGGTGGGAGTGTAAAATGGTGCAATTACTATGGAAGGCAGTATGGCGCCTTCTCAAAAAAGTTGCAAATAGAAATATCATTTGACCCAGCAATTCCACTACTAGGAAATTACCCTAAAGAAACCAGAACTGCCACCCAAGCAGATATATGCACATGCATGTTTATTGCAGCTTTGTTCACAATAGCAAAGACCTGGAAACAATCCAAATGCTCATCAAAAAATGAATGGCTAGAGAACCTCTGGTATATTCACAAAATGGAATACTATGCAGCATTGAAAAACCAGGAACTCATAAAATATTATATAAAATGATTGCCCCTGGAAGACATTATGCTGAGTGAAATATCTCTGTAACAAAAGGACAAATATTGCATAGGGCCACTGTTGTAAAATGGGATTTATATCGGGGTTGAGGAAAGACAGAGATGGAGGGGATAAATGATGCATACTGCATTGAAACAGATGAGGGAGGGAACTGTTTAAAAGGGATATATGATTGAGTATTATTGTCATGACATGATCCAGAATGAAGGCGGCAGAGTGGAGTAGACTTGGAGGTGGGGGAGAGGAATTGCATAACAATGAAAAAGCTTTTCTTTTACTTTTCAAGGAGAAGAATGAATTGGGAGGAAAGGGTGAGTAGGGAGAAAAGTGCAATAATGAATGAATGGGAACCCTTAGTCTTTGTAAACTTTCATTAAAATTAATTTTAAAAAGGGGGAAAAATAAATAAAAACTTGAGGAAAAATGGTGCTGCATTTCTAGTGAAAAAGAAAATTTCAAATATGTCCTAAATTTCAATATTGTTAGTGATAGTATACTATTCATAGGCACATAAGGAAGGCCTGTTGATAATTCAAATATATACATCAAAAACTACAGCCAAAGAGGAAGAAGTTGAAGATTTCTATCAACTTTTACAGTTCAAAATTGATCAGACATGTAATCAAGATGCATTAATAATTATTAGTGACTGAAATATAAAAGTTGGAAACATTCAAGAAGGAATGGCTGTCAGAAAGCATGATTTTGGTAACAATAATGAGGCTGGACATCAAATTACTAAATTGTGTATGTTCAATGATTTATTCATTGCAAATACCATTTTTAAAAATACAAAGCACAACTTTACACATGGACCTCACCTGATAGGCTGCAGAGGAATCAGCTTGACTCGATCTGTGTAAGGAATCATTGGAGAAGCTCACATCAGCAGTCAAAACCAGGCCAGATGCTGACTGTGAAATGGACCATCAATTGCTCATGTGTAAGATCAGACTGAGGCTGAAGAACATAACAACTAGTCCATAAGAACAAAAATAATGACTTTGAGTCTATCCCATTTGAACTTAAAAATCATCCCTAGAATAGATTTAAAGTATTGAATACTAATGATTTAGAACCAGATAAGTTATGTGATAACATCAAAGATGTAATTCATAAGAGCACAAAAGGTCATTACAAAAACAGAGAAGGAAGAAAAGCCTAAAATAGATGTCATAAGAGCCTGAAAATGACACTTCAGCACCAAGAAGCCAAAAGAAAGAGATGGATAACTGAACTGAGCAGAAGATTTCAAAGGGCTGCTCAAGACAGCAAAGAAAAAATATTTTGATGGAATGTACGAAGACCTGGAGTTGGAGAATGAAAAGAGAAGAATTCACTCAGCATTTCTAAAGTTGAGAGAATTGAAAAACAAACTCAAGCTTTGAGTTGTAATATGGGAAGATTCTATGAGCAAAATTCATAATGATCCTAGAAGCATTAAAAGAAGACAGAAGGAAACAGCCCAGATGTCCAACCCCAAACGAATAGATTGAGAATTTGTGGTATATTCACACAATGGAATACTACACAGCACACAGAAGTAATTTTGTAAATTATTACCTAACTTGGGAGGGACTGGAAAGCGTTATAGTGAGTGAACTAACTCAGTCCCATGAAAACAAATACTGTATAAAACCATTATTATAGAACAAGTATGAGGATCCAAGGTGGGGAGAAGATGGAAGCAGAGGGGTGAGGTTGGGCAGGAGGGTGCAGTGTTAATCATAGGGTTGTACAATTCGATGGGTGGGGGGTAGTGAAGGAAACAGGAAGGATGGTTTGTGAAAAACAATGTATTCAAACTTTGTAAATAAATCAATATAAAATTTTGAAAAAGAAGAGAAAGAATGTCTATGTTCAGTTTTTAGAGGAAAGGCCAAAATGTCTTCCACAAGGGCGGAAGTGGGGGGAGCAGAGAGGTTGAGGGTGCATGGTGGAGGCAGAATCATGGGGTTGCAAAATTTGGTGGAGAAAGGATGTGAAGGAAATGGGAACAATCCAGTGAGTACCTGAAAAGATGGGGTAATGGTGAGCATAGATCAAAGGTGATTAATTTTATAAAACACAATGTATGGTAATAATTGTATGAAATATAATACGAATGAAGAAAAGTGTGAAACTCTATGTACAAGAATTTGTATGAAAATTAATATAAAATAAACTTTTACAAAGAAGACAGAAGGAACACATAGAAGCACTGCACCAAAAAGAACTGGCAGTAATGAAAAATTTCAGAAAGTATCATATGAAGAAGAGCCAATGGTAATGAAAGAAGTTCAAGCTTCACTGAAGGCATTGGCAAAAATTAGGTCCCAGGAATCAGTGGAATGCCAACTGACACGTTTCATCTGACAGACGCAGCCCATTGATGTGCTCATCAGTCTATGCTAGGAACTGGGGAGGACAGCTGCCTGATGTATTGACTGGAAGAGATCCACGTTTGTTCTCATTCCCAAGGAAGGGAATCCAACAGAACATCGAAATTATCCAACAATATCATTAATATTGTATGGAAGGAAAATATTGCTGACTATCACCCAAAAATGGCTAGAATAGTACATGGACAGATAACTGCCACAAGTTCAAACTGGGTTTAGAAGGTTGTGACATCAGGAAAATCATTGTTGATGTCAAACAGTTCCTGGCTGAAAACAGAGAATACCAGAATAATGTTTCTTTGTGTTTTATTGACCCTGCAAGGACTTTATAAAAAAAATTGCATTGGTTTGCTTAAAAAGTTCAGTATGCATTGTGTTTCACGCTACTTTTTATTCACACTGTGTTTCGTGCAATCATTCTCGTGCATCATGTTTCATAAAATCAATCCCCATTGGATCTTGTCCATCATTATCCTGTTTTTTCACCAGGATCCCTCCTCCTTTCTTTGCTCCCCTTTCACCCACCAAACTGTAAAAGGACTTTTGACTGTATGAATCATTACAAACAATGTCCAGCATTGAGAAGAATAAGAATCCCCAAACACTAAATTGGTCCTGTGCAAAACTTATACCTAGACGAAGAAGCTGTTTTCTGAACAAAGCAAGTGAACACAGTATGGTTTAAAATCAGAATGGTATATGTCAGGGTTCTACCTGCTCTCCATATCTATTCAATCTGTACCCTGAGCAAAGCATTGTGAAGCTGGACTCTCTAAGGAGGAATGTGGCAACATCATGATCGATGGAGAAGAGGCTGACATTGTCAATGATTTAATCTTACTTGTGTCCTCCATCCAACACCCTTGGTACCAGCAGTGAAGAACTCAGAAATATATTGAATTGGGCAAGTCTGCTGTGAGAGATCTTTCCAAATTACTGAGGAGCAATGATGTCAGTTTGAGAACGAAGGTGTGCACTGTCCTCTCATGCAATTTTAGGGAACTCAGGTGGCCCGGTCGTATGGAGCTACAACTGTCATCTTGAAGGCATGCTGTTTGAATCAATCACTTGCAATGCATCTGATAATTGACCAATGAATAATGATGACAAAAGAATTGATGCCTTTAAGATATTTTAATGGAGAAGGGCACAGAATATCCCATTGCCAAAAAAACAAAGTGGTATGACTTGGAAAAAGTTCAGCCAGAATTCCCATTTGAGGTAGGATGGTGAAACTTCATCTCAAATATATTTTGGGCATGTTGCTAAGAGAGGTTATTCCCTGAAGAGGGACATCGTGCTTGGAAAGGTAGAGGGTAAGCTAAAGAGAAGAGGGCATTTCCTGAGATGAATTGATACAGTGAGTGTGGCAATGAGGTTAAGCAAAAAGCTGAAATAAGCTTACATTGAGTAAGACGGCACAGGACAGAACAGGGTTTAGACCTATTGTTCACAGGGTTACTTGATGAGTATTGATGAGGGTCACATGAGTCATACTTGATAGTACAACAACAACAAGGCATTTTTAAAGTCACATTATTAATGTGATAATTCTATACAAAAAGACGATTTACATAAAGTAGTGTTCTGTTCACATAAACTTACTCTACTTGTCTTGCATAATTGTCTTTCATTTTTTTATGTCTTAGAAATTCTTTCTCCTTACCCTTAAAAGAAGTAAGTTTTTCCCCCTCTATTCTTTTGTATTCTTTGGTAAATTCTTCTATCACACTACTATACTTATTTGCATGCTCATTTCCTTTTCTAGGTTGCATCTTATATACTTTATCACTTCACTTCAAGCTAAATGGTAAGGGCTGACTGAATGAACAAACAAGTACACTTTTGAATAAAGTTTCATAGGAAGAAGTAAAAGTGGTGCAATAGACAGTAATTGTTCTTTTACTTCATTAAATTTGATTTAATTAAGCAAAGGCATTGTCTCATCTTCTAAGTCTAATGGTTATATCCGGTCATTATGCTCCCTATTCTCTCTCAAGGCTTATAAAAATATTATAAATAAGAAAGTAAAACTATTCAGAGCAGAAAAATGTATTAAAACAATAAACGTTAACATTTTATATATTCCTTTATTATGATTTTAATTCATTACTTTGCCCTTCAAGATATATTTTGAGAAAAGAAAAGTAAGTGTTATATCAGAGTGTCATGAAGAGGGAAGGCAGGGTAAAATGAACTCACCCATTTAACATAGAAAACAAAAGAACCAGAACTAATCTAATTTCAAATTCATTAGAGCAGTGTTTGTCTTGGAATAACCATGGCCAGAATGTTCCTAGAAGCAAGGATAGTGGAAAATCATTTCACATACTTTGAGTAGCTTAGTCG
>NW_006399945.1:5759152-5766194 GCF_000299155.1 Elephantulus edwardii
CCCCTAGCCCCAAATATAATCCACTCTACAACCCTCATTGAGATCCTTATTTTTATTTACTTATAATTGTTAAATGACTGCAGAACTAAGTGTTCTGCTCTTCAAGGACAAATGTTTGCAGAGCTACCTAATCTTTAAAATTTACTTATGATTGCAGAAGTCAGACCTTTCATTCTAACATCTAGATCTTTGTGGTGCCATATAAAGATAAATTTCAATAATAGCTACAAGGGGGAAATTAACAAAGAAGTGACATCAAAGGGCACCAGGCCATCCTGGGGAACTACAAAAGGATGAGACACTAGTGGAGAAGTTTGTCCAAGCCCCATTCATATTATGGCTTTCATGATGTCAGAGGTGTCTGAGGGAGTGAAAAGAATACAGCATCCCTTCACAGATGGCAGCATCATGAGGAAGAGAGAAAGGCAGTGTATAAGCAAAAGTTGTTCGTATCACCTGCTTATCTTCTGACTTCATGCCTCCATAAGTTTCAAAACAACACCAGCAACATGGGACTCAACAATATAGGAATTTACTCAAGGTCATTCCAAGGAGGCCCTGAGTTCTCAATTCACTTCTCAGACAAAAGTGTGGATTTCCTCATTTGATTAACTAAGTTCAGAACCCTTGCACCACCAGCTAACTATTTGTCCACAATTTTTCTGGTCACTATAGGAAAACACTTATAAAACAAGAAATTTTTCCTTGTTCCAGATGATTTGTCAGACTTATTTGCCATGAAATGTCACCTTCTCAGGTGAAAGAGCAGAATTTATCACAATTAAAGAAATCATTGACATGTGGTTTCAAGTGGTTAAAGACTCCCTCTTAGCTTCACAATGGTGCAGCATTTGTTAGAAGTGCACGTAGGCATGAAAAATTTATTATGATTGTAAACGTTACATGTTCTTCAAGAATGATTACATAATTTTTATTGCTCTCAGCAATGTCGGCTGCAAGAAAACTTTCTTGTCTTTGAAAAACTAATGAACCATGTTTATGATCTACAAATGTGTACTGAGTAGTGAAGTAATACCCATTGACCTGCTGGAGCACTGCGTTTCCAACTTGTGCTATATTACTACACAAAGTGAGCAAAACAAATTAGGATAATTATTTGAAAGAGCGACACATGATGCATCCAAGTATAATTTTCTCCAACCAATTGACAAGGTGTGAAGACATTAACTTCTAATTATACTAGATTAGAAATAGACTGCAATTTAAACCCTTGCACTGCCTTCTTAATCTAGCTTTGTTACATCAACTTCCTACCTATACTTTAATAGCAGTAATAGCTTGCCAGTGCTAACAGTTAACACACTCAGCTTCTAACCAAAAGTCGGGGGTTTGAGTTCACCTAGAGATGCCTTGGGGGGAAAAACCCTAGATAACAATTTCTACAGCATCAGCCATTTGATAAACTTTATGGAGCACAATATTCCTTTAACACACATGGGATTACCATGACGGGGGAGTCAACCACACAATGGCTGATACTGGTATGGTTGCTCTTTGTAGTCATGTAGCTTTGAAATTTGGTCCTTGATTGTACTCCCTTCACTTGGGGAGATTGAACTGTAGAAATATTTACCTTCTCTCTTCTGTATCCAAATATGATTACAGAAAAAAAAAGGAGAACGATAGTATTGACTTTATTAATGGATACCTAATACTCCTCAAAGTATATGAATATCAGGTTATATTCAACTGGGAAGTGTCTCAGTGGCTGCTGTCTCTTTCTAACAACCACACACTCAGAATAAAGCTAAATAAAGAATATCTCTGAAAAGAGAGACCGTTCTCTGATGAGTTATTTCATAGAGACAAGAGACATAAAAGAGTGCAAGCAATCCACAAAGAGTCTTGGGACCAGTTTTCTTTGTTATTTCAGTGCAGTAACCCTAGTTCCTGGTCATCATTGCTGGTAAAAGCCAATATTTCCTTGATCACTATTTCATTCAGTCTCTCTACAGGGAAAATGTGAATAATGAAATTCAAAGAAGAACAAAATCTATTCCTATTCATATATAATTTTTTTTGCTAGGAAAGACAATGTAATCTCTTTCATGAATTCTTCTTCAAGGGCTTAGCTTTGAGGTTATTGAAAAGTAGTACACCTTAAGAAATTTGAGATAATAAGTTAATCGATATTCAAATACAAATTCCTCCTTGCTAGCTAAATCCAATAAATCCAGTCAGCTAGCACATAATTGTGAATGAAAGAAAAACAACCAAACGTTCCACACCAGACTCTCAATCAAGGCAAAATATCCCACCTACCAGAATACAACCACTTCACACATCAGCCTCTACACAATCAGCTGATTGGATTTGCTAGATTTAGCTAACAATGAGCTGTGGGTGGGAAGCCACTTGTTTAGAGTCAACAGGACCTGGTGGAGGGCCTTGGGACTGCGTGCGCGCTATCCCCTGGCAAAAAAAAAATTGGATGGGCCCTATGTCTCCAGTGTGGAGGCTGATGTGCGAAATGGTTGGATTCTGCTGTAAGGTGGGATATTTTGTGTTGGGTGAGGGTTAGTATGGACTGTTTGTTTAGGTTGGTTTGTGTTTTTGTTTTTTATCTGATGTTAATTGTGTTTGGGACTAATATTTTACTAAGTGGTACAGCACTGGTCTGCCAATTTGCTGTACTGAGGTAACTTTGGGTTGCTGTGATTCTACTGAACACTATGCCACTGATGACTGATGTGTCAAATGCCATAATGGTTACCCATGGTGGAAAGTGTTTGGTGGAACTCCCAGATTAAAACAGGCTTGGAAGCAGGAGTGGCATCCAATTCTTAAACAGCATGCCTCTGGAAACATTATGAACTTAGAGAGAGGACAATAATTATAAAACAAGATTCAGGTCTTTTGTTCATAGTGTTGCTATGAGTCGTGTTCAACTCAAGAGCGCTTAACAGCAGCAACAACAACATATTCGAATACAGAAATAGGGAGCTCTGGTGGCCTAGTGGCAAGAAGCTGCTTTGCAATCCCAAAGGTATGAAGTCAGAGGCCACCAGCCATTCTGCCGGAAAAAGATGGGCAATCTCCTCCCCTGGGATTAACTGCCTCTGAAACACCTTCCTCAAGGGGCCAGTTATGGGTTGGTTCCGACAGGACAGTACACAACAATTAAGAATTAATATAACCCTGAGAAACTCTTAATTTAATCCTATAGGTAACATTTTTAGATTGGCCTTGGAGAATCAAGATGCATTAACACTACTTCCATAGCATGGATGAAATTGCTTTCTGAAAAACAATACTAACCCAAGATAATGTGGACTGAGGGTGGTGGTGATGAATGGCAGTGAGTCAGGGCAGAAAATCTCCCTCTGCTGAATTTCACAATTGAATATAAAGCGCTAGTATTCATGATTTGCTCTAAGCATATTGTTGTGAGTTAAGTATCCCTTATAATTGTATGATTTTTCAATAAATATCCTCAACCAAAGAGTAAAAGAAAATAATAACAATGTAAACCAATGTCTGCTTTCCATATTTTCAATAATAAGCAATGTAGCCTTGTGGAAACACTTTGGAATATGAGTTAAAGTATCAAGGATTTTCTCTAACTCTGTCTAAATGCATACACTTGAATGAGTTGTTTTTCTTTTTCTTGAGTAAATTTTAAAGACTTTTCCCGCCATCTTACTGCCCTTCCAAATATAAATTTATATAATGCCAAATCTGGGGATAGCTTTATGTGTAACTTTTCTAAATCCCTTTTCCTTCAGAAACGCAAACTGAGAGTAAAACTTAAATATTTTTCTTAAGGCAAACTCAATTAAAACAAGGAAAGAAGAGAATAAAGTTACTGTTTTTGAAAAGCTCTTTCCTTCAGGGAAAAGCTTCTGTGAAGATAGCATGAAAATGTGTTGTGTCAGAACCAAAAAGCCTAAGCCACTGCTGTCGAGTTGCTTTCGAGTCTGTCTCTGAAGCTGTATATGGCGAGATGGCTCATCTTTTCCCCATGACCAGCTGGTGAGTTCTAATTGCCAACCTTTCAGGGAGCAGCCAATATGTCCCTCACCATGGCACCAGGGTTCCGTGTTACACCAAAGAATGGCATTATTTCAACTTAAATTAGTATTATTTTAAAATTTATTTTATTCAATTGTTCATACGCTTTTTTATACCATTAATTATAATTTCTCAATGCTATGTATCACATCTCATCAAAATCTCACTGTACCTTTCCTCTCCCATCATCCTACACGTTCATCCACTAATCTCCCTTGGTCTAGTATTTTTTTTTTCTCTCACTCTTTCTTATTTTTCTTCTTCACCCCCCCCCTTCTCTTCTTCTTTACAATTTGATCAGTTATGTATATCCTGTTCCCTGTTGTTAATTGCGAGACACATATTGTCCATTTTTCCTTTCCTTCCAGGCTGATTCTTATTTCCCCTAATTCTTAAGTGTTCATTTTTTTAACAACTTCCAATTCATTTTTTTATGTGTCCAGTTTTCCTAGATCCATACTTAGTACTTTCTTTCCATTCTTACTCGATGTTTGCAACTTTCTCCTCATTTTAAGTATTGTCACATCAGCAAATGAAGGTCCATCACATTTGCTTCTTTATGGTAAGGCAGCTTTTCCCCAGTTCCATTCTGAGTGCCTTCCAATTCGAGGGGCTCATCTTCCGTCTCTATATCCAACAATGTTCTTCCACTGCCCATAGAGTTTTCAAAGCTTGTTCTTTCAGAAGTAGATGGCCAGGCCTGCTTCTTAGTCTGTGTGTTTGCCTGGAAGGTCTGCTGAAATTTGTTCACCTCAAGTGACCCTGCTGGTGTTTGAAATACCAGTGGCATAGCTTCCAGCATTATAGCAATATCCAAGCTACCCTAGTACAGCAAACTAACAGACAAATAACTAGAAATTATAATGTTCTTGTTAGGTGTTGTCAAGTTTAGCATGACTCATAGCGACCCTATGAACTACAGATCTGAAGCCTGTGCTATCCTGTGCCATCTTCACACTTCCTGACACACTAGATCGGCAGTCACTATGTCAGTCTACCTGGTTGAGGGTCTTCCTCTCCTTTGGCAACCTCTACCTTTCCAAGTAGCATGTCCTTCTCCAAGGACTAGTCTCTCCTAGCAACATTCCTGAAGTATATGAGATGACGTGTTAGCATCTCTGCCTCCCAGGTGCACTCTGGCTGCACTTTCTCCAAGACACGTTTGGAAGAGATTAATTCAGGTCCAAAAAAAATCTAATAATGAAAATGTCTGGAGAAACAGCATTATTTAAACACATATTCATGACTGTTATTATTTGAGCCTGTAACCTTTGGCACACTGACATTTTTGTCCTGAAAGAGAGACATATGCTCATATTTTCCAGAGAATATTTCTGCAATCATCTCTAATGGGTATTGGTGACAGCATTACTGAGATCTGCAGTTTTTGTAGACAACCTTCATAAGAATTAATAAAGTTCTATATCTCCTCTAAATCACATTGGCTTAAATCATCTATTTTCATTTAACAAAATGGTATCTAAACTTTGTTAGCTTTGTTTTTGTCTTTGTTTCTGTCCTCTACACCAACCTAAGTCCAACACTTGCTGTTATTTAAAGAATATTCATAGCACAGGCTTTCTTACTTGAAGGCAGGTGTTGATTTAGTTGATCAATGTATGCAGAAATTGTATACAGATTAAATCCTAGTAAATTTAATTGCATCATAAATAAGCTAGGATTCAAATTTTCAGAGAATTCCATAATTACAAAGTATCTGCCTAGCACTACACGTCAGTATCTTTATTTTCTTGCATTACAATTCCATATTCTTACATAAGCCTCTTTTTATGTTTTTTAAATATTTTATCTATTTTAAGGTGGTCATATGGATAAGGTAATTCTGTGGTAGAATCCTGGTCTTCAATATAGGAGTACCCTGGGTTCAACTGTTAGTGTGATTTATGTCCAACTTCCACATATCAGTAAAGGTTTGTGTTTTGCCATGAAATGAAACAGTATCCTAAAATAAGCTAGGAAGGATTATCTGGTGAGCTATTCCCAGAATCAACCAGTGAAAAACATTATGGGCCATAACTATCCAATCCACAAATGACTATGGGGATAGTGCAGGATTGGATATCTTTTTATTTCTTGGGCATGAGGTTGTCAAGAATCAGGATCCACTCCACAACACCCAACAATAACAAAAACTATTACTTGTGTTATCAGTTTAACATTTAAACTAATTTTAAATATGATCAATAATTTAGGAGAAGGCAATAGATGTTTAACTTTGAGGGGAAAAAATGAATCCCAGCTTTTATTTGTTAATCAGTGTCTGACACTGGTTCTTGATTAGAATTTATTATATGACTGATTATGAGTGAGTGAATAATAACATCCTAAACAAAATAAGTGAAATTGATTACACAGGCTTAAATTCCCAAGTAGCTTTTAAAATAGAGATGCTAGATTTTATTAACTCGGTCAGACATACTACACTATCTCTTTACAACGAAGACCCTAAAAACTAAGTGAAACAAATATAAATGATATTTCTAAAATACTGAATACCAAATGAAAGAACAAAAAATTAGATCAAGCACTGACTGGAAGAAGAAACTAATGAAAACCATGGAAGACAAGAGCTATAGATCATAAGTGCCATGCTAGCCTTTAAGCCTGGGTTTTAAGACTCACATAGAGGAGAGGCTGTGTGGGATGATAGAGAAGATATCAACAAAGTGGTAGGATAGAAAATTTCACCATAGCAAAATAAGGTGTATTATTCTGAACTCTGAAAGTGGAATGCTTTCTTTTATTATAAAACTAAAAGTTCTGTGCCTTCTTGGTTGTCATCTCTGAGTGGACATAAGAATTGCTTGGGGAGCTTTGAAGAATCACTCAATCTCATACCTCAGCTCAGAAAATTCAAAGTTAGAATTATCTTTCCATGTTTAATAGGAAAACATATCTGTTTAATTATAATGAGTACTCTCAAATTATTTGCATTATTTGTACTTTAAACATTTACAAAAAGTTTATTATGTACTTTGTTGTTGTTGTT
>NW_006399945.1:5766294-5766977 GCF_000299155.1 Elephantulus edwardii
AAAAAAAAATGGATTTAAGCAAATCAGAGATTGCAAGCGTGACAGTGATCAGGCAAAATGTCTTCTGCAGGACACAGGGTTGCTATGAGTTGAAGATGATTCAATTGATTCAACAACAAACAATAATGCTCATTTTACTACATCTCATCACAGATATAAAAAGGAAATGTTAATTGTTGTTGTTGTTGTTGTTGTTATGTGCCATCAAGTCGCTTGTGACTCATAGCGACACTATGTACAAGAGCCCTAAACTCCGCCCCATCCTGTGCCAATCACACCATCTCCGATACCCATTCCAATTGTCCCAGTCACTGAATCAATCCACCTCACAAAGGGCCTTCCCTCCTGTGCTGTCCCTCCACCCTACCAAGCATGATGGACTGGTCCTCCAAGGACCAGTCCCTCCTTACAACATGTCCAGAGTATGTTAGACGGATCCTTAGAATCCTTGCCTCCAAAGAGTCACCCGGTTTGACCCTTTCCAGTATGAATCTGTTTGTTTTCCTAGCAGTCCATGGTACCCTCAATACTCTTCTCCAGCACCTCCTTAGTCATTGTCCAGCTCTCTGATGCATAACAAGTGATTGAAAAGACCATGGCCTGTATCAAATGCACCTTAGTCTCCAGAGAGACACCATTGCTCTTCAGTACTTTGGAGAGGTCCCTAACAGCAGACTTTCCCA
>NW_006399945.1:5769664-5782784 GCF_000299155.1 Elephantulus edwardii
GAGACAGACTAGGAAGAAGGATTGGCCATCCACTTCTGAAAAGACAGGCCTTCGAAAACCCTATGTACAGTAGAGCACACTTAAACTATTGCTAGGACTAGCAGACATGGCAATTGAGACTGAGATCTTAGGAATACAGAGAAGAAGGAACAGCTGTAAGCAGACACTAGTGATTGGAACATGGAACGTGAGAAGCATGAATGTAGTATGTACATGTACACCAAAATTATTTAACTTCTGGAAGATCTACATGCATAATTCAGTGTATGTTCTTCAAGTTGAGCCATTTACAATAACCCTCAGAAAGACAAAATACTTGGGAATAACTCTAAAGGTGTTAAAAGATTCACACAAAGAACTACAAAACACTATTGCAAGAAACCAAAAGAGACATGTAAATGAAAGCATACCATTCATATTGAGAGGAAGACTTAACTTAGTAAAAATATCACACAACCCAAAGCGATCTACAAATGTAATGCAATCAGAACCCAAATTCCAATAATATTCTTTCATGGGAAGGAAAAAACAAACCACTAACTTTATACAGAAAGAAAAGAAACCCTAGAAAAGCAAAGACTTTTTTTAATATGAACAAAATAGGAGATTTTAAACTCCTCAATCTACGTAAATACTTACAAAAAAAGAGCAATGGCAGCATGAAGATGGCCATGTCTGACCTCTGCAAACGACATAAGTGGGAGCTGCTCCTATCAACAGCATCTACAACACAAAGTCAGTTTCCATGAGATAAAACATGGCCCCCACACTCCCACATCTGTTTTTGTTCATTCAAATATCAATCCTAATGCCCTACTGGCTCTGAAATCCATTGTGATAACTACATCGACTACACAGAGCCATATTTTTTGTTATGGGGTTTATTATAGAAGTTAACAGGTTATAATTCAGGTTGGCAGCGGAATACAATTTCTCAAAGATGACAGCTTCTGAAGTGTGTTTCCAGGTCCTACAGCCTTCAGCTAATAGCTTTAGGTCAGTGTTATCAAGCACTCTGCATCTTGCCAATTAAAGCATCTTCCATCAGTCCTTCAAAAGCTTGGATGAAGGCTCCTAGCTGTTCTGAGCAGCAGCAGTCCCAAGGTCCAGTCTGTGTCATATAAGATATCTGAGTCTTTCCTGCAAATGTTGCTGCTGCTCCTATAGGTCCTGGCCTGAGTAGAGTAGGAATCTTTGGCCCTGAAGAATATATGCTGCTGCTTCCTCTTCCTTGTTGGTTTTGAGATTCCCAATTTCTGCAGCTGAAACTGCTCTAATTAAGCTTAATAGAATGGTGAGGTGAGACTAACCAATCCCCTTGTGGATAGACTAACACACACACACACACACACACACACACACACACACACACACACACACACACACACACACACCCCTTGTATGATTCCACCCATCCATGTGGCAAAATGAAACTCAATGGCTAGGAAAGCTCTTTTGAAGAGTAAACCCTGACATCACAGTACTGCACAGCCACAGTAATTAAAACAGATGGGTATTAATACAATATCTGACACATAGACGAATGACACAGAGTTTAGAACACTGAAGTAATCCATAGATGATTTATAACAAAAGGACAAAGTTCATTTAATGCAGAAAAGAAAGTCTCTTTAATAAATAACTATTAATTTCTGCAAAAATAAATATTCATTTGTGGAAAAATAAAAATATTTCACATCTCAATTTATATATAAAAACAAAATAGAACAAAGACTTTAATATGCTATGTAAAATTATAAATATTTTGAAAGATAAAAAGGACATTAAATCTCCATCATATGGCATGAAAAGAATAGTAAGCATAACTAAAAACATGGAAACAGCAAAAATTATATTAACTAAGTGAAATTTCCTGCAAGAGAACTCAGGTGACCCTAGTTCATTGTACTGCTAACTTCCAAAGGCCAAGCCTTTCAGATGTTTTGAATCTATCAGTTGCTTTATAAGAGGAAGATGAACAATTTCCTCCTGTGCAAAAGAATCTACTGAAGAGTCAGCACTGAGTTGGTGTTGACTCCACAGCATGAGTTTAGTTTGATATTATCCAAGAGAACTTAAAGACTGTGGGAGGAAAATTGGGAAGGACAACAATATAATTGTGAAAATTTGTAGAAAATTTCAGCACTTCAACAAGAAAAAGACAAGAATTCCAGTAAAAGGATATTAAGAGATCCTTCATCAAAGATGTTCAGGCAGTTAAAAAAACAAATGAAAAATATTCCCTGAGCTCCTCCATTACGTTCTTCCCAGAAAGGGTGGTACGCCCACTATTATTAACATTACTTATGCTGTTATGTACTATTGAGTTGGAACCAACCCATAGCTGACCTTCCAGCAGGTTTTCAAAGGCAGTAAATCACACAGGAGGAGACTGCCAGTCTTTCTTCCACAGAGAAACTACTGGATTCACACCATGCACCTCTGGCTTGGTAGTTCAACTCCTTACCACTAAGCCATCAGATATACAATGAGATACCACCTCACTTTAACTATAGGAATGTTGATTAAAAACAAAAACAGAGAAAAAGTACTGTCAAGGTTGTGGGAAATCTGGAAGTTTAAAACATTGTCTTTGAGACTGATGAATACTGTTACCACTGTGGAAAAATATTTGATACTTTCTTAAGTTCGAAATGCCAGCAACTTTCTTTCTAGGTATATATCCAGCTGTGACAAGAATAGACGTATGAACATTCATGTTAATCTCAGGATTATTCACAATAGCAAATTCTAGCAACATTCTTTAATGCTAAATATGAAAATAACTTCAATGTTCATCAGTGAATGAAGGAATAAACAAATTGTGGTATATACATACAATGAAATACTATGCAATCATAGAGAATAATGAAGAATCCTTGAAATATCTCACAACATAGATGAATCAGAAGCACATGATACTGAGTGAAACAAATCAATCACAAAAGTCTAAATATTGTATAAGACTAAAAAAAAATCAAGGGAAAGAAACATTAATTGCTGATTCCAGGGAATTTGTAGAGAGGGAGAGAGAAGCACTAACTAGGAAGAAGACAAGAGTTGATTCTGCTGAAGGAAAAAGTAATACAAAATATGAGGAAGTCATTTTAATGTGACCAAAGCAATAGAAGGTATTATGAAATATGGAAGAAGAAAGAACAACTTACAGATGCTGTCAACATATGCCATCCTGAAACAGCATTGGTAACTAACAATGATTTGTGAGAGGATACACTGGTAAATACATATGCTAGATAGGTGAAGGAATTCATTTGGGTAATTTTATTTACCCAATATATATGTGGCAACTATCTAGGATAAGTAGGTGCAGGAGTTCATTTGCAAGAAAAATCTTATCAAGGATTAAGAAACGGTTAAAACGGTACATCTACAGTGAATTGCCAGAAATTCAAGCTGAATTCAGAAGAGGTCATGGCACATGGGCTAGTGTTGCTGATGCCAGGCAGATTTTAGCTTAGAACAGAGAATAACAGAAAGATGCTTACTAATTATGCAAAGGTATTTGACTGTGTTGATGATAACATTATGACTAAAATTGAGAAGAATGGGAATTCCAAAACAGTTGTCCTCAAGCAAAAACCATATATAGATCAAGAAGCACTTGTCCAAACAAGAGCACGGGAACATTACATGATTTAAAATGAGGAAAGGTGTGTATCAGGGTTGTATCCTTTTTCCATACCCTTTTATTCTCTATGCTGGGCATGCCATTCAAGAAACTAAACCATATGAAGAAGAATGCACCATCAAGATGGGAGGAAAATTCATCAACAACATATGATTAATGTTGCTTGCACACATTTAAGAAGACTTGAAGCACTTGTTGCAGATTATCAACGCTTATAGACTTCAACTTGGATTATATTTCAACAGCAGCAAAACAAAATTCCTCACCACAGGACTAATGGCTAAAATTATAATAGATGGAGAAAAGATTGAAGTTGTCAATGATTTCTTTTTACTTAGATCCATAATCAATTCCCATGGGAGCAGCAGTCAAGAAATCAAACTACAAAAATCAAAATCTCTCTCTCTCTCTCACACACACACACATACACACACACACACATGCATATTTCAGTTTTGTTATTTAAGTCAAGATATAATAATTTTCCTATGGCCCAAGTTATCTGAAATGAATTTTAATGATTAAATGTGATTTTTTTTCATAATAGTACATGTCCCAGGAATGGTATATGTGTATATACATATATAAGTATATGATCTTAAAAAATATTTGAGGATAATTCTATTATCATATCATCATCATCATTCCAAGTATAGATAAGTAAATTGATACAGAGAAACATTAATAAAAATATCTATTGCTAATAACACTTGAAACTAGGCAATTTGTCTTCACAGTTTGCATTTTTAGCCAAAAAATACTGTACTATCTCTTGCAGTTTTAAAATGAAGCCCAACAGCACTGGTTTACTCAGATAATTTATCTTATAAAGTGATGTCCTTTAGGATATTATATAACACAAAGGGAAAAACGTAATTTGTTTCTCAATACATAGATGCAGAAAGCAACCCCATCTGAAAGAATAACCTTTACTTTCCAATTCCATCCAGACATTCCATTAGACATCTATGGAAGACAGATGGATAGTCACCCTAGTTGTGAAACACTTTAGAAGACGATGTGGCAGGATCTCCCTGAGGTAATACACTTTAATACCTAAGCTTCTTCCTTCAGAAAGTTTCATTTTTATCTAATCCAAATCCCTTATATTCTAAGTTAAGCTGTTTTATTGTATCCTCTTCTGTTTTCAGGGAAGCTGAGGGGAGAAAAAACTCTAACATCTAAAAACATGGTCAAGTAAAGCTTTCTTCTCTTAGCCAGTAGCAGAAATAATAGGCAGAATTTGTGTTATTTTCCTATCCTGAAGCTAAAAGTGCTGTGCCAGTGACTGTCATCTCAGAGTAGAAAAGAGAATTATCTAGGGAACTTTGAGGAATCATCCAATCTCATACCCTGGCTCAGGCAATTAGAAGTTAAACTTATCTTTCCACGTTTAATAGCAAAACATCATTTCATCATAATGAATACCTTTAAATTATTTGTGTTATTTGTACTTTAAAAATATTTATAAAAAGTTTGGTAGCTATGTAACACCCACAAATATATAAGTTCAAGAAGTTCTACATATAAAATTCAGTGACATTTGTTATAGTCTTCAAATTGAACTATCATTCTAAATATTCTTTTCCCTACTATTCAGCCACTATTATCTTCACCTCATGCCTTTAAACTTGCAACTCAACCTTTTGATAGGCTGTTGTGAATTTGATCTTATACAGATAATTCTCTAAAAAAGCACAATGTTCAAAGAAGGTGTTTCTTATTGATGAAATTTTTTGTTTGTTTAAAGAAGATTGTAAGAGATAGTTTTGGTTTAAAGTTTAAAGGTTATTTCAAGACTACAGCTTTAAGGGTTCATCCAGATTCAATGACTACAAAATATATAATTTCCATGGAGAATTTTAATTTTTCTTCCATGAAGAATTTTTAACTCTGTTATATATTTCCACTCTTTTGAGCAGGATTCTTACATAGAATCTTTAATAAAAAGGTTCGGCTTTACTTGTCCTTTGAGTTAATTCTTATTTTCTTTTCAGGGTTGTTATGTTTTAAGGTATTTACATATTTGAGGGCTCAGCCTCATTGCCATGTCTGCTAGTCTACTCTAAATGTGCTCTATTTTACGTAGTTTTGAAGGACTGCTGCTTCAGAAGTGCATAGCCAGTCCTTCTTCCTAGTCTGTCTCAATTTGAATGTTCAGATTTAGAACAATATCTGACAGAAGAGCATTTTATAGAAACAAGCAGATGAAAGCAAAGACATTTCCCAATTATAGAAGCAAACAATAGATTGAGGGTTGCTCCTCACTATTTTCCAGCTCCACCAGCATCCCCTTTCACTCCCACCTACCCCTCCATCCCGTCCCCTCATCCAGTGCTTAATATGAAGGCTTAGGTCTTAAGTCTTCTGTGCTTCTGTGATTCCAAATGTTTTGTGCTCCTGCAGGTCTCTTATGCTGTGGCCAGTACCTTTCGAGTTCAAGAATCTCTAAGTCCAAATTCCAGGTACTAGTATCAGGGAGAGCTTCCTACCTCAGACAATTCTGAGAAAAAAGTCCTTTGCCTTTAACTTCTGCTCCAGGACTGACTTCTTGCAACTTAGTGCTGCAGATCAAGATTTATTACAATTCCAAACAAAGGTGACCTCACATATGGGGGAAATTATCAAACAATATCATTAATATCACATGCAAGAAAGATTCTGCTAAAAATTATCCAAAAAACCACTGCAGTAGCACATCAACAGAGAACTTTCAGATGTGCAGGCTGAGTTTAGAAGAGGCCTGGTACCAGAGATTTTACAGCTAATGTAAGATTGATTTTGTCTGAAAGCAGAGAGTACCAGATAAATAACTACCTATGTTTCATTAACTATGCAAAAGCATTTGACTGTGTGGATCACAACAAACTGTAGCTAATTCTGAAAAGAATGGGAATCCCAGAACACTTGATTGTGCTTAAGCGAAACCTATCCTTTGACTAGAAAGCAGATGTCAGAACAGAGCAAAAAAGCACTGCTTGGTTCAAAATTAGGAAGAATGTATGCCAGAGATGTGTCCTATTTCCATACTTTTTCAATCTATATGCAGAACAGATCATCTGGGAAGCTGGGCTGTCTAAGGAGAAATGTGGCATCAGGATTGGAGGAAGACTCATTAACAACTTGTGTTGTACATATGACACAACCCTGCTTGCTGAAACTGAAGAGGACCTGAAATGTTTGCTACAGGAGGTCAAGTACTGAAGCCTTCAATATGGATTGAAGTTAAATATCAAGAAAAAAAAGGTTGTCACCACTGGGCCAATTAGCAGCATCATGATAGATAGTGAAGAGATAAAGCTTGTTAACAGTTCAATTTATTTAGCAAAGAATCAACACTTTTGGTACCTGCAGCAAGGAAATCAAAGATGAATTGTATTGGGAAAGTTTGCTGTCAGGTACTTAACAGAGCACTGAAAGGCAACAATGTCAGTCTGGAGACTAATGTGTGTCAGATACAGGCCTTGATCTTCACAATTATTTGCTATGCATCAGAAAGCTGGACAATGGCTAAGGATGATAGAAGGAGAATTGATGCCTTTGAGCTGTGGTGTTGGAGAAGAGTATTGAATATACCATGGCCTTGCAAGGAGAACAAACAGGTTCATCCTGAAGAGAGTGAAATCAGGCTGCTCCTGGGAAGCAAAGATTCTGAAGCTCTGTCTGACATACTTTGGACCAGACCTTGGAGAGGGACGTCATGCTTGGGAGAGTGGAGGGACAGCACAAGAAAGGAAGACCCTGAACGAGATGGATTGTCTCAGTACTGGGGTAATGGGGGGTAGTGTGTCAGAGACAATATGGTTGGCTTGGTATAGAGCAGAGTTCAGAACTGTTGTGCATAGGGTCGCTATGAGTTACAAATGACTCGACAGCACATGACAACAACACATGTTGCTGAGTGCTGTTGAGTCAAGTATGACTCAAAGTTACCATATGAACAATGGATTGAACCCTGCTTTATTCCACACCATCCTCACCATCTCTAACACACTCAAGCACATTGTGCTGCAATAATTGTGTCAACCCACCATCAAGTTTAGGGTCTTCTTCTCTTTCGCTACTCATCCATCTTCCCAGGCATTATGTCCTTCTTCATAGAAAAATGTCTTATAAGCAACATGACCAAATATGTGAAGCAAAGCTTTATCACCCTTGCCTCCATGAAGCACTCTAGATTCATCTTCCCCAAGACATATTTATTTGTTTGTTCCTTTGGAAGTCTATGGGATCTTTATCACTCTTCACCAACACCACAGTTCAAAGACATCAATTCTTCTATCATCTTTAGTCATTGCTATTTAGCATAGCAAGTGGCTGAAAAGACTAGAGATCCCTGATTGTAGACATTCCCAGTACAATATGTCTCCTGATCTCCTCACTGCCAGTATCAAGTATATTAATTTTGGATCCAAGTAAGATGAAGTCATTGACAGTCTCAATCCTTTCTCCTTCCATCACAAAGTTGCTTATCAGCCCAGTGGCAAGAATTTTTGTTTTCTTGATATTGAGATGTAGTCCATATTGAAGATTTTAGTGATTAATTTTCTGCAGCAAGAATTAACTGATTTTTAGTAGTAGTCCTTATAGCTAGGTGCTCAGTCTTTCTCCCCCTGGGCCACTATAGCCTTTGAAAACATTTTCCTGTATAAAGATCATAGACTTCTACAAGTAATTCATAGCAGACACTGTGTTAAATCCAGCCACTGGAAACTCACAAAATATTGGATGCACATTTTAAATTTTTAGTTTTTTTTCATATGTGGAGATTATATGTTACTGTTTTGTTCTCTTATGGCTGCTATCAAGAATTCCAGGAAAACCCAGAAAAATTGTTTAAATTTGTTGTTTCTGGAATTTGTGGATTGGACTCTCAATCTCATACTTTCCAAACTAGAGAGCTAAGATCTGTGACACAGAAAAGCACTGAAAGAAGCATTCATCCCAGTACCAAGAGTTCAGCTTGAATTGGTTGTTGCATACCAGCAAGATGGAACCAACACAAAACTGACCCTCCAGTAGCAGTAGATCACATGGGAGAAGATTGCCTATCTTTCCCATACAAAGCAGCTAGAAGATTCAAACCATGGTCCTTTGGGTTGTGAGTGCAACTCGCTCCATAACTTGAACTCAGGATACTCAAAATTAGTACTTATTAAATGGTATTAGCCAAGAAAATTAATTTCTTCACTTGGATATTTATAAAAGACATTCACTTACTCATATAACTGTTTTACATCTATTGTCTATAAGGATACAGTTGAATTGGATATAGTCTTTCTGTGGTATGAAAAGAAGAGATGAATTGTTGTTGGAAGCCATTGACTAGTCTATAACTTAGAGCTATCCTATGAGCAACAGATTGCAACCTTATACTATCTTGTAGCATCATCACAACCTCTGTTACGATCAAGCTCATTGCTGTAGTCACTGTGTAAATTGAGCTAGATGAAGGTCGTCTTCTCTTCACTGGCTTTTGTAGCATGGTGTCTTTTCCAGGAGGAGCTCTAGTAGTGTAATCCATAGGGAATTTTGCTATTAACCCAAAGGCTGTACCTCTCTGGTAGTTTTAGTCCATCAATGACTTGGTGGGAGAAAGATGGTAAATCTTCTCTTATGTGATTTAGTATCTAATATAGCTATGAGTTGTTCTGACTTAATAGAAATGAGTGAATGAGTGAGATGTATTTTTCCAAGGACTAGAACCTCCTGACAACAAGCCCAAAGTATGTGATATGCTTTACCATTTTTGCCTTTTTCTGACACAAATCTGTGTATTCTTTTGACAGTCGATGATATATCCAGCATTTTCAGTATATTCGTGTTGTATTTAAGATTAATAGTGTCTTCATTTTTTTCTCTCCAGTTGGCATGGAGTCTACATTGGCTCACAGTGATACTGTCTGTCAGAATACAGCTGCACTTCATCGTCTTCTCAATGACTGTGACCTTTGGGAAACAGATTGCCAGAGCTTTCTCCCATGCAAGTCTGAGTGGATTCAAATCACTGACTTTTCAGTTAGTCCACGGCCAAAAGCACACATCTTTTCCTAAAAATAGAAGAAGAAAAAAAGCAAATTATCTTGTGTCAGAATTGAATCAAGTGCTTTATTATAAATGTATTTGAAAGCTGTGTGCAGTTTTCCAGAATGTATCTACAAAATAAATAAACTATATACCATAAATTTAATAGGTTGGCAAACAGGAAGACTATTTCATTACATTTTCTTATATTATAGAACAAAATTCTTGAAATTAGTAATTTTGTACAACAACAATAAATCCACATACAATGCAATAACATCTATTTTTGAAAAGGTTAAAAAAAATCTATCTTGATAGAGGGGTACAAGCAAAGTCACTGCTTGACTCTTTTATGTGTAATAGATTTGTTTGCTTTTATTTTGGAAACATTGTTGCCCTTGTTGACTTAATGTATTCCAAATGATTCTGAGGTATAAAATGACGAACTAAAACACCCACACCTGTTCCTGTGGCAGAAACAAAAGAAGACAAAACCAAACCAAATATATGCAACAGCCACAACAACAATGGAAAGAGAACTTGCATAATCTCCATAGTCAGAACAGCAAAAGCCTCTGAGGGAAGCTGAGTCACACACATCTGCACTCAGGGCCAAAATGAAAAGAGGAAAAAGGTGTTTGTTCACTGCTAATTTCTACCTCAAGCTTTCCCTTTTATTCCTCCTTCAGAAGAGCTGCCAATTCTCTCCTTGGTGATTTATTACTCTTACTCCAAAGGGGGAATTTAATATTTGATTTACAAAAATGGCGTGAAATTAAAGGATACAGAGAAAGCTCTATGCTGCTCTAGGGACAATAGAAACATTCCAGAAGTTTCTGAGGGCTGAAATCTCATTTCTTTGATATTGACACATTTTATATAACCTGCTTTTTTACAAAATAATTTTATTGATTTTCTTATAATCATTCATATGCATCATGATTTATAGATACACTTTTATACAATCATTGATATAATCTATTTTATGTAATTAAGTACCCTTGCTCTATGCCTATTATGACTCTATCTTTTCAAAACCTTTCCTATTACTTGCTTTTTAAAAAAATATTATTTTATATTGGTTTCCATACAAAATTTGTACACATTTGTTTGACACTTTCCTTCATTCACGTTGTATTTCATTAAATCATTCCCATACCTGTGTTTTATAGAATTCATCATTACTGCACTATGTCCACCATTACTTTAACTTTTGAAGGTTCCTACTGGATCTTTCACATAGCCTTTACCTCCTCCCTCTCCCTGCCAAATTGTGTTACTCTATAATTTGCCCCTTGTCCACTCTCACCCCTCTACTCCCACTCCTTCCCTGGATGCCCATGCATGTTTTACTAGTTATCCTTTATTTTAAAAAAAATTCTTTTTTTACTGCTTTACTTAAAAGTTCATATACGTTGTTTTTCACGTTGGAGCTTTCCCAATTCCTTTACCCACCCCCCTCCACCTATCAAATAGTGTAACCCTGTGAATAACCATTACCATTACCCTCATCCTCACCCCTCTGCTCCACTCTGGAAGTCGGCTGGCTGACTGGCGGGATGGCTGGCATCTCTATGGCGGCTCTACTTTGGTGGCAGTCAAGGCAAGAGAAGTTTCTGGGATCCTTTCTGCTGTGTGTTACTGCTTTGTTTTGCCCTTCAAAAGTAGTTGGGTGGCCCACAGCCCTAAACTAAGGAGAAGTAAGGGCAGAGCCTGCGGAGCTTGCTCTTGGTGGTGGATTAAAATCCTGTAGGGCCCTTGGCCTGTCTTTAATTGTTTTTGGTGAAACATTCTTCTAGGTCATATAGCCCTGGTGTTTCCACTTGCCGTACAGAGGTAATGTGTGGTCTCTGTGAAGCTGAACACTGTGACACTGATGTGTCAAATGTGATAACGGTTACCCATGGTGGAGAGTGTTTACTAGCGCTCCCTGATTGAAACAAGCTTGGAAGCAAGAGTGGTATCCACTTCCATAAATAGTTTGCCTCCGGAAACCCTACAAACATGGAGAAAGGATGAAAGTCACGCAACTGTTGAGGACTTTTGTTCATAGGGTCGCTATAAGTCTCCTACGGCACTTAACAACAACAAAACAACATACCATAGACTAGGCTGTCTAAGCTTGATCCCAGTTTGTCTCTGATAAACTTGACAGTTTGGGCTTTACTTCAAGGTCTCTGATCCCCCTTGAGTTGAATTTTGTGCATGGTGTAAGATATGGACCCTGCTTCTGCATTCCGCAGGAAGCAGTTCAGTTTTGCCAGCACCATTTGTTGAAGAGGTTGTCATTTCCCCTATTGATAGGTTTTATTTTCTTGTTGAATATCAATCACCCATAGATAGCTGGGTCTATTTCTGGGTTCTCAATTCTGTGCCATTGGTTTATGTGCCTGTCATTATACCATTTCCATGCTGTTTTGGTTACTAATGCTATGTAGTAGGTTTTGAGGTCAAGGGAGTGCTATGCCTCACACTTAATTTTTGTTTTTCAGAAATTCTTTGCTTATTTGAGGTCTCTTTTCTCTCCAAATAATCTTGACAATGTTCCTTTCAATCTCCTTGAAAAATGCATTTGGTGTCTGGATTGAGATTGCATTGAACATGTAGATTGCTTTTGGTACGATTATCTTTTTCACCGTATTGAGTCTTTTTACTAAAGAACAGGCACTTTTTCCATTTATTCACATCTTTTATTGTTTTTCTCAGAAATGTTCTTAGTTTTCTTTATTAAGGTCATTTGTGTCTCTAGTTAGGTTCACTTCCAAGTATCTCAATTTGTGGTTGGTTATTGTCAATGATACTGCTTTCTCGATTTTTCTTTTTCTTTTTTTTACTGTTGAAGAATCCCATTGGTTTTTGGATATTGATCTTTTATCCTGCTACTCTACTAAATGGAAATAGTAGCTCTAATAGTTTTGGGTGTTTTGTGGGTGTTTTTTTTTTTGTGGAGTTCTTGGGGTTTTTCTGTGTACACTATCATATAATCTGCATATATCCATAGTTTCATCATCTCTTTGCCAATCTGGGTGCCTTTTATTTCCTTCTTTTGTTGTATTGCCCTAGCAATACAATGTTGAATAGAAGTGGTGAAGTGGGCATCCTTGACTGGGCCCTATTCACAAAGAAAATTCTTTTAGTTTTTTTTTCCATCGAGAATGATCTAGGCTATTGGTTTTGCATATAAACTTTTCACAATGTTAAAGAATTTTCCTTCAATTATAATTTTGCTGAGTGTCAGGAAAGGCTGCTGGATTTTGTCAAATTCCTTGTCTGCATTAATTGCCATGATTATATGGCTCTGTTACTTGCTTTGTTAATATGGTGACCTACATTAATTGTTGGGGTTTTTTTTTTATGTTGACCCATTCTTGCATACCTGTTATGAAATCTACTTGGTCATGATGAATTATTTTTTTATGTGATTTTAGATTCTATTGGCTAGAATTT
>NW_006399945.1:5783579-5786340 GCF_000299155.1 Elephantulus edwardii
TTTTTTATTTAATTCTTTATTTCTTTTAAAACCCAATTGGGTTCTCGTAAAGAGTTACTCAGTTTCCACATGTTGGTTATTCTCTAGTTTTATGATATTGTGGTCTAAGAAGATACTTTGTTTCAATTCAATTATTTTGAATTTGTTGAGTTTTGCTTTGTGTCATAATATGTGATAGATTCTGAAGAATGTACCATGTGCACTTGAGAAAAAAAGTGAATTAAAGTTCAGTTGGGTGCGGTACCATGAATACATCCACAAGGTCAAATTGGCTGATTTCGTAGTTTCTATCTTCTGAATCTTTATTAAGTTTTTGAGTTGACCTATCCTTTGGTGATAGTGATTTGTTGAAGTTTCCCTACAACTATTGTGGTGCTATCTATTTCTTCCTTCAGTTATGTTAACCATTGTTTTATGTATTTGGTCATTTGTTTGATGTATGTTGTTGTAGGCAACTCATAGAGACCCTATGAATGAGAGTCCTGGACATCTGTATAACTTTTGTCTTTTCTCCAGGTTCATAGGGTTTCCAGAGGCAGGCTATTATGGAAGTGGGTGCCACTCCTGTTTCCAAGTGTGTTTTAATTGGGGCATTCCATCAAACACTGTCCACCATGGGTAACAATTCTCGCATTTGACTATCAGTGTCACAATGTTTGGCTTCACAGCAACTATGAGTTACCTCTGTACAGAAAGTGGACATCCCAGGATTACACAACCTAGAGGAATGTTTCACCCAAAACAATTAAAGGCAGATCTAAGGGCCACAAAGTAGAGTCACCCACCTTTGGTTTGGTTGCATGATTTTCTGTCCGCTAGGCCAACTGCTCTCTCTCTGCTGTTGTTGTTGTTGTTGTTGTTGTTGTTGTTGTTGTTGTTGCTGTTAAGTGCCGTTGAGTCATAGGCAACTCATAGCAATCCTATGAACAAAAGTCCTGGACACTTGTATAACGTTTGTCCTTTCTCCAGGTTCATAGGGTTTCCAGAGGCAAGCTGTTATTATGGAAGTGGCTGTCACTCCTACTTCCGAGCTTGTTTTAATCAGGGAGCTCCTCCAAACATTGTCCACCATGTTTTATGTATATGGAGTTGGAATTCAGGTTGGGACATTGTCTGGAGCAGCCAGATTATATAGCAGTTTGTTTTCTAGTTCTGGTGAGGATTAGGGTAGAATGATTACTTGCCATTGCATGTGAGTTTCTTGTATTCAGCTTCCAATTAGAAAAAAAATTTGGGCCCTCCAGCCTGTGAATCTCGAGCCTGTTTTAATTGTTTTTAGTCATTATTCTAAGTAGTAAAGCACTGATCTGTCCATTTGCTGTATAGATGTAACTTGTGGTGGCTGTGATGCTAAACACTGTGACACTGGTGTGTCAAACGCAATAATGGTACCCATGGTGGACAGGGTTGGGTGGAGCTCCCTGATTAAAACAAGCTTGGAAGCAGGAGTGGCATCCACTTCCAAAATAGCTTGCTTCAGGAAACCCTATGAACCTGGAAAAACGATTAAAATTATACAAATGTTCAGGTCTTTCATACATAGGATTGCTATGAGATGCATATAACTTGATGGCAATTAACAACAACAACATTTTGTGCATAAATGTTGACCAGGATCATAAGTCTTCTTGATCTAGTGTGACTTTAATTGGTATATAATGCCCTTCCTCATCTTTTTTTTCATTTATTTTATATTTTTTAATTAATTTTAAGGAAAGTTTACAGAGACTTTGGATTTCCATTCATTCATTGTTGAACTTTTCTTCCTGCCCAATCTCACTCCCAGTTTGCTCTTCTCTTTGAAATGTAAAATAAAAATTCTTTAATTATTAGACAATCTCTCCCCACAAGTCCACTCCACTATGCAGCCTTCACTCTGGACTCCTATCATGACAATAATACCTAATCATATATCCCTTTTAAATAGTTCTCTCTCTTATCTATTTCAAAGCAGTATACATAATTTATCCCATCTTTCTCAGTCTTCCCTCAACCCTGATGTCAGTCCCATTTTACAACAGTGGCACTATGCAATATTTGTCCTTTTGTGGCTGAGATATGTAACTCAGCATAATGTCCTCCAGGGTCACCCTTTTTGTGTATTTCATGAGTTCCTTGTTTTTCAGCACAATGTAGTATTCCATTGTGTGAATATACCACAGTTTCTCTATCCATTTGTCCATTGATGGGCACTAAGGTTGTTTACAACTCCTTGCTATCGTGAACAAAGCTGTGATAAACAAGGATGTGCATATATCTGCTTGGGTGGTAGTTATGGTTTCTTTGGGGTATATCTCCAGTAGTGGAATTGCTGGGTCAGATGGTATTTCTATTTGCAACTTTTTGAGAAAGTGCCATACTGCCTTTCATAGTGGTTACACCATTTTATACTCCCACCAATAGTGAATAAGGGTTCCAGTTTCTGCACAACCTCGCCAACATTTGTTGTTTGCTGTTCTGTTAAATTTTGCTATTCCTCCTGGGGTGAGATGATATCTCATAGCCATTTTTATTTGCATCTTTCTTACAGCTAGAGATTTTGAGCATTTCTTCATGTGTGTGTTTTCCATCTGAATGTCTTTTTTGTTGAAGTGTTTGTTTATGTCCTGAGCCCATTTTTCAATTGGGTTGTTTACCTTTATCTTGTTGTGGTGCTTAAGTATTTTATATATTCTAGATATAAGTCCCTATCTTTAATGGTAGTTTTCATTCTGAAGTCTATTTTATTAGAGGTTAGTATTTTCATTCCTCCCCTTTTTTT
>NW_006399945.1:5793865-5794645 GCF_000299155.1 Elephantulus edwardii
CAGTAGGATTTAATATCACACAGACCAAGTCTCAGAGAAAAGTTAGTTATGGCCCAATTCCGGACCAAAGTCAAAGGCACTGTCATTTGAAAAGGCAGCTTTTAAAATGGATTCCAGACGCAAGTCAAGATTTTAAGATGAAATCAATGTTTTGATCTTAGATGCCCTATTTTTATACAAACCAAGGGCATCTGGGTTTCAGACTCTCCTACACTGTTGCTTGTTGAGATTGGTCATTGACATTCAGTGGATGTTGATTCATGACAACCTATATATACCAGAAGACAACATTTCTTTGCCTAGGGCCATAGCCTTAATTCTTGGTATGTTTGAACCCATTATGGTTGCTATCATGCCAATCTATCTCAGTGTGTGTCCCTCATATTCATTTACTTTTTATGATCAATTCTGTGACTGGGGTGGTGTGAGTGAGTGTGTCAGAGACAACGAGGTTGGCACAGGATAGAGCAGCCTTTAGGGCTCTTTTACAAAGGGTCATTGAGTCACAAGCAACTCGACAGCACATAACAAGAACAACTAAGGTTTTATTTTTGTAGAAAGTGGTCTTTATTGATATCATGGTCAAAGTAAGCATAAGCAAGTCAAAGTCATATCATCCTTACTCCTAAAGAGTATCCTGGCTGTATTTCTTCTGAGGCCAATGTGTTCATTTTTTTGGCAGTATGCCAGGGATGCATCCTGTCTCCATACCTTTTTAACATGTATGCAGAGCAGATTATCCAAGAGGCTGGGCTCTATGAGGAGAATTGTGGCATCAGG
>NW_006399945.1:5794745-5796452 GCF_000299155.1 Elephantulus edwardii
TAGTCCTGTAGTTCCTTCTTTTCTGTAAAGGATCTAATTTCTTCTTCATATTTCATGGAGAGTTTTCCTGAATAGAGGATCCTTAGCTGGCAATTATCTTCTTTCAACTTTCTGTATATGTCATTCCATTGTCTTCTAGCTCATATGGTTTTCACTGAGAAATCAGAATTTAATGTTTCCCCTTTGTAGTATCCTATTCTTATTCTTAATTTGGAGAATTTGACTATGATATGTCTTGATATATTTTTCTTTGGGGTCTAGTCATTTGGTGTGCTTATTGAATGTGGATTTCCTCATTCTTCAAAATAACCAGGTAAGTTTTCTTTTAGGACTTCTTCCACAATTTTCTCAGTGACTTCCCTTTCATTCCCTTGTTCTGGAATTTCAATCAAATGTATGTTGTTCCTTTTGATGCCATTCTACATCATCCTATTGTTTTCTTCATTTTCTTTACATCTTATCGCTAATTTTTCTTATTTTTCCAGTGAGCCTCTTGTACTTTCTTCACATTATGTGAGTCTTTCCTTAGTAGATGTTAGGTTACTGTAGTTATATAATATCTCAACATATAGAAATATTCTGTAAAGGATCTATATATTAGTGTTCCCCTGTTGGGAACAATAGTCCACCTGGATAACTATTGCCCTTCTGAAACCATGCCTCCACCCAGCTTCATCTGCTTGAGCTTAAGAAATCCCTCATGGTGTAGCTAGGCAGCAATGTTTAAGGACAAAGTATCTGTGATATTGGTGCTTCTGGGCTATGCCTGGGCAAAGCCAAGCCAGAGGAAACTCTGGTGGAGGTCTGTAGTGGTCCTGACGTGCAAATTGATTATCTGACCTGAGAAGAGAGGCATAAGACTAAAGAACCATCTAGTAGCTGGTTCCCTAAGAAGTTTCCCTCAGGATAGCTGGTGCTCTCCAACAACACCCCACACACAGTTTTATCTGTTAAAGTGAATGATTAGAGGTCTAATCGATTAGAGGCCTAAACAGTCTCAACCTACTCTCAAACTTAAAGTGCATAAGAAGCCTGACTCACTGGCGTACAGCTGGATGTGGAATGCAAGTGCCTAGTGAGCCACTTTTGTTAAGCAGAACGAGTGCTGAGGGATGCAGATGCTGGACAGTAGAGACAACAGCTGGGCAGCCTTCAGGTGACAGGGCAGGATGGGGGTTTCCAGGTGGCAGGGGCAGCAATCTTGTGCTCTGGGTGGGACTGAGGTCTAAAACTGCAGCCCCTCAACCTAGCAGTCAGTGGTTCTGTTATTGGCAGGGTGTGAGTATGCCTGGGTGGGGCCAAAGCCTTTAGCAGATGCTGGGGAAGTAGTGGCTAGAAGATACTCCAGGGCCAGCCATGCCACACAGGCCATGATGTCTTTCAACATAGGGAAGGGAAAGCCCCCAATGAGTGGGTCTCACAAGAGGAGCAGATCTCATAGGAGGAACAGGTCTTGCAGGAGAAATGGGGTCTGTAGTTATTCTTCTAATTACATACATACGTACATACATACATACATACATACATACATACATACATACATAAATAAAGTCTTACACAGTATTTGTCCTTATGGGACTAAGTTCACTCATAATAATGCTCTCAGTCTTTCCCAAGTTATATAGTATTTTTTCAAAATCCTTATTATTCCTGAGTGATGGGTAATATTCCATTGTTTTGACATACCACAATTTTTCAATCCATTCA
>NW_006399945.1:5803233-5806811 GCF_000299155.1 Elephantulus edwardii
TATTCCTCACTAACACCCCAACAATGAAAGTATATATGTTACTCTATTGTCTTCCTTTTTATTAGTTTATTATTTGTTGCTTCTAATTTAAAGTACAGCTTCTCCTGTAAGG
This sequence comes from Elephantulus edwardii, assembly GCF_000299155.1. NCBI lineage: Eukaryota > Metazoa > Chordata > Mammalia > Macroscelidea > Macroscelididae > Elephantulus > Elephantulus edwardii. The sequence goes on from NW_006399945.1 coordinate 5,803,346, forward strand.
GTACCATCATAAAAGGGAGTCAGGTTGCCAACAACATTTTTTCCATCAACTAAATATGGATTACTTCTATACATATAAATAAGATATGGTTAGATTATCACAGAATGGCCATGGTCTACCAGAGTACTTGTTATCTAAGAGTTGGACAATTTATAGGGATGACAGAAGAAGAATTGATGCCTTTGACTTGTGATGTTGGAGAAGAGCACTGACTATCCCATGGATGACTAAAAGAACAAATAAATGTCTTGGAGAGGGTGCAATCAGACTGCTCTTTGGAAGCAAGGATGATAAGGCTTCACCTCACATACTTTGGGCATGTTTCTATGAGAGGTTAATCAATGGAGAGGGACATAATGCTTGGAAGGGTGGAAGGTCCCTGAAGGAGAGGAAGGCCCTCAACCAGGGGAGCTGACATTGTGACTGGCGCAGTGGACTTTACTGTGTCAGAAAATGTGAAGATGCATACTCAACAGCACCTAACAACAGCAGGAGAAAAAATGAGGGCTTATATATAAATTTAATTAAATAGGTGAAATAGTAGAGTGGGGAGGACATTGCTATAAGAAATAGAACAGAAAATAATTTTATTCAAGGGATTTTATTATGTGCTAGCAGTACAAATTCACCAATGACTCTGAGAGAAAAAGATGGGTAGTCTCCTTTCATAACGATTCACAACCTCAAAAACATGATGGAGGGTGACTGTAAGTCAGAATCCATTTGGTAGCCGTATTTTTTTTAAATAGGGACGCATCTTAGCAACTACAGAGTGTAATAGAAGAGACTATGAAAGGAATGAAGGTGGTAATATGGTTGCCATGGACTATTTCCTTTATTACCTCTTCACTCATTGTTGTCAAGTCAGAACTGACTGATAGCTGACCCACCATTGGGTTTCTGAGATTGCATATCAACTGAAAGGAGATCACCTATCTTTCTCCCAGGGAGTCATAGGAGAGGTAAGGACTTTGGGTTAGTAGTGCAATCTAGGTTGCCAGAAGCTCCCTTATCCCCTTTAGACTCTTCTAGAAAGGCAAGTAAATAATTCATGCCATTTGGGTATTTTTCTAACTATTCCGTAACTTTGAGACAGAACCACATAGGGCCTCGTGATCAAGGATTTTGGTTCATTTTAACAAGAACAAAAGAAGAAGTTGTTGAAGCAATGAAAGAAGATAAAACTCAGAGACTCACAATTTCTGCCAACTTTAGCTATGATAAAAATGTATAAACTACTCTTTCCCAAAGGACAACATAAGCAACTAGCATTCATTAAATTTTTATTTTGAATAATGCTCTGCATGCTTACTGCAAGGACCATCTTGACAGGGATGCCCTCTGTGCTTTCCTCAACTGCCCTTTTCCCAAGCTAAAATGATAAGTATGATGGCAATAAGAAGGGACTCTTTTGTTCATGCTTTTAGCTCAAAAGCATGGCTGTCATTATGCCAATAAACAACCCAAGGCAAATGATAATGAGACCGATGCTGATCTCAGTCCAATTTCACACAGTGCTTCCTGAGCTGTGAAGTTCCAACTTGCCATCTGTAATTTCACTATAATGACCGGGAAGTTATCCTCAGATTCACAGGGTGTATGATTGGGCTGAGGTGAGATGGGGAAGGAGAATATTGGAATGGAGAGGGTTAAAAATCCTGCTCTCTGTACTGAAGAAAGGAACTGTGTAGATAAAGTTCATGATTTCTGGTGACTTGGGGAAAAATGTTCTTTGTTGTTGTTATGAACTGTCAAGTTGGAATAGTCTTATAGCTGATCGTACAGATGGTTTTCAGAGGTAATAAATCACTTGGGAAGATATTACCCATCTTTCTTTCACAGAATAGCTGGTAGATTCAACTATGTGGCTTCAGGTTGTCAGTTCAGCTTTTTACCTCTAGGCCAACAGAGCTCCCCTATACCTAGACCAAGAAACTTGTCTGAACAGAACTAGGTAAAACTGCACAATTTAAAATCAGGAAATATGTGCATCAGGGTGTATCCTTTCTCTATAACTATTCAATATGTACTCTGAGAAAATCATTCAAGAACCTGAACTCATGGTATCAGGATAGAAAGAGTCATCAACAACCTGAACTATGCAAATTACATAACCCTGCTTGCTGAAAGTGAGGGGAACTTGGGATGTTTGCTTCAGAAGACAAAAAAAAACAAAACAAAACCCAACCACCTTCAATATGGATTGCATATCAACATTAAGATGACTAAAATCCTCACCACAAGATCAATAAGCAACATCATCTCACCACCAGACCAATAAGCAACATCATGAGAGATGGAGAAAAGATTGAAATCATCTACAATTTAATCTTACTTGGATCCACAAACAACACCATTGGTACCAGCAGTCAGGAGATTAGATGATCAGAAGACTGAGGTGGTAAGTCCACTGTCTGTGAGCTCTCTAAATTACTAAGGAAGAATGATGTCAATTTGAAGACTAAGGTGCACCTGATTTAGGCTAGAATATTTTCAACCACTTTCTATGTATCTAAGAGCTAGACATATCCAATGGATTGCCAAAGAATAAACAGATATATTTGGAGAAAGCACAGCCTAAAGTTCTTCTTGGAGGCAAAGATGGTGAAACTTCATCTCACATAATATGAACACCTTACTAGGAAAGACTGTTCTTTGGAAAGGAATATCTACTAAGGGTCAGCAAAAGAGACTCTCAATGAGACAGACTGACAAGTGACTGCAGAAGTTGCTTAAAGTATGTCAGAGATGATGAAGATGGCACAGAATTGGACAGGGTTCAGATTTGTTTTTTGTAGGGTTGCTGTGAATGGTACTGGACTCAGTGGCACTGAATTGAGCTGCCAAACCAAAGACACAAGGTTTAAGTCCACCAACTGCTTTCTGGAACAAAGACGGGTAATCTCCTTTTCAACAATTTACAACGTCTGAAAACCTGCTGGAGAGTCAACTCTCAGTAGGTTTTGACTCAATGGCACATAACAAAAACCACAGCAATAGCAATCTGTGATTTAATGCTGAGATTTCACTTCTTTGAGGAGAAAAGGGGTTTTTTATTAAAAACATCACCAACAGACTGTTCATTATCAGACTGCAACCCTTTCTAATGAAATTGTACCGCCAAACTACAAAGTTTTCAAAGAGGAATGAATGAAGTTTCCAAGAGTGACAGTGGAGAACAGCTGAAGTCACAAGCATTGCCACCAACAACTGTGACCTGGAAGGAATAACTCACTTGAGGACTGGAGAAACAGTGAGGATTTATATTTTATGAACTCTGCAGAAAGAAAAGATAATAACATCAAAATATGAGAAAAGATGTAGGCAAAACCGAAGAATCCACTGGATGCTTCTACAAACTGACACTCTATGGTTGAGCTAAAGATAAGCCTGAGGTGACTGTGATACTATTTCACTTTTCCATAATCAGCAGATCAGCAGAGAATTGCCAGAAGTCCAGGCTGGG
>NW_006399945.1:5806911-5810600 GCF_000299155.1 Elephantulus edwardii
CCCCTCCACCATGTAGCCCTCGCTCTAGACTCCTGTGATGACAGAAATACCTAGTCATATATCTCTTTTAAACAGTTTTCTCCCTCCTCTGTTTCAGTGCAGTATACATAGTGAATAGCACTGCTATGAACATTGCTGTACAAATCTTTTTTGGTTCTCAGTTCTAATTTCCTCGGGGTATATTCCTACCAGTGAGACAGCTGGATCATATGGAATTTTTACATTCAGATTTTGGAGAAAATTCCAAACTGCCTTGCAGAATGTTTGTACCATTTTACAATCTCACTAACAGTGTATGAGAGCTCCAATCTCTCTGCATCTTCTCCAAAATGTATTACTTGCTATCCTGTTAAACTATGCCATTGCTACTGTGGTGGGATGGTATCTCATCAATTGATGATATCAAATTTGATGGTATCAAAACCAATTTTTATGTGCATCTCTTTTATTTCCAGTAATTTTGAGCATTTCTTCATATGGCCGTTGGCCATCTGAATGTTTTACTCTGTGAAAAAGCTTTCCATATATTCTACACATTTTATAATCATGTTATCAGTCTTTTTCTTATAGAGGCCCTGTAGTATTCTGTAAACTTTAATTATGAGACCCTTGCCTGAGATGACATTGACAAATGTTATTTCCTGATCAGTAGGTTTTCTTTTCATCCTATTTTTAAAAGTTTTGATGGACACAAGGATTTAATTTTTAGAAGGTTCTATCAGATTTGATCTACTATGCTAGAAATAAAAAGTGAGAAAAATTAAAGTCGCATTCATAGTTAAAAAGACCATTTCTAGATCTATCTTGAAAGACAATGTTGTGAATTATAAGATAATATCTATATACATATAAGGAAGACCTGTTAATACCACTATCATTAAAATTTAGCGACCAGAGCGGAAAAGGAGGAAATAGAAGACTTTGGCCAACTGTTGTAATTGAAAATTGATCAAACATGCAACCAAGATACATTACTAATAATGGGTGATTGGAATGCAAAGGTTGGGAACAAAGGATCATGGAAACATGGACTCTGTGATATAAATGAGGCTTGAGGCAGAATGATAGAATTCTGTTCAGTTAATGATTCTTTCACAGCAAATATCTTTAAGAAAAAAGCACAAATGGCAATGATACACATGGACCTCACCTGAAGGTCTACACATGAATAAGATTGATTTTATCTGTGGGAAAATCACTGTAGAAGTGCAATAACACCTGTGAAAACTGGATGAGGTGATAATGTGGAACAGATCATCAAATACTTATATGTTAAGTTCAAATTGAACATTTGAAAAAATCAAATCAAATCCACAAGAATAGAAATTTGACCTTGAGTCTATCCCTCCTGAATTTAAAGACTATTTCAGGAATACATCTGAGACCTTGAATACTGAGCGAAAACTAGAAGAGCTATGGAAGAATATAAAGGATATCATCCACAAAAGATGAAAAAGGTCATCACAAAGATGGAGGAACAAGAAAAGACCAAAGTGAATGTTAGAAGAGAGTTTGAATATTGTACTACAGCACCAAGAGCTAAAGCAAAGGGAATAATCAAGACGTTAGGAGCTGAACAGAAAATTTGAAAGGGTAGTGCGGGAAGACAAAGTAAACTATTATAATGACGTGTAAAAACTTGGTGCTAGAAAATCAATAGGGGCAAACACAATCAGCATTTCTCAAGGTGAAGGAACTAAAGAATAAATTCAAGCTGCAAGTTATAATACTAAAGAATGCTGTGGGTAGAATATTGAATGATGCAGGAAGCATCAAAAGAAGATGAAAGGAGTACACAGAGTCACTGTACCAAAAAAGAATTGGCTACACAAAAGAATTTCATGAAACAACAAATGATGAAGAGCCTATAGTGATGAAGGAGGAAATTCAAGCTGTTTTGAAGTAAATAGCAAAAAACAAGACTCTGGGAATTGATGGCATACCAATTAATATATTTCAACAAACAGGTGCTGCCTAGGATGCATTCACCAGCTTGTGCTAAGAAATCTGGAGGACAACCACCTGGTCAACTGACTGGAAGAGATACTTATTTCCATTCCCAAAAAAATGGTTACCCAACAGAGTGTGGCAATCGTTGAACAATATCATTAATATCACAGGCAAGCAAAATATTTCTGAAGATTATCCAAAAACAACTGGAACAATACATCAACAGAGACCTGCCAGATGTGCAGGCTCGGTTTAGATGAGGCTGTGGCACTAGGCATATTATATTATAGTTAATGTCAGATGGATCTTAGCTGAAAGCAGAGAGTATCTAAGGAATGCCTATCTGGGTTTTGCTGTCTATGCAAAGATCTTTGTGTGGATCACAATCAAACTGTGGCTAATTCTGAGAAGAATGGGAATCCCAGAACACTTGATTGTGCTTATACAAAAACTCATACTGGGACTAGGAGGAAGCAGTCAGAACAGAGCAAGGAAACACTGCATGCAAAATCAGGAAATGTGTATGCCAGGGACGTATCCTATATCCATCCGTCCATAACTTTTCAATCTATATAAAAACAGATCAGGCTCTTCATGGAGAAATGTGGCATCAGAATTGGAGGAAGACTCACCAACAACATGTGTTTATTAAGATGACACAACCTTGTTTGCAGAAATTGAGGTGTACCTGAGACATTTGCTGTAGAAGGTCAAGGATACAGCCTTAATTATGGATGGAAGCTCAATGCCAAGAGAACAAAATTCTCACCACCGGATCAATTGGCAACATCATGGAATACTAAGATAGATTGAGGTTGTTAATAGCTTCAGCTTTCTTGACTCCAAAATCAACACTTATGGTACCAGCATACAGGAAATCGAAAGACTAATTGCATTGGAAAAAATCTGCTACTAAGGAGCTCTCCAAAGTACTCAAGAGAAATTATGTCAGTCTAGAAACTAAGGTGTATTTGTTCCAGGCTATGGTCTTGCAATTATTTGCTATGCATCCAAAAGCTGAACAATAAATAAGAATGATGGGGGTGGGGGGGAGAAGCCATGCCTTCGAGTTGTGGTGCTAGGAAAGAGTATTAGATATACCATTCAACAATTTCATCCTCTCCTGGTTGTGTATTTCTAGCTGTATTTGTCAGCCCCTTAGAACCTTAGGCTGGGCCTTCTAAGCTTGTTCTCATTTTGTCTCTTATGATCTCTATGTTTTGGGGTTTTACCCCTAAATCTCTGATCCATCTTAAGTGGATTTTTGAAATCCAAGTTTGTGGTTGGATGCAGGGGGCTCTGCTTCCATTCCCCCCCACCCCCCGAAGAAGCTTTGGGCCTTTTTGAAAAGAAGAAAAACCTAAGCAGTACAGTAAGTATTCATCATGTCTGCATAATAGAGAGTTCCTTGGGAAATAAGGACTGACTTATGTAGCTATGCTGATTTTCTTAGCCAGTTTATCTAGAAGTTAATTTCCTTTTTACTACAGAATCAAGCTGTACGGCTCTCAAGCTAGTATACCAGAAAGCCATGGATGTATAAATACAGTGCCCTTTTATCCTATTGTTAGGGCATAGGAGAGCATATAATTAACATTGTCATAAGCGATATCCTAGGTATCTTCTTTGCCATTCCTGTTGTTACTAAGTGCTGTCAAGTCGAGAAAGACTTATAGCGACCCTATAAACAAAGGGACTGAAACTTTTTCTGTCCTGTGCCATCCTCATCATCTCTGATA
>NW_006399945.1:5810980-5811711 GCF_000299155.1 Elephantulus edwardii
CAACTCTCTGATGCATAACAAGTGATTGCAAAGACCATGGCCTGTATCAAACGCACCTTAGTCTCCAGGGAGACATCATTGCTCTTCAGTACCCTGGAGAGGTCCCTAACAGCACATTAGTAGTCAAGAAATCTGGCTCTAGAAACCTTATTTATTTTAGACATATAAGTGGTAAAGGTTAATGAAGTGTTATTTTTTTAAAAACCCTGTCATTACATAATTAATTATTTAGTCCTCATAGTCCTTTTAAAAGGGTGACTGAGCCATGTCTTTTCACACACATGAGCACACCCCCACCCTTTTCTCTTTCTCTCTCTCCTCTCTCTCTTACAGTTTGAGAGATCATGGTTTAGAAGTTTAAGAGCTGCAGTATTTCATCTATAGTATCTTTGACCTTTCTACGCATAGAACATTTTTTGATCTTTTGTAAATGCTATTTGTCATAAGAGAAACATCATAGAATCTGCTAAAATAAAAGCACAGAGAGAAAATAGCTGCTCTGCTAGACAACATGGTATATCTTATATTGTTCGGTCAGGGACTAAAAGGCACAAGATTCATGATTGTGTGAAAGACCAATAGGAGAATAAAGGTGGTACATCTACAAGCTAAAATAAGACAGGCTTAGATTTACATGATTGGTCAAAAGCATGTGCCATTCAGTTAATTATAGTGTGGTCCCAGAAGGCTGGATGAGACCAATTTTTCTTCTAACTTATTTTCTCTCAATC
>NW_006399945.1:5819550-5824910 GCF_000299155.1 Elephantulus edwardii
AAAAAATCTAAATTTTAGGGAACTCTGGTGGCCAGAAGCTGCACTGCAATCCCAGAGGTGCACGGTTCAAATTCACCAGATGCTCTGCTGGAGAAGTAGGGAAAATCTCCTGTACCAGTCACATCTGATTTGATGGCACACACACACACACAAATAAAATAATGCTTAAAAATCTACATTTTAGTTATTTTTTGATCACTCTAAGTATTCATCCAAAATGTAGTTGTTTAACTGATCTTACCAAATATTAACAATCTAACTTTTATACTTGGAAGATATAGGTTTTTCATGTATACTATCAAACAGTTAATTCTTTTTATGTTTGTATGTCTGTCTGATCAATTATTCTGGAATATCCAGATTATATATTAGCACTTCAATCTGATAACTGGTAAAGGACATGCTAACTCCACGAGGAAAAGCAGGGAATTGGTGTCACTTCTTGTTCTTCTTTTTACTGTTAAGAAAGAAAAGAAACCAACAGAAAACACAGTTGTCATCACAATAGACTAATCGGGATCCTATGTGTGTCCCAGTAGAACACTATAATGTATTAGAATATGTATTGTGCCTTTTATTTTATTAGTGGCGCTCTGGTGGCCAAATAGCAAGAAGCTGCGCTGAAATCCTGAAGGCCAGCAGTTGGAATCCACCAGCTGCTCCGCTGAGAGGAATGAACAATCTCCTCCTGTGCCATTAACTGCCTCTGAGAACCTGCCAGAGAGTCAGCTATGGATCGATTCTATGGTACACAAAAACAATGTATTAGTGATTGAATAGAGATCACCACACCTTTCTTCTAAAGAGCTTTGAAGTGCACTCTAAAGCTCCAACTTAGTTAAGCATTTGCACCATCCAAAGTTTCGCTCTCCCTCCCGCTCTCTCCTCTCTCTCTCCTCCCTCTCCTTCCTTCCTTCTCTCTCTCTCTCTCTCACTCACACACACCCTTTAAATTAATCTCTAATTGCTTCTCAAAAGCTAACATAGGAGTTTTATCAACACTGTCCCCCATGAAAACACTGCATTACTGAATTCTCTATCATTAAGCACTGTGTAGTATCCGCCATCAGAGGGCACCAGTGTTACAGGATGTATTGCGTGTCTGTTATTTCCAAGCAGCTGGAGCCCTTGTTATGTAATATTTTTGTCAGCAGTTTTTGAAAACAGGTTGCTTTCCATTTGATCCCGGCAAATGATGATCACTGATTGATGATTATTTTTAATTACAAAGGAGAACTTCCCTATTACTTTAAGATAAATGTAAATTAAGCTTGGCTCATGTCTTTGAAATTTTGACCTATTGTTTATTGATGTTTCTAATCCACCCTCACTTGCAAGTTTTTATCTTTAAATGCAACACTTCAAAATTCCCTGCCATTAATGGAAGGGGAAGGAAGTCAAAAGGTATGCCAAAGTTATATTTTCATGTTCTTATAAAGATACTTGAGAGGAAACATCTTTAATATTGATAATTGTTAGGTACAATGGAGTCAAATTTATATTTCAATAGAGATCACATGTAACTGAGTCGCACTGACCCATGCGATTTTCTTGCTAACCCTTTCATTAGCAGCCAAGCAATTAACCATGTACTACCAGAAAACTAAAATATAATCTTTATAGAAAATATGTACTAGTAAGATACTGTAATTGTTATATGCTATTGAGTCAACTCTAACTTGTAGTCACCCCATAAACAACAGATCTGAACCTGACCCTATCCTGCAATATACGCCGACATACAAGCCCGTTGTTATGGTCATTGTATTAATCCATCGTGTTGTGAGTCTTAAGAGAGAGGCGAAACTCATCTAAAAGCTGGACAATGAAGAAGCATGACAGAATTAGAATTGATGCCTTTGAGCTGAGGTGTTGGAGAAGAGTACTGAATATATCCCATGGACTGTCAAAAAACCAAACCGATTTTTCTTGGAGAGGGTGCAACCAAAATGCTCCTTGGAGGCAAGGGTGACAAAGCTTTAGCTAACATACTATAGACGTATTGCTAGGAGACGTTATTCCTTGGGGAATGACAGCATAGTTGGAAAGGTAGAGGGTTAGTCAAAGAGGGGAAGACCATCAACAAGATGGATTGACATGGTGACTGCAGCAATGGGCTCAAGCATGTCAGAGATGATGAGGATGGCACAGGGTAGGACAGAGTTCAGAGCTGCTGTTCACAGCGTCACTATGAGTCATACTCAACTAGAGGCCACCCAACAACAACAACAATGTTGAAAGGGAGCTCTGGTGGTTATTGGTAAGAAATTGTGCTGTCAACATGAATATGTTGAATCCACCAGCTGCTTTGTGGTGGAAAGGTGGATAATATCCTCCTGTATAATTACTGCCTCTGAAATAGAACTGGGAGGGTCAGCCATGTGTCAGTTTCAACTTGAATACACACAATAACAACAGCAATATGTTGAACAAATTGTCAAAGAACAATCTTTCTAGGATTCCATTTACTCATATATTAAACTAAAATCTTTGATCCCATTGAAATATGGAATAAACATAACCAGGTCAGATAGTAGGCGGTTTCTTTTTTTTCTAGTGCTTGTATAGAAATTGTCCATTGTGTTAGACTAGAATTTTATTAAATGAATAGGGCAGTAAGCAAGTGAGGCCTGTCAACAATAGTGGATCATTTCTTCTGCAGATTATTCATGAACAGGTTTAGTGGCAGTAATTGAATGTAAATATAAAGGAAGGCGTATTAGTTTTTAAATGGCCTTGAAAAATGGATTGGGAAGAATAAATTTTCTTCTTCAAACTCCCGTTATATAACATCCCAGAGACTAAAACAAATGGCAATTGGGTTGTCTGTTCCACAGTTTTGTTTCTTTAATGTAATTTGGAAATGTCATTTGAAAAAATGTAACAGCCAAGTAGAATTAAGAACAGATAGATCAATAGATAAGCCATTAGACTCTCTATTCAAAATGTCATTGCTGAGTTATAAAGTCCCTGTGTTAGGAACATACATTTCACTATCAATTAGTTTTTCTCAGATTCTTTAGTGAAACTTATTAGAAGAACATGGCGCTAAATATAAAACTAAAGTCATAAGTATTTTCATAAATTCAAAATGCTAATGTTGAAATCTGTGTTTTACATTATTACAGTTTCCTTGAAAAGATGACCAATAACTTCTCTACATACCACAATTCCAGCAAGTGCACAAATTTCCAGTTTCTGATGTCAATTTTTCTTTTTTTATGAGATCTTTTCTTTAATAATGTGCTTGACTTGATAATCTATAGATCACTCTGAGCCTAACTAAAATGTCACGTTCTATATAAAAATTTGCCCTGCATACCAGCAAGAATTTTGCTCCCATCTACTCTTAGGATACTCACACACAGAATCACGTTATTATGCTGTTGGGAACCATTGTGTTGATTCCAATTCTTGGTGATCCTATGAACCACAGTGATCACTGCCTGGTCCTGCTCCATTGTCACAATTGGTGCAGTGTTGTTTAATAATTTCTGTATTCTGTTGTGTAATGTTTCTTTAGAGTGGGCATAAATATGAATATTATTCACTCAATTTGTCAAGTAGCTATCTTTCAAGTGTCTTGGCACAGGTGGCTTTTGCAGCACTGCATCCATTTATTGAAACATCTCAATGTTATTCTTCCAATTCTGAAGTGTTGTCTTATACCAATGTCTTCAGCTTGGACTTCTTCCTTCAATACCACTGATTCTTGAGAATAAGCCACTTTCTAAAATGATTGACCATCTACCAATTCTTTTTGGTGCAATGACCCTGTCTATTCATTCTAGCTTTGTTTGATTCTTCCTATATTATTCAATATTTTGTCCGTAAGATTCCTTAATGTTACAACTCAAGACTTGACATTTTCTTTAATTATTTCAGTTTGAAAAACGCCAAGTTTGTTCTTTCTTGTTTTCTAACCCTTAATTTGTTACACATTTTAAGCTTTCCTTTGAAACCTTATGCTCATTTGTTTTACTTGTTTTCCTTTCATTTACTTTACATGCAAGAGCTATCAGCTGATATCTGTTTGATCTTTTCTTTCTTTTTTGTCTTTTTAATAACCTCTTCTTTTCATTATGTATGATGCCCTCGTGCTATGAACCATAACTTTCATCTTCTAAAATATGGTAAATTACTTTAGGATAAGATTTTGTTTTATTTTTTATATTCCATATATTGCTAGTAAATTGTTTTATGGCAACTGGGTGTGTCAACAGGATTTATTGACTGGGCTAAAACATTAATGTATGAAATTACCAAGTTAATTGGCACTGTAGCATGAAGGAATAGAGAGAATTTAGTCTGGGAAAGCTTCCGGGAAAAGGAAATAAATAGTATGTTTCAGTAATGTTTTAATAATGATGTGTGTAAGATCAATTTATCTTCTTTTTTCTTAAATTAATATTGTACTATGTATACATGAATTTTTGCTAACTAACAAATTATTGTTGTACTATGTATGCCGTACTGGGAGGTAATGACTTTGCTTACCAAATACAGAAAAGTCAAAAGATTCACTGCTTATTCTTAGATTTGTTTCCCACACAGGCAGTATGTAAGGAGATGGATATCTGTATCGTTTCATGTTTCAGACTCCTATTTCCTCTCATCAGAGAGGAACAGAGAGACTTCTTTAGAATGAGGGTCCTTTGAAAGACTGAAAAATCTATAGGAGTAAAGGAACACTAGAGACAACTCTTTTCACCACAGTCCAGCAATGCTAATGAAGCACTTAAGAAGAGCAGGAGGCATAGAGCACTGTCTGCCTGGCTACTAATCAAAAGGGCAGTTCAAATCTACCAAGAGCTCTGAGGGACAAAGATGAGTAGTCTCTTCCTGGGAAGATTTACACTCTGAGAAACTCAATAGTAGATCAGTAGGACTCGGTATCCACTCTATGGCACTATGTTTGGTTCAAATGAAGCACTTGAAAAAGTTGTGGTCATGATGCATTTAAGTCATTTAGCTGCTGAGCAAAGGTCAGAGTGGTTCAGATTCGCATTTGGTATTTACACTCTTCAGAACCCTATAGGGCAGGTCCACACTCTCCTACATAGTGGTGCCCTTGTGGCGAGAAGCTGCACTACAATCCTAAAGGCACACAATCCGAGGCCACCAGCAACTCCGCAAAAGGATAGGCAATGTCCTCCCATGAAAATCTCCTCCACTGAGATTAATTGCCTCTGAAAATTAGCTGGATGGTTAGCTGTGGGTCGTTTCTGACTCTACAGTACACAACAGCAACAACATGGCAGTGGCATGTTGTTGTTGTTGTTATGTGCCATCGAGTCACTTGTGACTCATAGCAACCCTATGTACAACAGCCCTAAACTCTGCTCTATCCTGTGCCAATC
>NW_006399945.1:5826844-5828547 GCF_000299155.1 Elephantulus edwardii
CTTCAGCTTAAACTTGCATATGAGTAGTTGGTGGTCTGTTTCACAATCAGCTCCTGGCCTAGTTTTCACAGCTGATATTGAGCTTCTCCAGTGGTTCTTTCCACAGATGTAATTGATCTGATTCCTATGCATGATAAAGTCTGTTATAAAGGCTAAAAGAATACTGTTATCTCAAGACTCTGTATCTTGCATCTAATTATCTATAATGACAAAGATCCAGTAGGATTTAATATCACACAGACCAAGTCTCAGAGAAAAGTTAGTTATGGCCCAATTCCGGACCAAAGTCAAAGGCACTGTCATTTGAAAAGGTCATTTGTTGCTGTTCCAGTCGTTTTTGGATAATCTTCAGTAAAATCTTGCTTGCATGTGAAATCAGTGAGATTGTTCTGTAGTTTCCACATTCTGTTGGTGGCATAGGATCCATCAAATATTTCAGCATCAAGAAAACAAGCATTCTCATAAATATACCAATAGGCAACATCATGAAAAATGGAGAAAAGATTGAAAATGTCAACTCCTTTTAACTTCGATTCACAATCAACACCCATGATAACAGCAATCAATATATAAAAATGTATTGCACTGGAAAAATCTGCTGTCAAGGACCTCTCCATAGCTCTTAAGCATAAGGAAGTCAGTTTAAAGGCTAAAATGTTCCAGATCCATATCACGTTGCTCTCAATAGCTTCCTACATGTCTGAAGGTTGGACAATGAATTAAGAAGACCAAAGAAGAATCAATGCTCTGAATTGTGGTGTTAGCAAAGAATATGGAATATACCATGAACAGCCAGAAGAAAAAGCAAGCCTTGTCATAGAGAAAAGACAACTAGGGTGCTCCTTAGAAGCCATGACAATGAAACTTTGTTTTATATAGGAATTTTGTCAAGAGGGACCAGTCTTTTGAAAAAAAAAAATAAACAAACAACATGTTGTGAAAGGGAGAGGGTCAGAGAAAAAGAGGAAAGCCTCAAGGTCTGGAGCAGGTCAGAGGCTCTAAGAATGGTAAAGGATAGGAAAAGGTTCTAATCTCTTTTACTCAGGGTCAGTATGAGCCGTAGTCACTTCAACAGCATCTCACAACAACAGTGACCATGGCATGAGGTACCAAAGGAACTTTAACAATGCAGTGGTTAAAAGCACTTGGCTGCTGTTCAAAAGGTCAGTGACTTGAATCTGTCAACTGCTCTGTAAGAGAAAGATACAGCATTCTGCTTCTATCAGGATTGCAGTCTTGGAAACCCAAACCTACATGGCAGGTCTGCACTGTCCTGTAACATCAGTATAATTGATGGCTTGATGGCAAAGAGACTGCCCTTTCCTTCACTGATCACCTGAGTTCCCTAATCTCTAAAAAAAAGAGCTTTGGCATATCTGTTTCATGTTGCCCTACAAATCTAAAGGCCAGTGGTTTCAATCTACTATCTGCTCTGATAAAGAAGGTTCGAAATTCCTCTTTCAAATTTACAGCCTGAGAAAACAGAAGGAAGATCAATGTGAATGAGAACTGACTCAATCAATGGCAGTGGAGTTTGAGATGTTGCTAACACATGCACTAACTTTTTTATCTTTTTTTATTATTGAATTTTATTAGTTTTAATGAACATTTACAGGGATTTTGGGTTTTCATTCCTTCATTGCTGCACCATTCTCTCTACCCTCCTCCCCAGTTTGTTCTTCTTCCCCGCCATCCGAATGTCT
>NW_006399945.1:5829167-5848003 GCF_000299155.1 Elephantulus edwardii
TGAATAATATTGCATGAGTTCCTTGTTTTTTAATGCAGCATAGTATTCCATTGTGCGAATATACCACAGCTTCTCTAGCCATTCGTTTGTTGAAGACCATAGCTGACATCCAAGCAGATATATGCACACCCATGTTTATTGCAGCTTTGTTCACAATAGCAAGGAGTTGGAAACTTTTTTATCTTTTTAAATGTCACAAACACACAAATTAAAAATAATTATTGTAAGGTGAAATATCCTAAGTTAAAGATACTCTTTTTTTCTTTCAATTTTTGTTGGAAGCAGGAAATGAAATTCATTTTCTTTAATGGTTGCCCTTGATACATATTTATACATTTATACTGCATATTGTTTAACATTTCATGTTTTCAGTGTGCGTGCAATTAAAAAAATGCTTGGTCCTGTGATTCAGAAACTATCAATCTAACCCCATCCTTACCATTGCATGACTTTAAATAATTAACTACTTTGCTTCTATGTATCAGTCTGTAGGATCAGAGGGTTAGATTAGAAGGCTTCTAAAGTCTTTTCCTGGGTCTGTTAACCAAACATGTCGAATTTGTTAAACCTTTGATAAATATTTAGGATATGGTTATCAAATGAATTAAAGTTGTAGATAGTTAGCAGTTAAATTTTTATTTCTAGTGAAAAACATCAAAATTTTATACACTGAAAACACAATGTTTTAGAAAGCAGATGGGGTTAATTTGGTACTTGAACTCTGAAGTCAAAATATTTTGTGACTTCTCTATACAAGCACATTACTCATATGGGCTTTAGGTGACTCATTGTTGGTGGCTAGGTTCAATCTATAAATACACGAAGACATGACTTGTATTTCTGATTAGTGTGTAAGCAGTGAGGTAGGCAGGAGTTTGTGATGACTAGGTGTTTTTGTTTGGTTTATTTTGTTTTTAAGTAGTTTTTGTTTTTAAAGAAGGGGAATTTAGAGGAGTAAATAAAACTTCACTAGATTGAACATATTGTTTAAAGGGCTCACATAGTAACTATCTTAATTAGGGGGTAGAAGCATCTTTGTTATGATGTTGAGCTAAACTGCTTCTAGCCTGTCCTCAGCTCAAACTCTTAGAACTGACTCTGTTTCCTTTCGTGGCTGATGTCCCTCTTTTTTCTTCCTCATTTCATGTTCTTTCTGTCCTTGGATTTACAAATCTTGGTTTACTCTAACTATCAAGGTGTAGCATTTTACTTTATAGGTAAAATGACCTGATTAACCCTGTTGAAAAAACTGATGATTAAAGAACACTAAAGCATGAAGGATTAAAAAAAAGGAAAAAAATCAGTGCTTGTAGGTTTGGGAAAGAAAATACAAAAGAATAATCTGGGAAAATCATGAGGGGATAAAATTAATTGTTTCATATGAAAGGCGAAAGATGCAATGAAAAATAATTTTAACTATATAAGGTTATGAGGGTAAGGAGCTGTGCCGCCAGCTCAAAAGCAGATAGTTCAAAACCACCATCTGCTTCGTGAGAGGAAATTAAGTGATCTCCTTCCTAGGAATTTATAGTTTCTGAAAAACCGCTGGAGGGTCAGTTATG
Source organism: Elephantulus edwardii (assembly GCF_000299155.1). Taxonomy (NCBI): domain Eukaryota; kingdom Metazoa; phylum Chordata; class Mammalia; order Macroscelidea; family Macroscelididae; genus Elephantulus; species Elephantulus edwardii. The sequence goes on from NW_006399945.1 coordinate 5,830,730, forward strand.
AGTCAGTTTCAACAACAACAGCAAAGAGTATTATGTAGGGGGAGCTCTGGTTGACCTAGTCTGTAGGAAGTTGCACTGCCAACCCAAAACCACATTAGGAGCTGATACATATTACGAATCCTAGGAAGGAACTTTGTTCTTACTTGTTCATTTGTTCTCTCAACATCATTGCAACTCAATCCATTTGTTCATTTGTCCCTCCACAATATTGAACACCTTTCATGTGACCTTCAGTCTGCCTAGAACTTAATAGACTAATTGTATTATGTGTGTTTTGCTGTTTTAAGGCTATTAGAGTCTAGATAAGAAAACAACTAGGTAAACAAGAATCAGAAAGAATAAGTATATACCAATAATGAATAGGGAGGTATAGAAGAGAAGCATATATGAGGAGACCTCACAGAGGAGAAATCAGAAGTGCTCAATGTGAGATGACTTAGTCTTCTAGAAATAAAATGCATTACAAACAAAAGGAAATGTGCTGCAAATCCACACAGGTAACAGTGGCACAATGGCCTTAGAAATGACAAGTTACTTGGTCTTGATGGAGACTAAACTTTAAGAAAAGAAATGGAGGAAGGCAAGGCTGCTGAATCAGGCATGGGTCACATCGTCAGAAGCCTGTGAAAAAATATCTGCATGCTATCTTTAAAGTGGTGTGTTTTATATGGAGATAAGTATTTTATTTGGGAGGGGGAAGAATAATGAAATTAACAGTTTGGAGGCAGATTCTGGAAGCTTTGCATGAGAGAAGAGCAGAACCAGAGTGAGCAGATGGGCTACTCTGATCAAGAGATGATGAGGATTTATAGAAACTATTGCCATAACTTGTTATGCATTAGAGAGTTGGACAATGACTAGGGAGGATAGAAGGAGAATTGACGCCTTTGAGCTGTGGTGCTGGAGAAGAGTATTGAATGTACCATGGACTACCAAGAAAACAAACAGATCCATCCTAGAGAGGATTAAACCAGGCTGCTCCTTGGAGGCAAGGATTCTGGGGCTTCGTCTGACATACTTTGGACATGTTGTAAGGAGAGACCGGTCTTTAGAGAGGGACATCAAGCTGGGTAGAGTAGAGGGACAGTGCAGGAGGGGAAGAACCTCTATGAGGTGGATTGATTCAGTGACTGGGGTAATCAGGATGGGTGTGTCGGGGCAATGAGATTGACACAGGATAGAACAGCGTTTAGGGCTGTTGTACATAGGGGCGCTATGAGTCGCAAACGACTCGACGGCACATAACAACAACAACATAGGCATATAACAACAGTAATGTAGAAGCAAGCTTCACCCCACCTACCATTTCTGGCTTTTCCTTCGACATAAGTATACTGCCTTCAAAGTAGTTTATTATTAGAGTTTAATTGTTTTATAATTTGAAAAGCCATTTCTCTTACCCTTTTTTATCCTCTTGTTTGGTAGACAGGGCCGAAGACTATCACATAACTCATCTTACATCCAGGAAAACTAAACAAGCCCAAGGGAAGCAGGGATCTGAACACAGCACTTGGGTATCTGCACCTTCTATTTCATTTTTCTCTCTTTCTCCCTCTTCCCTGTCAAACACAGTAAAGTTCCTATCCTAGACTGAGGTGGGGGGGAACCAAAACAAAAACAAAAAACAGGCATAGTGGGGCAGTTCCCCAAATGTCGCTATTATGGCTGCTGAAAAACTAAACGTTAGTCAACAGAGTGCATTTGACTGGGAGAAAACTTCAGTAGTCAAGCATGCTGGGTTTCCTGGCACGTAGGTGGTTTTCTTTCGGAAACAATTGAATTTGGGTGCACATGGCAAATTTTGTTCCCATTTTTTACGTGTATGGGTTGAGGGGAATAAATGTTAAATAGGTTCAGAGGAATTTGGTTTCTTGGAAATACAGTTTCTTCTACAGGCTTAATTCAAATTAGAATCATTGAACATGAACTCTAATACCAACCATGTGTTTCTCTGGTCCTGGCTTACAAAGAATCCAACCATCATTCCCAGTACCCAGAGAGAGCAAATTTCTTTAAAGGCCAGATTTCTCCATGAGTATAGTTTTAAATATTTTTGGGAATGAAACCTGCCCAACCAAAAATGCCTTTGCTAATGTTAGCACCTGGCTCCAATTATGGGATTTCCCCCCTTTTCTTATTAGTGGGTATAAAGAGGCGTAATTTTCTCAGCTAAAAATAACCTAATCTCTATTACCAGGTCTTCTGGCACAAGACAAGCAAATTTTCCTTGTGTGGTGCTTTTTCTCATGAGTTCACATTTTACTTATCTGAAGTCATGCCTCCTCAAAGGGCAATTAGTCAGAAAGGCTGTGGAGCTGATTGTGTGCAAAGCTGTAACCACACTCGTCAAGGAATAAAATTCTCCTGAAAAACAAATAAGCACCCTAAGAATTTCCCAGATGTCTCAATACTACTCAGTAACAATTGTCAGAAATGGATCTACCCTCCTGCTTGACTTGACTGCTGAGCCTTAGATGTTGTAAATCAGTATTATCTCAGGAAGTCTGCAGAGAGGGAAGGATCCTTCTGGATGCATGCTGTGGATATCTTTTTATCTTCTCATTATAATTACAGTTGTTTAAAAATAGTTTACTTATCTGATTAAGAACTTGGCTTCCAAACAGATGCAACACTGACTTTCATTTTGAGGATAGTAAGCCAGAATGTTTCCTGGAGTCAAGGATTCTGAAGCTTCATCTGACATACTTTGGGCATGTTGCAAGGAGGGACTGGTCCTTGGAGAGTGATCATGTTTGGCAGAGTGGAGGGAAGGCACAGGAGAGGAAGAACCTCGATGAGATGCATCGATTCTGTGAGTGGAGAAGTGGGAATGAATGTGTTTGGGAGAGCAAGGTTGGCACAAGATAGAACGGCGTTTAGGGCTCTTGTACATAGGGTCGCTATGAGTCGCAAGCCACTTGATGGCACATAACAACAACAATATGATTTCTTCAGAGCTGAAGGAATGTTATTGTTATAATTGTTAGATGCCCTCAAGTCAACTAGGAGGATTCATCGCAACCCTATAAACAACAGATCTGAACTTTATCTTGAGCCATCCTCCTCACCACTGATATACTAGATCCCATTATTACAGTCACTGTGTCAATCCAGCTTGTTGAGGGTCTTCCTCTCTTTCCCTGATGCTCCATCCATTTTTCCAAGTATAGTGTCCTTTTCCAAGGATAACCCTTCCTAACAACATATTCAAAATATGGGAGATGAAGCTTAACAATCTTTGCCTCCAAGGAACACCTTTTTTGCACTTTCCCCAAACCATATTTGTTCTTTTGACAATGCGTAGGTATTCTGTACTTCCCCTAATACATTGTCCAACTTTCAGATGTATAGAATCTAATTAAAAAAAAAAAAACCACACCAAAAAACATGTCTTGAATCAGATGCACCTTAGTCTTTAAACTGATGTTGTTGCTTAACACCTTGGAAAGTCCCTGAGAGAAGATTTCTCTACATCTTTTTTATTTCTCTGTTGCTGTTACCAAGAGTTCGGAATTGTGGATCCAAATAAGATGAAATAGTTGCCAACTTCAGTGTTTTCTTCTTCTAGCATAATGGTGCCTATTGGCCCAGTGGTAAAGATTTTTGTTTTCTTGATGTTGAGATGTAATCCATTTTGAAAGTTGTGGTCTTTGATCTTCTGCAGAAAGTGTTTCAAGTCCACCTCACTTTCAGCTGGCAAGATTATGTCATCTGTATAACACATGTTGTTGATGAGTCTTCCTCTGATCCTGATGCCATATTCCTCTTCATGAAGTCCAGCCTTTCAAGTGATTTGCTTAGCGCACAGATTGAATAGGTATAGAGAAAGAGCACAGCCCTTCAGCATACCTTTCTTAATTTTAAACCATGCAGTGTTCCCTTGCTCTGTTCAGGTATAGATTTTGCTTAAACACAGTTAAGTGTTCTGGGATTCCCATTCTTCTTCATGTTAATTTGTTATGAACTACACAGTTAAATGCCTTTGCATAATCAATAAAATACAAATAGAAATTCTTCTGGTATTCTTTCAGCTAAGATCCATCTGACATCAGCAATTATATCCTTGGTGCCACAGCCTCTTCTAAATCCAGCTTGAATTTCTGACAGTCCTCTGTCAATGTGCCAGCTTATACATGGGTTATAGCTGATTTTGGGCATGTAGAGAACACAAAGCTTTTATGACACCAACAACCCAAACTTCTTGTTGCAGAGTCAACTTCAGCTCAACTGATAACAAAAGACTAGAACTTTTCCACAGGATTTTTAAAACTACATTTTTATTGAGAGCTGGTGTAGGGAAGCTGTGGGGACTTAGTGCATATAGTGTTTTGCTGCTAATCCAAAGGTAATATCTCCCAGTTTGAATCTACCAGTCACTCTAGGGAAGAAAGACAGACAATTTCACCTTAAGCGATTTACAACCTACAAAAACCTATTCATGGGTTAGCCATGAGCCACTGCTGACTCATGGCTATGAGATGAGGAATGAGTTGATGTCTTTATGGAAGCATACTGCTACATCTTTCTCCTGTAGAGTAAATAGCTGGTGGATTGAAACTGCCTAACTTTTGGTTAGCCTCTCAGTGCTTTAAGCATTGCATCACAAACTTTCTCCTGTGAAGTGCCCAGATGAAGCTCTCTTTTTCTCTCCAGAATCTGCTTTTGCAATGCCATGATTTTAGGGTCCATTTTCCACTGGGATCAGAATTAATGACACTCTAGCACGAGCTCAATTACAGAGCACTCACCAGAGACACTGTAAGGAACAAACCCGTAAATCTTATCATCAAATATTGAATCATCTCTAATTTATTTACTTAGGGAATTGAAAGCCCAGAGTTCTGCAATCAAATGTGTAAAGATTTATTATGAAAGAACATTTTTAAATGAAAGAGGAGCAAAGCTTTTAGTTTTTCTGTGACAGAAGCACCTACAAACAGCAATATTGTTAAAAAGCCAAGCCTTATTTAGAAAGTGGAAGCAAAGTTGCTTTTTCATGTCAACCTATAGTTCACTGCAGCAAGATCACCTTCAGAAGTTGCTGCCCAGCATCCTCTTGTTACCTGTCAAAAATGAAATGCAAACATGAATACTGTTTTCCCTCATGACCTAAAGAAACAAAATGAAGTTGGCCAGAGACATCTGTAGCATCTGTTTCCCCCTGCTCTTTCCATGTTAAAGAAACATACAATTATCCCAAGGAATACGTCCAATTGTGTACTGTCAGACTTTGAGATGATTTAACATCAATAAATTTCCTATATGACTTTGGGATTTCTCAGTATCTCTGTTTCATAATGTCCTAGCAGAGTGGAAAATTTGCTTCCTGTTTCTTTACAGGTGCAGCATGACAACAGAGCACCTGTAGGTGAATTCTGCAGCAGATCAATGATGATAGGATCTGAGTTATTCCATACATGCTTCGCTGCTAATTACATTACTGTATCATCTTAAATCAAGAAGTCAGACCATATAAAATATTCATCAACAGGCAAAACCCGTCAGATATGCAGTAAATCTTCAAAAGTGATTGATTTTATAAATTAGCAAACCCAGGAGTCACAGGGACCACAGTTAACACAATAAAGGTGGTGCAAAGCAATTTCTATGAATTTTAAATTGGGATGAATGTGAGTTGTGTTTCTTTCTCACTGTTGCCCAATACGACCCCCAAATGTGCTAGAAGCTCAGGCGGGAGGTAATGGAGTGGAGGATTTGCTGGGATGGAAGTTATGGAGTTAGAGGAAACTCTCCAGGTGATTTAGATATGAAACTCCATCACCAAGGCTCACATTTGGAATCCAATATTTAGAGCAATGGTTATCCACCAAGGCCAATATAGTCCCCCAAGGGACAGTGGCAATGTCAAAAGACTTACTGCCACAGTAGTGAGAGTGACATAGTCTGATGGCATTTGGCTGATAGGGGCCAGAGATTCAAGAATAAATAGTAAGATCACATTTTAACATTATCATTGGCTCAGGATTCGTGTCTTGGGTAACATTAGATTAAGAATGGGCATCCTATATTCTGCAGGCAAATCCTGCCTGCTGCCAATTTGAGTAAAGTTTCTTTTGGAACACAGCCACATTTTTGTATTTTCTGTCATTGCTTTCTTGCTGAAAGATAAAAAGTTAAGGAGTTACAACAGAGGCCGTAAGGGCAGGAAAACCTAAAGCATTTTTTAATTTGACTTTTCACAGACAGTTTGCTGACCTCTGCTCTAAGTAATTGCATCTAGAAAGCAAACACTTTGTAATATGAATGCTGTTGTAGTTGTTGTTGTTTTTGTTGTTGTTAAGTGCCATTGAGTCATAGACAACCCATAGTGACCATATGAACAAAAGTCTTGAACACAAAACTTTCATCTTTTCTCCACGTTCATAGAGTTTCTGGAGGCAAGCTTATTCTGGAAGTGGATGCCACTCCTGCTTCCAAGCCTGTTTTATTCCAGAGCTCCACAAAAAAAAAAAAAAAAAAAAAAAAAAAAAAAAAAAAAAAAAAAGCAGGGTTTGAGCTGATTGGATTTGGCCTCCTATTTAGAAAGCTTTTCAGCTTCCACTGCCAGTCTGGGGCTATTTCAAGGCTGGGAAGATAAGCAGAATGGCCAGATTCTGTTAAGGTGGTTTTCTGGTTTAAGGTTGAGACTAGGGTATGGCTTTCGTTCACAACAGGGCATGAGCTGATTGGATTTGGACTCATATTTTAAAAGGCTTTTGGATCCTCAAGCCTCCTTTGCTTTTTTTTTTTTTTGTAATAAAACTAGTCAGTTTAATTTTTCAGAAAAATCTAGAGTATAGGAAAAATCACCTTAAAATGAAAATACGTATTTTTGCTATGTACACTTTGTTATTGTTGTTATGTGCTGTTGAGTCACCTGCAAGACATAGAGACCCTAAATATAGCAGTTGTGAAAACTGCCCTGGCCTGAGCCAGTCTCACTGACTGCCGGAGCACATTTGCCTAGTTACTATATCAATCCATTTCATCCTCTCCTGCGCTGTCCCACCACCCTTCCAAGCATGATGTCCTTTTCCAAGAATCGATCCCTCCCAGTCACATGTCCAAATTATGTGGTATGGAGCTTCAAAATCCTATCCTTTAAGGAACAACTTGATTTTACCCTCTCTAAGACAGACCTATTTGTTTTCTTGTCAGTCCATGGTATGTTCAAGACTTTTCTCCAGCACCACGCCTTAGAACAATTAAAAAAAAAAAAAAAAGAAAAGTTAAAAAAGTGTCAACTCACTCTGGGGAAAGAAAGGTCACAAAAACATTTGAAGTCGCATGTGCAGGGGCAGATCTGGGTTTGGTGGGGCTTGAATAGTATGTAATTTAAGATGATCTCTTCCAAAAGAAAGAAAAAAACAAAAACCCACTCAACCAAATATGAGACCATGACTATAAAATTAAGTATAAAATATATGTAGAACAAGAATAGAAATCCCAAAAAATTATCAGAACTTTGCACGTTCAAGTTGGTGTCTTCTAAACCCTGTCCTTGCATTCTTCCAAAGAAGCTTGCATGAGAAGACTTCCTGATTTCATATTTGGCCTTCCCTCCTCCCTTAGAATAGTCTATATCTCAGGAAATCCCAGTATCCATAGTCACTATGAATAACCCAAAGGTCACACCTGTTTGGCTGTTACCACTAAAGGCTCTTCAGAAGAAAGACAGACAGTCTCCTCCCTGGAGGAAAACAAATGGAGAGTTAACTGTCAATCTGTTGCAAATGAATAGTAATGAGTCTTGAGGACTTTAATTGTTTTTTTTGTTTTTAATGTTCTGTTTTGTTTTAACAGTGCCCAGTGCAACTAAGAGCCTTTAAACTTACTTGTACCTTGAACAGTGTCCTTGTGCATTGGTTAACAAGAATGCCGGCATTAATTCTGGCTTTGGCACTCCATCTGTGTGGCATGGTGAAATGAGCACCCCTCTCTGTGCCTTATTTCCTTAAATAGCTCAAATTAAGTTCTCTCTCTAAGTGCCTCATGTCTACAAACTCTCCAATTTTCTTTGATTTTAAAAATGTGAATGCACTTGGGCTTGTCTTAAAAAGGTTTTATTATCTGTTCCACTGCCATTTTTCCCCTCCCAATTAAAAGAAAATTGGTGTCTTAAGACCAATATTCTTATTCTGTTTCGGCTTTATTCTAGCCTTATACATTTAAACAGTCCTGTACTGTCTGTTTATGAATTATTACTATTCCTTAGGGTTCCTCTTCTAAAATTTGTTCAAACAAGTCTGCTTCATCAAAACCTATGTTTTCCCTCTGTTGCTTATTTTTCATGCTTAGGAATATGCTTGAAGCACTTCATGGAAGAACTAGAAATAATTCAACTCAAAAAATTCAAGAGTTTTTATTTCTAAAGACTTTTAGAAACATTCATATGGCTATAATCTTGTCTATTTGCCCCCAAATTATCAGAATATTATTAACTCTTTTACTCATCTTTAAAGCACAAATCATTCTCTCAACTAGGTTTCTTCACCCTAAAATAGAGCTGTGGTTGTTCATTTCTGACTAATAGTGGCCCTACGGACAACAGTAGCAGGAAACATTTCTCAATTCTGCACCATACTCCCAATTGTTGTTATGGTCTCTAGTGCATAACTTCTGATCAGAATCTAATTTTAGTTTGACGTTCAAGTAAAAATAAAAATAAAAATACATGACACTTCAAGCTAGCCCCAGGACTCATCCCACCCAAAATTGTGTCTCCAACAATGGCATGAAAGAATTTACAGAGGTTGTAGAACTGATGAAACCTGCAGAGAGAGAGAAAGCAGTGGGACAGGGGCAGGTCACATGTGAGGAGAAGAAAATAGTCATCATTACAAACAGCTGCCATTTTGAGATATTTCCATCCACTGCCAATTAAGTTTTCTTTTTTCCTCCCAACTTCCTGGTTTTTGTTTTAGAAATTAATAAAAATATTATTATTAATTTTGTATCAATGCTTCTGATTTGAAAGATAACAACAGAAAACCTGTATTTCTGAGGGCCTTTTTCCCTGACTTCACTTTTATACAGAAAAAAACAATCATAGTTTGGTAAAGTGATCTATATGTGTGATTTCATGGGCTCTGGCATGATCACATTAGATTCCTCATTACATACTTTTCATTTTTTATTTTATAAGAGCATATTTTCTAGTACTTTCCATAGAAAGTGTTAATAGACTATATATTTTTTGACAACCGGATTGCCTTTATTGTATCATCACACTTAATGACAGCTTTGGCTATGTGAAGAATTCTAGATTGAAAATTATTCCCTTAAGAATGTTTAAAGCATTGTGCTCTAGCTTTGTGATGTATTCTGTACTCTTTTGTTTAAAGACTGAAATCTTATGAGATTATTTTCATCAGAGAGATTTCAGAATGATTTTTTTACATTGTTTGTTTCTTATTTTTAATTCATTGTGCTTAGAGATGCTTATTCTTCATTTCTAGGGAATTTTCTGAAATGATTTTTCTGATAAATGTCTTTCCTCCCATTTAATGCATTCTCTTTGTGGAGCTCCAGTTAATTAGGTAATGGACATACTGGATTGATTTTCTTATTTTTATCTGCCTTCTTTATTTTTTGCCCCTTTCTTTGTTTTCTGAGAAAAGTCCCTTAATTTTTTTTTTGGTTTTCTTACATCTTAGAAGCAGGAGTGGCATCTACTTCCGAAATAGCTTACCTCCAGAAACTCTATGAACTTAGAGAAACAATGATAGTTATACAAAAAGGTTCAGGTCTTTCATTCATAGGTAGCTATGGATCATCTATGACTGGACAGCACTTAACAACAACAACAACACCTTATTATTCCATTTTCATAATCAGATAGTGTATTAATAAAAACAAAACAGAGAACCTCTTACAGATAGACCTTCTGACACCATTGAAGAAGAAGCAAGAGAATGTAGAACATCCTTCTTGCTACAGCTACACTCATGGCAGCACCACATACTACACCAATACCTACGGCAGAACTGGAGATTTGACGTGGCACCCCTTGCGAGCAGGGAGTGGAGGAAGAACCAATATTCACAGTACTGAGAACTTTGTTGGACAAGTAGGCATGGGAAATTAGTATTGAGAGGACTGAGAACTTGGAAACACTGGCCTGTAACTATGAGGCTCAAGGCTGACATGCCTGTATACACATTTCAGGACCTGTTTTGACTGTGTTATGTTATTTATCTGAATTATTACCTGTGAATCCCCCTCCCCTAAAAAAAATTTTAAAACCACCACAAAACACTTACCATTTTATTTTACCTAAGGAGCCATGATAGCACAGTGGTTAAGGGTTTGGCTTCTAAATGAAAGGCTAGTGGTTCAAATTCACCAACTATACCCCAAAAGGCAGATATGACAATATGCTTCTTTAAATATTTCAGCTTTAGGGTGCCCCATGTGACAGTTCTACACTGCCACATAGGGTCAATGAGTAAGAAGCAAATTTTGCATAACATCCTGGTCTTAGTTTTTAACTATAGGAGTGAACACGTAGGGATTTATTGAGATTTTAATTGTGCATAAATACTTAATGGAGTTGGAAAATCAAAAGGGCCAAACTCACTCTGCATTTCTTAAGCTAAAGGAACTAAAGAACAAATTCAAACCACAAGTTGCAATGCTTAAGGATGCTATGGGCATAATATTGAAAGATTCATGAAGCATTAAAATAAGAGGGAAGGAGTATACAGAGTCACTATACCAAAAATAATTGGCTGACACAGAAGAATTTAATGAAACAACATATGCTCAAGAGGCAATGGTGATGAAGGAGAAAGCTCTGGCCGCTCTGAAGGACTGGCAAAAAATAAAGCCCCAGAAATTGATGGAATACCAATTGACATATTCCAACAAACAGATGCTGACCTGGATGTGCTCACCAGGTTATGCCAAGAAATTTAGAGGACAACTACCTGGCCAACTGACTGCAAGAGATCCATATTTGTTCCCATTCAAAAAAAAAAAAGGTGACCCCCCACAAGGTGTGGAAATTATTGGACAATATCACTAAATCACACACTAGAAAAATCCTGCTGAAGAATATTTAGAAGTGACTGGAACTATCTCTGTCATTGACAGAGAACTATCTCAAATACAAGCTGGATTTAGAAGAGGTCATGGCTTTAAGGACATCATCACCTATGTCAGATGGATCTTGGCAGAAACAAAGAGCACCAAAAGAATGTCTAACTGTGTTTTACTGACTATGCAAAAGCTTTTGCATGTGTGCATAACAACAAATTGTTGTTACCCTTGAGGAAAATGAGAATCCCAGAACACTTGATTGTGCTTATAGCAAAACTTATATTTAAACCAGGAAGCAGTCTTCAGAACAGAGCAAGAAAACACTGCATGGCTCAAAATCAGGAAAGGAGTACATCAGGACTGCATCCTGTTTCCATACTTTTTCCATCTATATGCAGAACAAATCATTAGGAAGCTGGGCTTTATGAGGAGGAATGTGGCATCAGGATTGGGAGAAGACTCATTAACAACCTACATTATGCAGATGACACAACCTTGCTGAGATTGAGGTAAACCTGAAGTACTTGTTGCAGAAGATCAAAGATCATAGTCTTCAGTATGACTTGAAGCCTAACGTTAAGAAGACAAAGATTCTTATCACTCAGCAACTTGGCAGTACCATAATAAATAAAAGACTAAGGTTATCAACAATTATAGCTTGCTCAGATCCACAATCAACACTCTTGGCACCAGCATTCAGGAAATTAAAAAACAAATTGCATTGGGAAAATCTGAAATCTGCGATCAGGGAACTGTCTCTCCAGAGTACGGAAAAGCAACGATGTCAGTCTATACACTAAGGTGTGCCTAATCCAGACCATGGTTTTTGCCATTACTTTCTATGTATCAGAGAGGACAATGACGGTAGATGACAAAAGAAGAATTGATGTCTTTGAGTTTGGTTCTGGAGAAGAGTCTTGAACATACCATGGACTGCCAAAAAAAAAAAAGAATAAGTCTTTCTTAGAGAGGATAAAACCAAGTTTCTCCTTGGAGGCTAGGATTATGAAGCTCTGTCTCACATACTTTGAGCATGTGGCCAGAAAGGACCATACCTTGGAGAAAGACATCATGCTCAGAAGGGTGGAGGGACAACGCAGGAGAAGAAGACCTCAGATGAGATAGACTGATACAGTAACTGGGGAAATGGACATAGGTGTGTCAGAATCAGTGACACTGGCTCAGAACAGAGGAGGCTTCAGTGCTGTTGTACATAGGGTCCCTATGGCTCACAGGTGGTTCAACAACACATAACAACAACAAATACTTGCCATATTTTATAAAAATAGATCAAAACTCTGTATCCATTTTTTCAGCATAATAAGTTTAGTTGTTTGACATTTGTAATGGACTAAATACATGAAACAGATTCTTTTTTTTTTTAACAATTTGTGGAGACCAATCTTCCAGAACAACAAGATGACTTAAACACGTTAGCCAGTGCAGTCTTCCTTATCATCAAGATCCTTAGAAACATCCCTACATGTGATAAGCATGTATTATTCCAGCAAAGGAATTACACAGAATGGAATTAAAAGAATTCTTTTTACCCATAGAAATGTTAAAATATGGCCTTATTTTCTATTTCTGTATGTATTCTAGTCATATAGACCTACTTTTCCTGCTCTGTTCCCAGGCTTGAAAATATTTAAACTAGTATAACTGACTCCGAGCGGGTTTTAGAATGAACTAGGGAGTTGTGTGGGGGGAAAAACAAAACAGAAAAACCACAACCAAAACCATAAACATGCATGTGTGTGTATGTATAATTTCCCAGAATCATATCACAGACCTGCTGGATTAGATACCTGAGGCATGGATCCCTTGTGTCTTTTTCAAGCATGAGTTCATGATCCTGTTCACATATATACTGGAAAATCCTGGAGAAAAAAAAATACTAATGTTTGCACAAGGACAAGTATTGGCTTGAAAGCTGCAATCCCTTGGGAGCTCTTCTTTCTTCTTCAACCGTCTGAATCTCCTTCGCTGTAAGCTACCAGTCACACTGTAAGGCCAAGACGGATTTTCATCTCCAATTCTGCCAGGATGTGTGCTTGTGGCTAAGTTATTTAACCTCGATGAGCCCAAGTTTATTCAAACTATAAGAATAAAACAACAAACACTAAACTGACAGAAAGATGCCTGATATGTGTCAGGTTCTCAAAAAATGCTGCTTTGTTCTTTCTTCTGGTGGCATTTTGGATGAGCATTTCCTAGGAGCTGGAGACCTTAAACTCACTGATAACGTGTTTCCAGCTACCGACTGTGATGACTTGCATGGGGTAGGAACCTTGTATTTAGTTAATGGCCTCCAGCGGGTGTGGGTCTTCCTTAGATTCAGTCCCAGACAGTGGCACTTCCTGATCTGAGTGACTTATCCTTTTCCTGACTTTGTGAGTTCCTGACCTTGTCCATCTTCAGAGGCGGCTGTGGAAAAGGGGAAATAGCACTGGATTTGGAGATGACAATGGCTCTCTCACTTACTCACTGTCAGATCTTGGAAATTTCATTTATTATTTAAAAAAATTATTTCAGATAATTTATATATTCTTATTATGTTTGGTCTGCTTAACTCCTCAAGAGAGCTATATAATCCATAAAAAAGATGGAGTCTGCCTTGACCAATAACTGTATCCCTGTTCCTATCACAGTGTCTGGTGAATAATAAAGGTCATTTGTTAATTTGATGAGCATCCTTAGCAATGTATAACTTGTGAACAATATCTGTAAATTGAAGAACATAATTCATAGTAAAGGCCATGGTTTGAATCATGCTGAAATACTTGCTGGCTTTTAAGTTTTTAAGAATTAATGTTTGTTTTATGGATTCATAAGTTAACTTGAATTTCTAGTTTAAAAGTTTAGTTCTTTTTTCTTTATCAAAGAGTTTGATATTCTTTCTAATGATAAGATCTAAATTATTCCCATATCATTCAATCGTCTTTGCAGTAATTTGAGAGTTTAAACATTAAATAGTGTTCTGGTGGTTTAGGGGCAAGAAGTTGTGCTGCAATCCTGAAGGCTTGCTGTTAGAGGCCACCAGCTGAGCCATGTGAGAAGGATGGGCACTCTCCTCCCACGAGGTTAACTGCTCTGAAAACCCACTGAAGGGTCAGCTAGCTATAGGTCAGTTCTAACTCTACAGTACATAACAACAATAATAATCTGTAAGTTAATTCTTTTTGCCAAATTGTGTTCTGAATCATTGATCAAAGTGTATATATTTATTTTTTTTTATTCTTTTCATGCAAGGAAAATTCAGTCTAGTAAGGCCTCCTCCTCAACAATCACTTTCTCTTTTATAAAAGACCATTTTTTAAAAAAATCAAGTGTCCAATTTTTTTCAAATTGTTATGAAGAGAGAGGCTGACATTTCCCATTTCCTTTGTTGGGAAATGGGAACCATTTTGAGCATTTGAGCCAACTAGGAAAGATGCCATCTTTCAGTTTGGCGGATATATTTCTTCCTATGGTGGGAAATTATCATGGTGGTAAAATAATTGTTTACAACTTTTGAGTTGTACCTCAACTCAAGGTGACCCTCATAATGACCCCATGAACAGTGGAACAAATTCTGCCTAGACCCATACCATTCCCATCATTTACTGTAGATCAAATTTCTGTGATTAGTACCAGCTTCATGGTTGAGCTTCAGAAGAAGATCACAGTCCTTTCTTCCTTAAGAAGAGTTGAGTTTGAAATTCCTAATATTCTAGTTTTAAAAAATATCTTCCATTTAGTAATAGAGATCACAACTCAATTCTATTATTCTGGTGAATAGAAAGGAAAATGTTTACATAATATTGTATTCACGATATTACCAAACCAAGAAATCATAGCTTTTATGTAAGAACATTCTACTTAGGAAAATAAAAGGATTTCCAAGAAAACTGATGCTATCTTCCAAAAAGATATCTTCCTTATTGAGGCCTAAGTATCACACACATTCACATATTTATGCCTTGGACATCTGTGACATGTTTGTCACAACCAGATCATTTTCTTTCCAAAAACCAACAAGGCTTCCTCTGGGCTGCCTTCTTCTCACGTGTAGAGATGACCTCTTACTACAACCTGCATCCATACCTGTTTCCCTTCTCTTATTATAGGCTTTCAGGATGCAAATCTTTGTTGCTCCATTTTTCCTCTAGTGACCTCTGATTTGCTCAATATCTCTGAAGGTGGGCACTGGGACCTTTTAGAATGAAAGGTTTAATTGCTAGTCTCATCTACAAAGAAGAGCAATGAATATGGAAAAATCAGAACACAGCTAACAAATTTGTAAAGTGTTAATATCCTGTTTCTGGTTTTATGTTTCAGCATTGTTGGCTAACCTGAACAGTTTGTGATTAATTAGAATGAGAAGGCTGGCAGTTCTAACTCAATTAGCAGTAAGACAGAAGAAAGGGCTGGAGGTCAGATTCCATAAAGGTTTCAATCATGAAAATTACCCAGGGAGCAGTTCTATTCTGTCACATGGAGTTTCCATGAGTCAAAATTGACTTGACGGCAGTGAGTTTGACTTTTGAAGCTGTTCTTTATATCATACTTCTAAGTTAGTTGCTGGAACTATCACTTTCTTTTTGATGAGAGCTTCAGTACATTTTTTCTATTTATTTTATCTCTAGGATTTATAAGGCATTTTAGCCTCTTTCCCTAAGAAGATCCCAATACTAGCATAAGGAAGAAATCTGAAGTTATTTTTTCTAATGGGTAAATCGTATTTCCAACAACTTTTACACTAGGCATCAATTCTCTTTATAAGTCTCTATTTCACATAGAAATTATTCTTCTGGGGGCAGTTTTTTTCAAATTTTTTATCAAGTTTATATAACGACCTCCCAATTTTATAGGAAATTAAAAAGCAAAGATCAGAAACCAACTAAATTTACCAAAGTCATATGGCCAGTTAGCTAAAGGAATATGGATTTGAACAAGACTCGCCATGCCACACAAATGCAGAGAATACCAACTACATCATATTGCATGGATAGAATGGTGCCAGTGGCATTGTGGAGACAGCACAGGCTGCAGGGTATATATGCTGTCAATCACTCAACTCTTTTTACCACATCATGCTACACCATGAAAACTTAAAGCAATAAAACTGATTGTACTCTGTGGTTACTATGAAAATTAAAAAATAAAAAGCATCTACAAATCTGGATGCAAAAATTACTTTGAAACAAAGAAACTACTTTCATTAAAATTGTCAATTTTAAATTTTAGCTACTTACATTATGACAATTTTTCTGAGCTTGTACCTGCAAAGAACTTGAAAAAACACGAAGCTTAGGCCCATGTAGAATTTTGGAAAAACGAGAAAATATTCATTTGAATTAAGGAATTTAAAACTAGAAGATTTAGGATTAGTATAGGGAGCACTCATGACTAGTGGTAAGGAGATATGCTACCAGCCTGAAGCCTGGTTCAAAGCCACCAGCTGCTTTGTGGGAGGCTAGGCAATCTCCTCTTAGGAGATTTACAGCCTCTGAAAACCCATTAAAGGGTTAGCTATTACCTAATTTCTGGCAATGGCATCAGGGTGTGTGCTGACTAGTGCGCTCCAGGGTACCTGGTATAGAGTGTGCAGATCAGGAAAGCTCCTCTTAGACTATCGCTTAGACTAGCAGGCATGGCAATTGGGACTGAGATCTTAGGAATGGAAATACAGAGAAGAAGGAACAACTCTAAACAGACGCTAGAAATTGGAACCTGAAATGTGAGATGCATGAATGTGGGAAAATTGGATGTTGTTAAGAAAGAAATGGAACGCATAAATGTTGATACACTAGGTATTGGAAAAATGAGATAGCTTGGCATGAGACATTTTTAATCAGATGACGATATGATTTACTATGCTGGAGATGAAAAAGTGAGGAAGAATGGGGTTCGTTCCATAATTAAAAAAGTCATTTCTAGATCCATCCTGAAATACAATGTGGTGAGAGATAGGATAATATCCATACACATACAAGAAAGTCCAGTGAATACTGTTTGTTGTTGTTGTTATGTGCCGTCGAGTCGCTTGGGACTCATAGCGACCTACAACAGCCCTAAACTCCACGCTGTCCTGTGCCAATCGCACTGTCTCTGACACTCCCATCCCAATTATCCCAGTCACTAAATCCACCTTGTAGAAGGCCTTCCTCTCCTGCGCTGTCCCTCCACCCTCCCAAGCATTATGTCCTTCTCCAAGACCGGTCTCTCCTCACATGTCCAAAGTATGTTAGA
>NW_006399945.1:5859407-5873135 GCF_000299155.1 Elephantulus edwardii
TAGATGTTGGCTGAAAGCAGAGAATATCATAAGAATGTTTATCTGTGTTTTATTAATTATTCAAAAGCTTCTGACTATGTGGATCACAGGAAATTGTGGCTAATCTTGAGAAGAATGCGAATCCCAGAAGACTTAATTGTCTTCCTATGAAACCAGGAAGCAGTTGTCAGAACAGAGCAAGGTACACTACATGGTTCCAATAAAGGAGTGTGTCTGAGATGCATCCTTTTTCCATAAATGTTCAATCCTTGGGAAGCTGGCCTTTATGAGGAGAAATGCAACATCAGCATTGAGGGAAGACTCATCAACAACCTGCATTATGCAGATGACATAGCCTTACTTGCCTAAACTGAGGGAGGACCTGAGGTGTTTGCTGCAGAAGGACGAGGACTACAGTCTTCAATATGAATTGATGTTCAACATCCAGAGTACAAAGATTCTCACCACTGGAATAATTGGCATCTGACCATGAAAGATGGAGAAGAGATTGAGGTTGTTCAGTTTCACCTTGCTCAGTTCCACAAGTAACACTTTTGACACCAGCAGTCAGGAAATTAAAAAGAAAACCAAGCTAAAACCCCAAATTGCATTAGGAAAATCTCCTGTCAGGGACCTCACTAGAGTGCTGAAGAGTAATGATGTCAGTATAGAGACTGAAGTGTACCTGATCCAGTCCATGGTCTTTGAAATTACTTACTATGCATCGAAGAAGAGTACCGTGGACTGTCCTGAGAACAAATGTTTTCCTGAGAGGGTGAAACTAAGTTTCTCTTTAGAGGCAAGGCTTTTGAAGCTCTGGCTCACATTCTTTGGGTGTGTTGCTAGGAGGGACCAGTCCTTGAGGAAGGATGTTGTGCTTGGAAGGGCAGAGGAACATTGCAGGGGAGGAAGACCCTGTATAAGATGAATTGACACAGTAACTAGGGTAATAGAGGTAGGTGTGTCAGAGACAGTGATATTGACTCAGGATAGGGGAAGGTTCAGAGCTGTTCTACATAGGGTTGCTATAATGTACAGGCAACTTGATGGCACATAATAACAACAATGACAACAACATTGGTGACCTACTCTGTAGAGAGATGAGCTGCGAACACAAAGGCAGTGCCTTTGTCACAGTTTCAATCCACCAGCAGCTACACAAAAAGAAAATGGGCAATCTTCTCTCCTTTGATTTATAAACTCCTTAAGATCCTCTGGAGAGTCAGCGGTGAATTGGTTCCACCTCAACAGCAGTTTCTTGACTGAGTATTTATAATAAAATAGGAACCTAGTCCAAGATCTTATATGGGTTTTATTGTTTGGTTTTAGATACATGTATGTAAAGTAGATTTGGTTTGAATTGCTGGTATTTTTTTTTGTCCTTTATTACCCTGGTCCTATTCTTACAAAGATGTTGTGCAGAAATTGAAAATCATATATCATAATATTTCTCCATTATTAAATGTTTCTATCTCTTTATGAACTCATTCAACAGGCAAATTCCTTCTAGTTTTACATATTATTGCTTTCCTAGCCATTTCTTTATGCCAAAGGTTGTGGACTTTCTTAAGAAATAATAAAGATAGCATCTTCATATTTCCATAATGTGACATAATGTGAATAGCATTCCTCAGAGATGATGCAGGTTTGGTTTCAGAATGTTGGAATAAAGTCAATATTATATTAAAGTGAATTACACGGGTTTTTTGGTTTTTTTCTTTCTCAGTGAAATAAAATTTACATTTGCACTATAAAGCTAGTCTATTAAGCAATAATGTTTTGAAAAGATTTGGAAAATAGTATGAATAATATTGTAAGAATTACCAAAATATTGCAGAGATATGAAGTGCAAGCAATGGCAGAACTGTGCCAATCAAGTCTATTGATGTCAGTTTTTCTATAGCAAGAGTTTTAGTATATATCAAGCAATTGGATTAGATTATAATTAGCATAATGTGATCCTGTTGAAATCTACTATCTACTCATTGTCTGCATCCCTTTGTTTCTATATGCCTTACCTATTTGATAGAAACCTCTACACTTACTACATCCATCATAAATAAAATCTGCTGTTTTTAAATATAAATAATGGAAGTTTGTGAGTGATAATTTGGTAATGTTATTTAGTAATCCATTACAGAATATCAAAGGAAAAATAATAATTGAAATATAAATATTTATACAAAGCAAAGGCCCAGATATATTGGAGGGACTCTGGTGACATAATTAGTGACCTAAAATCATATGCATTTAAGTATTTACTTCTTTTAAATGATGGCATCAAGGACTATCAGTGCCATTAATTAAGAAACAAATAAATCATCACTGGGACACAAATCTAATACTGTAAATGAAGGAACTAAGAATCAAAGAAGAAACTAAAAAAAAATTCTGAAGAGTTAAGAATCTGATAAAGACATCTAACTTCAAGAAATAAAACCTGAATTGCCTGGACCTCTGTATTCATAGGAGAGTTCTGGTAGCCTAGTGATAAAGAATTGTGCCACCAACCTGAGATTGTTGTTGATATAGGCCGTCACGTTAACAAAGAGTCATATCAACCATATGAAAAATGGATCTGAACCCTACGCTATCCTGTGTCATCTTTATAATCTCTGATATACTTGAGTTTATTGTTAATAGTCACTATTTGAAAGTCTTCTTCTCTTAAACTGACCTTCCACTTTTCCAAGCGTGATATCTTTTCCCAAGAATTAATCCTCCTGAACAGTATGCCCAAAGTATGTGTAATGAAATTTCACTATCCTTGCCTCTCAGGAGTGCTGTGGTTGTACTTTCTCCAAGACATATTTGTTTGTTCTTTTGGCAGTACATGAGATAGTACAAACTTTTCCCCAACATCACAACTCAAAGACATTGGATCTTCTCCTCTCATCCCTACCTATTGTCCAAATTTCTGATGCATAGCAAGTAACTTAAAAGACCGTGACTTAGATCAGGTGTATCTTTGTCTTTAAACTGATGCCATTTGCTCTCTAGCACTTTAGAGATGCCCTTAACAGCAGATTTTCACATTGCAACATGTTTTTTATAATTTCTTTTATTAAATTTTGTTAATTTGTTATTAAAAATTTAATGAATGTTTACAGAAGACTTAGATTTCAGTTTATTCACTGTTACACATTTTCCTCCCTACAGCTGCCCCCAGTGCACTTTTCTCTTTAAAAAGATTCTTCTAAGGACCTCGGGTTGCCTAGTGACAAGAAGCTGCACTGCAATCCCATAGGTACATGGTTTGAATCCACCAGATGCTCTACTGGAGAAGGAGGGGCAATCTCCTCCTGCACCAGTCAGAACCCATTTGATGGTACACACACACACACACACACAAATAATAAAAGGGAAAATTTTTTTTATTGTTATTATTAAATTTTATTAGTTTTAATGGACATTTACAGGGATTTTGGGTTTTCATTCCTTCATTGCTGCACCATTCTCTCTACCCTCCTCCCCAGTTTATTCTCTGTTTTAATTGTCCAATTGCCACAGTGCATGTCAAAGTCAGTTCTGATTAATCTCCTTTTTCAGTGTGTCCTTTGCCATTCCCTATCACTCCTCCCTGAGAGAGACTTCACCCTGATTCATAAGGAAAAGGGGATGGCATATACTCTTAGCTACTTTCTGCTGAAAAGGGATGCTGTGGGTTTCAGGGTGAAGATCTTCTCTCACTACTCTAAAGGGCCCCTTTGGCAGTAGGAAACACATAGACTATTATGGAGATTGATTTTGGAATTTAGATGCACTGTTATTAATTGTGCTTAGCCATACATGTTCATATCCTTGAAGATGTATCATGGGGGGGGGGTTGCAACCTAGAAGACACAAATTTAACTAACAAGTTATAACTACATGAGTCAAAAATTATGGAAAAGTAAAAGAAAAGATTCTTTCGTTGTTTTACAAACCTTCCCCCAGGTCCCCTCCACCATGGAGCCATCGCTCTAGACTCCTGTGATGACAGAAATACCTAGTCACATATCTCTTTTAAACAGTTTTCTCCCTCCTCTGTTTCAGTGCAATATACATTATTGAACCCATCTTACTCAGTCTCACCCCAACCCCAAGGTTAGTTCCATTCTACAACAGTGGCATCATGTAATATTTGTCCTTTTGTGACTGGGATATTTCACTCAGCATAATGTTCTCCAGAGTCAACCATTTTGAATAATACTGCATGAGTTCCTTGTTTTTCAATGCAGCATAGTATTCCACTGTGAGAATATACCACAGCTTCTCTAGCCATTTGAATTCCACTACTGGGAATATACCCTGAAGAGACCATAGCTGACATCCAAGCAGATATATGCACACCCATGTTTATTGCAGCTTTGTTCACAATAGCAAGGAGCTGGAAACAACCTAAATGCCCATCAACAAACGAATGGCTAGAGAAGCTGTGGTATATTCGCACAAGGGAAAAAATTTTTTAAAAAGAGATTCTTTCACTGTTGCACAATTTCCTCCCTCCCCATGCACCCCAAATGCACTTTATTCTGCAGATTTTGTTCTGGACTGTTATCATGCTAATAATACCCAATCATATATTCCTTTTAAATGTTCTTTCCTCATCTGTTTCAATTAAGTGTTCATTACTTATCCTCTCTTTCCTTAGTTTACCCGCAATCCCCATGCTGGTACCAAGAGTATTGTTTATAGATCCAACAGAGATGAAATAGTTGACAATTTCAATATTTTCTCCATCTATCATGATGTTTTCTATTGGATCAGTGGTTAAGATTTTTATTTCCCTTGACACTGAGATGTAATTCATAGACTGTTCAAATTTACCAGGTCCAAGAGGTGAAAGCAGACAATCTCCTTACATGTGACTTACAATCTCTGATAACCTACTACAGGATCAGATTTGAATTGATTCCAACTTGACAGCAAATAATAAGAACTGTATTCATAGGCTATACAAAATAACACGGAGCTTCACCCAAAAACATACACTTTAAAGGAAAATAGACTTGGGTTCAGATCTCACCATTACTGTAGATTTGCTTTACGGTCAAGTAGCCAGCAGGTTATCTATCCTTTGAACAAATATTGTCAGCTGCTTGTTGTACTTCTAGCCATGTTCCCACCATGCTATAGAATTATCTTTTTACAATTATCTAGGGTGGACATTTAGGAAAAGTTTTCGTAAAAGAACAAAATAGTTCTTATGGTAAACATTGTCTACTGTGGGTGTGATTTCTAGAAATATAGCAACCATATGACTATGGTTTTTTGTCTTTTGATGGATACAGCCCAAAGATGCAAAACAGAAAAATGGAACTTATTTGAGTTCTTGATGCATTTTGATGTATTAGCTTAATGCTCTATTTCAGAATTAATTGTTATTTAAGATGATGCTTATTTCTGTTGTTTAAGTGATATATTGCTATTGTATATTATCCTTCTCCTACTCAATGGTACATTTAACATATCATCATATATTTAGAAGACTTTATCCTTTGCCTTAATAAATGAAAATCAGAAAAGTTCTATCATAGAATTGTTGTAAGTTAATAACATAATAATTATGTATTATTGATGATATGATAGTATACCTAGAAAACCCTAAAGACTCAGCAAGAAAGCTATTGGACATAGTTGACCAATTCAGCAAAGTAACAGGAGACAAGCTCAACATACAAAAATCAGTTGGATTTCTCTACAGTGACAAAGAGAATACAGAGCCTGAACTAAGAAAAACAACACCCTTCACAATAGTGAATCACAAGATTAAATACTTGGGAATAAATCTAACCAGAAACACAATGGATCTATTCAAAGAAAATTACAAACACTACTACAAGAAACAAAAAGAGACCTGGGGAAGTGGAAAAATATCCTTTGCTTATGGATAGGAAGACTCAATATTGTGAAAATGGCAATACTACCAAAGGCAATTTACACGTTCAACGCAATCCCAATAAAAATATCAATCCCATTCTTCAAGGATATGGGAAAGGTAATCTCCAGTTTCACTTGGAATGGAAAGTGCCCCGAATAAGCAATGTACTCCTTAAAAATAGAAAAAAGGTAAGAGGTGTCTCACTCCCTGATTTCAAATCCTACTACACTGCCGTGGTGGTTAAGACAGCATGGTACTGGTACAATGACAGACACATAGATCAATGGAATAGAATTGAGAACCCAGAAATCAGCCCATCTATTTATAATCAACTGATTTTTGACAAGAAAATGAAATCAGTTAAGTGGGGAAATGACAGCCTTTTTAACAAATGGTGTTTGCAAAATTGGAAAAACATCTGCAGAAGACTCAAGAAAGATCCACACCTCACTACATATAAATAAACCAACTTAAGGTGGATCATGGATCCACCTAAAACCAAGGACTATAAGCTTCATTAAAGAAAAGCTTGGAAGAACTCTAGTAGTCCTAATCCACAACATAAACAGTCTTCCACATATCCTGAAAAATCTACAAGGAGAAGATAAAATAGATGAATGGGACCTTCTAAGAATCAAATCCCTATGCACATCCAAAAACTTCAACTGGGTAAAAAGGGAAGCCACAGACTGGGAAAAAGTATTTGGGAATGACATGTCAGATAAGGGACTTATATCTAGAATTTATAAAATACTCGAGCACCACAACAAGATAAAGGTAAATAATCCAATTGAAAAATGGGCACAGGATATGAACAGACCCTTCACCAAAGAAGACATTCACATGGCCAACAAGCACATAAAGAAATGTTCAAAACCCCTAGTTCTAAGAGAGATGCAAATCAAAACAACTATGATATATCATCTCACCCCAGTCAGAATAGCAAAATTTAACAGAACAGCAAGCAACAAATGCTGGTGAGGTTGTGGAGAAACTGGAACCCTTATTCACTGTTGGTGGGAGTGTAAAATGGTGCAACCATCGTGGAAGGCGGTATGGTGCTTCCTCAAAAAGTTGCAAATAGAGATAGCATTCGACCCAGCAATTCCACTACTTGGAATATACTCCAAAGAGATCATAACTGACATCCAAGCAGATATATGCACACCCATGTTTATTGCGGCTTTGTTCACAATAGCAAGGAGTTGGAAACAACCCAGGTGCCAATCAACAAACGAATGGATAGAGAAACTGTGTCATATTCCCACAATGGAATGCTACACTGCCTTGAAAAACAAGGAACTCATGCAATATTATTTAAAATGGGTGACCCTCGAGGACATTATGCTGAGTGAAATATCTAAGTCACAAAAGGACAAATACTGCATGGTGCTTCTGTTGTAGAATGGGACTGATATAAGGGTTTGGATAAGACTGATAAAAACTGGATAAATTATGTATACTGCTTTGAAACCGATGAGGGAGAGAATAAATTAAAAGTGATATATGATAGGGTATTATAGTTATCAGAAGAGTCCAGAATTAAGGGTGCATAGTGAAGTGTACCTGGGGCGGTGGGAGGACTGTGGAGGGATTGTATACCAAAGAAAGAATTTTTCTTTTACTTTTACAAATAGAGGAGCAAACTGGGTGGGGGGAGGGGACTGGGCAAGTGCAACAATGAATGAATGGAAATCCAAAATCTCTGTAAATGCTCATTAAAATTATAAAAATAAAATTTAAAAAATGCCAAATGAAAAGAAAAGAAAAAACTAATAATTGTGCATTATTTAGCATTATATCTGGTGTGCAGTAGGTTTTCCTGCTTGATAGTTGTTATTCTAGACTAGTATTTTTTAATAATACCAATTTTTTTCTAAAACAACTAAGAAAGTAACAAGAATATCCCATTTGAGATACCGAAATATAATGAATATGTTATTTCAGAGTAAAGTTATACACAAAGATACATATATGCAAAGATTTTAGTTAAAAAAAAACACATCTGTAACTCAAATCCACCCACATGTACAGTTTAAAAGGCATTGGGGGCAAAGCTTCAAGACAGTTCCCCTGGATAGAATTATTTTCTCTCCAGCACATTATATAGATAAAAATAATTCAAGTAGGAATTGCAGCCACCACAAGTCAAGACAAGAACTTTAAGGAACATTAAAGATTAGAAAACTGAGTATGTGTTTCCTGCAGTATGTAGTAGGTGGGGAGAGAGATAGAGTTGAATAGTTTAAGATACAAAGGTTGCCCAAGCAAAGGTGGGTGACTTCTAACCCTCCACCCTCAGACCTGTATTTCATTGTTTTCAAAGTGAATTAGGGCAGGTTTGATAGTGAGGGTCTTTAGGGAGTGAAGAGAGGGACATTCCATTGTGGTTTAGCCAGGTGGGTGGTCTTCTAGGGAGTGAAGGGAGGGGCAGTTGAGGCTGTTCACTCCCTTTGTTTACATGCTAATATTCCTTGAA
The DNA here is from genome assembly GCF_000299155.1 of Elephantulus edwardii. NCBI lineage: Eukaryota > Metazoa > Chordata > Mammalia > Macroscelidea > Macroscelididae > Elephantulus > Elephantulus edwardii. Next base: position 5,867,729 of record NW_006399945.1, read on the forward strand.
TCCTTTGTTCTCCCTTTGACCTTGAATCCTCACAATTGCTTAAGTCCATTGTTGCAGTTATAATGTGACTCATCAAGGGTCTTGACTTTAGCTAAACATCTTCTTTTCCCCAAGTATTGGCCTCTCCTAATAACATGCCCAAAATATGTAAGATGAAATTTTACCATCCTCACCTGTACCGAGCACTCTTGGCTGCACTTCTTCTAAGAGGAAGTGCTTGGCCGTTTGTGGTATATGCAGTAATTCTCCCCATTACAGTTCTTCAGTCTTCCAATATCCAGCTATCACATGCATAGGAAGCAATTGAAAATGCCATGGTCTGTGTCAAGTTCCTCTCTAAATGAGCATCCCTGCTGTGGAGCACTTTGAAGAGGTCCTTGACAGCAGATTTTCCCAAGGGCTGGTCTCTCCTGACAGCATGCTCACAGTATGCAAGACAGAGTTTCACCATCTTTTTCTCTAAAGAAAGAACTGTTGTGACTGGTGTTTGGGAACCCCTGATTTAAAAGATGGACCTAGAGTGCTAAACAGAATTAAATTACTCAAGAATAAAAAAAAAAAAGATACAAAGGTTGACAATAAGACCTGCTTCTTTTGCTGATTTGTGAGGTAAACAGACATTGCTTTGCTTTTGGATTCTTTTTTATCAGTATGCATATAACAGCAACTGGGGCAATGAGAGTTGATGTTTTGGAATTAGTGAGACTGGCTCAGGGCAGGAAAGGGTTCAGAGCTTCTGTACAGAGGGTCACTATGGGTTACTCGATGGCACATAAAAGCAATGACACATATTATTATATTGGTTGGTTTTTTGTTGTTTTTTTTTCTTTATTCAAACCTCTTATTTAGAGTCAATAAGACCTTGGGGGGGCCTTAGTATTTTTAAAAGTCACTCTTTATTATCTTATGAGGCTCATTCTTCTAAGTTGTACAGTGCTCTTCTCTAAATTTGCTGTACTGAGGTAGTCTGGGTTTGTTGTGATGCTGAACCTTGTGCCAAAGAGGTGTCATGTGCCATAGCAGTTACCCATGGTGGACAATGTATGGTGGAGCTCTCACTTTAAGACAGGTTTGGAAGCAGGAGTGGCATCCACATGACTCTAGAAACTCCATGAACTTTGAGAAACAACAATAGTTATAGAAAGGCTTCAGGTCTTTTGTTTATAGGGTCAAGGTGAGTTGTGTTTGACTGGACAACAATAAATAACAACATGCGTATAATTATTCTTATGCATTGTGTTTCATTCATACACATTATGAGGGTTTTGTGTGTGTGTTTCACACTTTCCTTCATTGACATTATGTGTCATACAATCATTCCCATACATTGTGTTTTATAAAATTAATCACCATTGAATTATGCCCACTATTACCTTGTATCTTCAGGCCCCCACCAGATCTTTCTCATTTCCTTTACCCTCTCCCTCCACCCACCAAATTGTGTGTCCTGTGATTTCCCCCATCCACCCTCACCCTTCTGCTCCCACCTCTCCCCCTCTAAGACCCTCACAGTCGACAACATGTCAGACTGTTAATGAAGCTACCAGTTCTCCTCAGGAGAAGTTGGGTAGTTTCCTCTCATAAAGATGTATAACATCTGAAAACTGATAGAAATTTTCTATGAGTCAGACTGAACAAGATGGTAGTAGATTTGGACTTTTTAGTCAATAGATGCATAAAAATAATTTTAGAGAATCAGATGTGGGTGAGCTAGAAAAGAAAATCACCGAAATGTTCCATTGTGACCATTAAGAGGGATAGTCTAGCTTCAGTGAAACAAAAATAAAATGCTCTAAGTGTTGCTCTGTTTAAAGAGGCTAAAGAGAGAAAATGTTGCAAATCATTCATGCGAAAAGAATTATAGTCACCCAGTGATTGGGGAGGGATTTCTAGTGGAATAATCTATAGTGAGTTGCATTACTAACTCAAAGGGTATGCCCCTCTCTGATCATTCCGATGCAGTGTCTACTTGGGAGAAAGATAGGCAGTCTCTTCTTTTTTGCAGTGTACAGTTTAGGAAAGCCCAAAGGAGGGTCAGCTTTAAGTTGGTTCAGCAATAAGCAATAAGTGTGAGCTATGAGTGTTCCACATAGGGCAAGATTGCAATTTGTTGTTCATAGGGTTATGAGTTACAGTCAAGGCAACAGTACCAGCAACAGAACATCTAGGTTTCTGAGTTCTAGAACCCCAGACATTCAGTAAAGCCTACTTCTGTCAAACAGCTGTGTGTGGCCTGCAAGTATCTAGTCTGCAGAGATGTAGGCCCAGGGATAAATTTCCAGTTCCGATTCCCCTTGATTCTTTGTGATTTGATGAGTCTGGTAATCTTGTCCCAAAAGATACTGATAAAAAAGGCATGCTTACCAGGTACTTCAATTCTGGTTCAAGTGTCCTTAATTTATTTTTCCAGTCCCATCATCCTTCTGTCATGTTCTCACAGAAAAGCTGGAAGCTGCAGAGGAGATTGTGACTGTCTGGCAGGACCTAGTCCAGCATTCACGCGAGGCGTTCCCAGTGAGAGCTATGCAGGTGTTTCACTGCAAAGCAGTGCCTTGTCAATGTGCCCGAGAACTCCAGTACCCCAGGAACCCAGGTGTTCCTGTAAAGCTAAAGCCAAAATCCCATGCCATACCTGCATAGACTATTCTATTCACACTTGAAATCAGTGAAATAGCACATTATGTGACATAAAATTGAACAAAATTATTCCATTTATAAATTAGAATTTCAAAAGTTAGAGAACAAATTGAGCATTCATTAATCTAATAATAGCTCAGAAGAGCAGAATATGAAAAAACTAATTTGTTGATAACACCATATTCATTGCAAGATATGATAACCTTGTTATTTTATTTACTTTTATGTGTTGTATTTATGGAAAGGAGCTCTGGTAGCCTAGCAAGCAAGCAGGTGCTTCAAACCCACTAGCTATTCTGCATGGAAAAGGTGGAAAATCTCCTCCATTAAATTTACAGCTTCTGAAAACCCCCTGCAAGGTTAGCTATAAGTAATTTCTGACTGGATGGCAGTCAGTGTTATTTTTTGCAGGTTTAAATGCAGCAATAACAAAGAACTCAGAGACTGAATAAAACTGAGCTAGGTGAGGGCTGTTGTTGGTTGCTGTCGAGTTGAGCATGATTCAAAGCACTCTATGAACAAAAGATCTGAAGACTTTCTGTATTGTCATTTCTCCAAGTTATAGTTTCCAGAGGCATGTGGTTTAGGAAGTGGATGCCACTTCTGCGTCAAAACCTGTCTTAGAACTGGGAGTTCCACCAAACATTGTCCACTACAGGTAAACATTATGGCATTTGACACCCCTTTGGCAACAGGTTCAGCATCACAGGAAATCCAGATTACCTCAGTACAGCAAATTTAGAGAAAAGTGTTGTACGACTTAGAAGAATGTTCCTCCAAAATATAATAATATGAGACCCAAGGGTGACAGGCCTGAGGGCCCTCCAGGAGGTTTTGTTGGCACTAAACAAGAGGCTTAAAGCTACCACTTCTCAAAACCAGAGCTAGTTACTGGAACCATCACCGAAGCTTATTGTGGTTGGAGGTGGAGGGCTACAGGTAGAAATCCATAATTAACAAGACTAAGAGATGTAATTCTGGCCTAGAGCTGGGAGGCAAAAGGTCAAATGGCCTTCAAGCACACCTGAGAAACTGCACTAACTGAATAATTATATCCTGTTTCCAACCTGAATTATAACCTATAATCTTCCATAGTAAAGTAAACTTCCAAAGTAAATAAACCTCATAATAGTGAATATGATCTATGAGTTCTTGTGGCCATTCCAATAGATTATTGGACCTAGAAGCAGAGCACTGAGAGCCGCAGGAGGGACAATTAGTGTTAGAATTGGAAGAAATACTTGTGGGAATTTGGAGGCACATCTGGCCTTATAGGCATAAGTTTTGTGATATGAATATTGTTCATAAAGACTCTTCCCCATTTTGGAGTTGGTGGAAGTCAGATGCAACATTCCTCAAGCCAATGATGCTCTTATAACAAGAATCCTAAATGGAAGTGTACTTTACCAGAGAATGAAGAATAAAATTTTAGGGTCATAAGACTAACTTTTTGTCTTTTTTATATAAAGCTGTGACAGCAAAAATGTCTCAATCACCATCATTAATGGTGTAAAAGTTTAGAAAGAATAATTTAAATTACCATGCACCATAGTAGTTCTTTTACTGTTTTCCAATTAGGATGCATTTTTCAACTACATAAATTCTACCTTTCAGAAAAATGTACTGATGAACTCAAGCTGAAATTTTGATCTGCCTGAACATGTTGATAAATGATGAGCAAGATCTTCAGAAACTAAGTTTCATGAGTATTTGGGGCTGAAAGAAGATGAGAGAGAACTTGTAAATGTATTCGAGAAAACAGTTGTTCTTTTTCTGGACAAATCTGGACAGCTATTAGGCTCTATGAAGACTCTTGTATTGAGAAACCACAAGACACAAACTTGGGCAGATTAACTCAACAAGTATGTGATAGATATATTGCTACATAGAACATGGTAGAAGGATATTTTCCCCATAATCTACAAAATTAGAATGGACTAGGACTCCCATATGGGCTGCTGGAGCTCAGCAACTCTGTCTTATCTACAGAGGCAGTCACCAGACACACCAGGAGAGAAGGTTTGGCATAAACATTCACGTGAACATTCTTACACAGAATACTAACTTCATTGGTAAGTGATCACTCATAAGAGGCCTCGCAGGCATCCATCATCAACAAGAGTTAATGAATTGCTGTATCTGAGAAGGTCATATTAAGCACATATGAGACATCACCTGCTAAGATTCTCAGAAACAGGTAGACGAAATTTTGAAAGAAATGGAGTTCCATAGAGTGAGAGTTCACATGTCAGCCAATTTTGATTCATAATTAATACAACTTGTTAAGTGTCTCTGGTCACCCCTAACAATTAATTACTTATTAGCTAAAAGATTGGTGGTTCAAATCCACCCAGAAGAGCCTTAGAAGGTAGGCCTGGCAGGCTGCTTCCCAAAGCCTTGAAAATGCTGTGGAATAATTCTTCTTTTGCTGACACACCTAACAGCCACAAATATGATTTTTCAGTGCACATAGATAGAAGACAGGAACCACCAACTCCTTGCCATCTAGCTGTAGTCTGCTTATGACAATTCTATGTGTGTTAGAGTAAAACTGTGTTCTACAGTATTTTCAATAGCTGGTTTTTCAGAAGTAGATTGCCAGACTTTTCTTCAAAGGTGCGTCTGAGGGAATTCAAACCACGAAACTTTTGCTTAGCACTCAAGGGTGTTAACTATTTGCAATGTCCAGGAACCCCTGAAGACAGGAGAATATTGGATTATAATAATTCTAATACTATAATTATCATAGGATTATAATTATATTATTATA
>NW_006399945.1:5875900-5885934 GCF_000299155.1 Elephantulus edwardii
CTTTTCATCTCCAGAGTAATATATCATATGGTCATCAGACTCAAAATGCCCCATGCCAGTCCATCTCATCTCTCCAATGCCTAATATGTCAATAATTTTCCTTCATTCATGGCTCTCACATTCCATGTACCAATCACTAGGGTCTGCTTACAACTACTTGTCAAAGTTAAATTACACAACTACAATTAGATGGAACACCTGCATTGTTCAAGTTCCCCTAATTGTGATTCTACTGGTTTTTTTCACTATTCAACATTGTTGTCCATTTAAAATGTTTTATTATTAAAAAAAGATAGGAATCTAGGTATGTCTGGTTCAAATTCCTTGCTGGAGAAGTCAGCATATAACCAGTCTTTGGATAATCAAGATGTTCTCTGAACCTTAAACTTTCTTGTGTCTGAATTTCAAAGATGTGTATGTAGATATCATCAAAGGAGTTCAAGTAACAAACGTCTGTCAAGCATCTTTCTAAAGTGCATATTTCCTGAAGTAAACCCAGTGGCTATTAAGATTTGAGTGGAGATTTTGCCAAAAAATTGGGATGAAACCAAAAAAGACAGTGTGAAGAACGCTAAAATTCCTTTCACATGTGTATAGTTCTATGTTAGCAAGGGAGCAGCTTTCATCTAACGATCAGATAACCCAGGAAATGATCTGGAATTCTTTTAAATATCTATACTGTCCTCAGGGCAAAACATCAGGGCATGGCTATCCTTTTGATTCAAGTGAAAAAAGACCAGTGTGGGCTTAGGGCACTATGGAGTTCTTCAGTTTCAAATGTGCACAAGGCAGGAAGTAGCTAAAGATTAACAAAGTAAGCAAACTTGTTTGCTGTATAAACTATGGATAAGTTTAAGGCTAACTTTAGGAATTTCAAACCCTTGGGCTGTGCTATGTAGTTTCCATAACAACTAATGACAGAAAATGAGGCAGACAGGCATGACTCATGCGAAATGTTTCTGCCCAGTTCTCTGAGGCCAAATTTGGTCATTGGGAAACAGTGGAAGAACAGTGATCTCTGTCTTACTAATCACATTCAAAGGGCAAACTATTCCTCAGTAAAAGCAACTCTCCCCATGACCAACCAAGCAGGCACAGTCATTCATCTGTGAGGAACAATGAGGGTGTCCCCCCTTCCCACACATGGCTATTCCCTCCCTTAACCCCACCTTCAGAGGGCTACGCCTGGGTCTTTGGAAATACCAGTGTGTTATTACTTGGCCGGACTGTGCAAGACAACTAGGAGGATGGCATCCACAGGGACTTGGGCAGATTCTTCAGGGTGGAATCTGCTTGTGGTGAACTTGTAGTGCAGGTCCTCTCAGATCAGGTTCTCTTATAGCAGGTGAGAGTGGTGGTGGGTGCAAGGTAGAGAATTTTAGGGCCAGGGGCTATTCTAAATTGCTTTAAAAACAAGTATGAGGCTCACACAGTCTGTAAACACTTCTTTATCACATCCATCTTACAACTATCCCACCTTATGAACAAAGCTGTCACTCTCACTTGTGGCCCTCTTGGCCCTTTCCCCCCTATTTTGACGTCTTTACGCAAAGCACCTCTCTCTGTGACAGGTTCTTTTTCTAACTCTGAGCTTCTAGCCACTTCTACCATATGTTTTATCCTTTCCACATCATTGATTTATGATTTTCCTTTAAGTTTATTGCCACCCCATTTCCCTTACTCTCTCCACGTCTGCTCTCACTCCATCTTATTTACTCTCCACACAGCAACTGGAGTGAGCTTTGAAATGATAAATCTATTTTGTCATCAGTGACTTCTCATTACCCTAAGAGGAAAATCCAGATTCCGTGAGCTCAATGCCAGAAATCAGGCTGCCTTTTCACTCTCCTTTTAGATCTAAAGGAGCCCTGATGGTGTGAGACTGCCAAAAGAAAGGTCAGCAGTTCAAATCCATGAAGGCTTTTCAAGGAAGAAAGATGCACCATCTCCTCCCATAAAGTTTTGCTGTCTTGGAAACTAGATGAAAGGATACTATGAGTCATAATCAAATTGACTCATAGGCAGTAAGTTCAGATCTAAAGGACTTTAAGCGCCCTTTGCTCATTAAAAGGCAATTTAAATTAAGTTGTCTTCTCATATTGTCTCTTAGAGAACCCTATAGTTGAGACCCATTATCATATTCTAAAATTCCATACTAATTCTATCTTTCACTTATATTTGCATACTATTAGCATATTTAATGGTAAAAGCTATAAATGTAAGGACCAAAACAGTTTTAGCTAGAACCCATAGCCTTGCCCAAATCTGACAAACAATAGAAACTGCATACATATTGGTAAATCTAAACTGTATATATATATTGTCAAATCTAATTTAATCTATCTTGTTTAAAAATAGTGGAGGAAGTGTAAGAAAGTAGAATGATTTACCACTTATCCTTGGGCAGAGATGACAAAAGTACACTAATCCTTTTGATCTTATACATTTTGAACTTTGTGAGCCAGGGAGTAGGCTATTTAGGGAAGGCGTGTGATGTAAGTTCTTTATTATCTTACACGCAGAGGAAGTGGCCAAACTTGTTCCAGCTAACCCTGGTTTTGAATCATTTCCTGTGAACACTGAGCAGTCCATGAGCGTAGTGCCAGACTGGCTTTGGGAAAGATCTTGGAATTTAGCAAATTAGTTTGGCCTCCGTGATACGATTCCTATGTTGCAAAGAGGATCTCCATGTCCTGACCTGAGGGTATTTCACAGCAAATCCTCAGAATAGAAAACTAGTCAGTCTGAGACTGCCTTAAAACACTGTGCCAGTCTCTGAAAAATATTTTGCACGGTGATGAACTAGGGTGGTTTTGGTTTGGTTTGGCTTTGGATATTTCCCCCCTGCAATGCTAAAATTATAAAACAAAACAAAATCATTCACGATGTGTAAACAATAACAACAATAATAAACTTGTTGATGTTGAGTTGATTCTAAGTCTGTGCAACTCAGGGTACCACTGTCCCTATAAGACTTCTAAGGTTGAAACCTTAATGGGAAAAGACTATCATGTCTTTCTCCAGCAGAGCACCTGGTGGGTTTGAACTGCTCAGCCAAGTGCTTGTCCATTGTGCCACCTGGGATCCTCAATAACCATAATACAATATGGAGATTGAAGTATTTGGAAGCTTAGGGTCAATTGTTTCTGTTTCTGTGTCTTTTCTTTTCAATCAAGATGAAGGGCTTGGAAACTGAGGGAGTAAAAAATTCTTGTGAACAGGAGAAATTAGTAAGAACACACTACACCATCAAAAAGATTCCAATTCATAGTGGTCCATCAGAGGATTCCCAAGGCTACAAAACTGTACAGGAGGAGACAACCTTGTCTTTTTCCTGAGGAGCAGCTGGTGGATTTGAGCCACAACAATTAGCATATATTCACTTATTGAAGAACAAGTAAGAGAAATGTTATGTACCATTGAGTTGGAACTGGCTTGAAGCTGACCGTCCAACATGTTTCAGAGGCAGTAAGTTACATAGGAGGAGACTGTCCATCTTTCTCCTATGTGGTAGCTGGTGGATTTGAACCATGTGCCTTCTGGCTGGCAGCACAACTCCTTACTACTAGGCTACCGAGTGCACTTATCTCAAATGCGAAGAGAGGTTAAGCAACTGTCCCAGTGTCACTGAGCTAAGGAGGAAAAGAGAGTGTGGAAACGTGCAGCCCAGACTCACCCAGGACCAGATGCTAACTGCTCAGGGTCTTCATTAATAAAAATGAATCTCCGTTTTCCTTTTATTTATCTAAAAGGAAGAGTTACTGTACATAAACGGGAGAAGTAAAATGTTGAGGAATGTGGACTGTTTTCCCTTATTAAATTAGAATAATTTGAATTAACCTGTCTCTGTGTGTGTGTGTGTGTGTGTGTGTGTGTGTAACAAATTTGAATGTAAAGCATATTAAGTTGTCAGTTTTGTAACTCAAAAGTGATCAAAGGCTTGCAATTTCAAATTACATTTGTCTTTGAGTTGTCTCTTTTCTGATTCTGTTATATTTTAACTATTTTTAGCACTTCACACATTGCCAAGTTCATAGTAGAAACCTAGATGATTTTTTAAGGAATGGACTAAGTTTAAAGACATTCTTGTATGCTTTGTTTTCACATGTGTAAGATAGACGACAACTTTCTAATGGTATGAAGTTTGGAGTCAGGCAGACAAGTAAATTTCTTCCTCCACTTGCTCTGTGAGACTAAACGATTTAGCTAACTACTTAGATCCTGGCTTTCTTCAATTGTGAAATAGAAGTGGCAATTAATGCTTCAAGAATTACAGTGAGAACTGTGTGACCTTGCATTTACACAGAACTAATTTTATGTTATGTATATGTTGTTGTGGTTATGGTTGTTAGGTGTCGTCGAGTTGAGTATGACTCTTAGCAGCATTATGAACAACAAATCTGAACCCTATTCTATCTTGTGTTGTCTGTCCTCACACTTCCTGACACAGTAGAGACAATCGCAGCAGTCATCGTGTTGATCCATCTGGTCTAGGGTCTTCCTCTGCTTGGCTGATCTTCCACTCTTCAACGCATCATGTATATGTTGTTGTTGTTGTTGTTGTTATGCGCCATCGAGTCGCTTGCGACTCATAGCGACCCCATGTACAACAACCATAAAACCTGCTCTGTCTTGTACCAACTGCACTGTCTCTGACACACCCATCCTGATAACCCCAGTCACTGAATTGATCCACCTCATAGAGGGCCTTCCGCTCCTGCGCTGTCCCTCCACCCTCCCAAGCATGATGTCCCTCTCCAAGGACCGGTCCCTCCTTACAACATGTTCAAAATATGTCAGACGAAGTCTCAGAATCCTTGCCTCCAGGGAGTCGCTGGTTTAACCCTCTCCAGGATGAATCTGTTTGTTTTCCTAGCAGTCCATGGTATCCTCAATACTCTTCTCCAGCACCACAGCTCAAAGGCATCAATTCTCCTTCTATCCTCCTTAGTCATTGTCCAACTCTCTGATGCATAACAAGTGATTGCGAAGACCATGGCCTGTATCAGACGCACCTTAATTAGTCTCCAGAGAGACACCATTGCTCTTGAGTACTTTGGAGAGGTCCCTAACAGCAGACTTTCCCATGGCAATACGTCTTTTAATTTCCTGGCTATTGGTGCCAAGAATGTTAACTGTGGAGACAAGCAAACTGAAGGTGTGAACAATCTCAATCTCTTCACCATCCATCCTGATGCTACCAATTGGTCCAGTGGTGAGGATCATGTATATAGCAAATATTATTTCTAATTTTATTACCCAAGTTTTAAGTAGGCAACATTATGATAGAGAAAAGATTGAAATTGACAATGATTTCATCTTGCTTTGACTCATAATCAACACACTTGGTACAACAATCAAGAAATCAAAATATATGTTGTTGTTGTGTACCAGAGAGTCAGAATCTAATCATAGCTGACCCTTCAGCAGGTTTTCAGAATAAATCTGGCAAGAATTGATTGTCCATCTTTCTTCTGCAGAGCACTAGGTGGAATCAAACTGCATCCCTTTGTGTTGGCAGCACAATTCCTTACCAATAAGCCACCAGAGTTACCTACATGTAAAAATACATGTAGCATTGGGGAAATTTGCTTCAAGGACATCTCCAAGTATCAAAGAGCAATGATGTCAGTTTAAAGACTAAGGTGCACTTGATTTAAACCACAGCTTTTTTTTATTACTTGTTATGATTCTGAAAGTTGGACAATGCCTAGAGATGACGGAAGAATTGATGCCTTTGAGTTTTTGTGTCAGAGAAAAGTATTGAATATCCTGAGAACTGCCAAAATAACAAACAAATATGGCTTGGAGAAAGTGCAAGCAGAGTGCTCCTTGGGGGGCAAAGATGATGAAACTTCACCTCAGACACTTTGAGTATGTTGTTAGGAGGGGCTACTCCTTTGAGATGGAAATCATGTTTGGAAAGATGGCACATCAGCATAGGAGAAGAAGACCTTTAACAAGATGACTTGTCATGGTGACAGTAACAATTGGCTCAAGTATATAAGAGGTGATGAGGATGGCATAGAATAGGGCAGGGATCAGATCCACTGTTCATAGAGTTACTGTGAGTCATAGTTAACGAAACATAACAACAGTACTAAATGATATCTTTATGATGGGGCAAGGAGCCTTCCTGGCACAATGGGTAAAACATAGGGCTGGGTAACCAAAACTTCAGCTCTTTTAATCTATCAGTATCTACAGGAAAAAAGATACAGCAGTTTGTTCTTGGAAAGAATTGTTGTTAGATGCTTTCACCTCAACTATGACTCATAATGACACTGCAAAAGACAGATCAGAACCTCATCCGTCTTGTGCCATCTTCATCATCTCTGCTACTCTTGAGCTTATTTTCCCATTCACTTTGTCAGTCTAGCTTACTGACTGCCATTCTTTCTAGCTCAACCTGTATCTTTCCAAGCATAGTGTTTTTTCCCAAGGTCTGGCACCTCCTGACAAACATGCCCAAAGGATGTGAGATAAAGTTACAATCTTCAAAATCCTATGAGACAATTCTACTGTGTCATTCAGAATCACTACAAGTTGGAATCAACTCTTTGGCAAAGGTCTAAGGTTTCTTTTTCCCTTTTACTATGGTTTATTATATTGGCTAATCCACACATCCGTATGGATTTCACTTCAATGTCAATAAAACAAAGATTCTTACCACTAGACTGGTGACAGCATCATGATGGCTGGAGAGGAGACTGAAACTGTCAACAATTTCATCTTGCTTAGGTCCACAATTAACACCCTTGGGATCAGCAGTCAGAAAATAAGGAGACTCAAAGCACTAGGGAAATCTACAGGTAGGGACCTCTCTAAATTACTGAGGAATAACAAGGACTAAGATGCCTCTGATTCAGACCATAGTCTTTCTGACCACTTACTATGCATCTAAGAGCTGGACAATGAATAAGGATGGCAGAAAAATAATTGACAACTTTGAGCGGTGGTATTGGAGAAGAGCATTGAGCATCCCATGGACCATTAAGAGAGAATGACCAGATATGTCATGAAGAGGGTGCAGGGGAAATACTCTTTGGAGGCAAGAATGATGAGTCTTCACATAACGTACTTTGGGCATATAACTAGTAGGGGCTACTCCTTGGAGAAGAACATGATGCTGGGAAGGGTTGAGATTTGCAAAGGAGAGGAATACTCTTAACCAGGTGATTTGGCATGATGACTGCTGCAAAGGGCTTTTGTATGTCAAGAAGTGTGAGGATGGCACAGGATAGAACGGGGTTCAGATCTTTCATACATAGGGTCAGTATGAGTCATACTCAACTTGATGGCAACTAACAACAACAACAATCTACACTGCCTAAAATGCTTATTAGGCAAGAGGAATTTTTTAAATTCTTTTAAAAAATCATTTTTCAAATATATTCATAAAAATATATACTGAAGTAATATTTTCAAGTAGTAATTACATTACCATATGAAGTTAGCATAGTAATGTCAACAATTCGAGAAAATAAAGCTCCTCATTTCCATTGCAAGAGACATATTTTTAACAAGGAATTCTATTTTAATACTGTGCAGTGGTAAACTTCCTGTGTTCTCAGTTCATTATCATTGTCCTGCCTTGTGAAGATGATAATGGTCAGCAAAACAGAGCTATTTTGGTACAAAGTAAGGCTGCAAAATCTTCCTCATCAGCAAAACTAACAGGAGAAACAAAAAACAAAAAACAAGCTTTTGTTTGCAATTAATTGAGTCTCTTTTGATATTTAATAGTAAAAAAAAAATCTTTTGTTTGTATAAGACAATAATTCGATATTTCAGGAAAGAGGGCAATTCACATGAAAAAATATTTTAGATTGTATTGCACTCTTATGTACAAAAATGTGCTTAATTTTTTTAAAATAAATGTGTATTTACCACAGAGCATTTTTTTTCAGATCTTTTGGGCTCTTTAAGTGAAGTATAAAGAATATTCTTTCTCTATGTTTTCACTATGTTTATTTTTACTTGTTTTGGATTTCTTTTTTCATCTTTAAATTTTTAGTTGGAGCTCTTAAGAAGGCTTTAATCACTTTATAAATCAGTAGTTATTGTTGTTGCTATGTGCCATCAAGTCGCTTGCTACTCATAGGGACCCCATGTACAATAGCCCTGAAACCTGCTCTATTCTGTGCTAAATTTGCAGTTTCTGACATACCTACCCTCATTACTCCAGTCACTGAATCAATCCCTCTCATCCAGGGTCTTCTTCTTTTTTCCCTGTCCCTCCACCCTTCCAGGCATGATGTCCCTATCTAAGGACTTGTCCCTCCTTGAAACATGCCCAAAGTATGTCAGACAAAGCCTCAGAATTCTTGCCTCCAAGGAGCAGCCTGGTTTAACCCTCTCAGGATGAACCTGTTTATTCTTCTGGCAGTCCATGGTATATTCAATACTCTTCTCCAGCACCACAGCTCAAAGGCATCAATTCTCTTTCTATCATCCCTAGTCATTGTCCTGCTCCCTGACTCATAACAAGCAATTGCTAAGACTATGGCCTTGATCAGGCACACCTTAGTCTTCAGACTGACCTAGCTGCTCTTCGGTACTCTGGAGAGGTCCTGACAACAGACTTTCTCAATGCAATTTGTCTTTTGATTGCGTGGCTGCTGGTACCCAGAGTGTTGATTGTGGAGCTAAGCAAACTAAAGTGTTTACAATCTCAATCATTTCACCATCTATCATAATGTTGCCAATTGGTCCAGAGGTGAGAATCTTTGTGTTCTTGATGTTGAGCTTCAATCCATATTGAAGGCTGCAGTCCTTGACCCTCTGCAGCAAGCGCTTCAGGTCCTGCTCAGTTTCAGCAAGCAGGGTTGTGTCATCTGCATAACACAGTTTGTTGATGAGTCTTCCTCCAAACCTGATGCCAAGGATGCCTCCTTATATAGGCCAGCCTCTTGGATGACCTGTTCTGCATATAAATTGAAAAGTATGGAGATAGAAAACATCCCTGGAGTATACCCTTCCAGATTGTGAACCATGCAGTGTTTCTTTGCTCTTTTCTGACTACAGCCTTCATGTATCTGGAGTAATGTTAAGAAAATGCACTGCAAACCCAAAGGCACTTGGTTCGCATTCACCTGCTCTTTCACAGTAGAATGGACAATCTCTTCCCACGTGATTCATACATAGCCTCTGAAAACCCACTGGAGAGTCAGCTATGGGTTGGTAGTGATTAGTCATAGAAATTAAGTATATCTCCATTTATTTAGAGTTCAACCAAGGAATCTATTTTCTTTAAATTGAGTTCACAAATCAGGAGGATCTACAGAAACTGACAGTTTACTGGAAATGCAGAATCTCAGTTCTTAGTGCTTGAGTAAGAATCTACATTTCTACAAGAACCCTAAGGGATTTATATGTGCATTCAAGTTAGACAAGGAAGCTAATACGTTTTTATGGATTGGATTGCATTTCATCAAACTTTGTAATCCTATTTTATAATAAGGTTTCTTTTGTTATGTTAATTAATTCAAGTCTATTTTGAGTGTGCTTGAAACTAATTCACTTTTTAAAATAAATTGATGTCTCTTTTAAAAAAAATACAGTTTATTAGTTTGTATGCAATCATATATTTACATTATATTTCATTCATATACATTGTGTTTTATACAATCATTCAGGCAAATTGTTTACTATATAATTCATTAAAATTGATCTATGCCTATGCTTGGACCAAGAGGGAGTTATCAGAACAGAGCAGGGTAACACTGCATGGTTCAAAATTGGGAAGGGTGTACGCCAGGGATTTGTCCTATCTCCATACCTTTTCAACCTGTATGCAGAGCAGAGTATCCGAGAGGCTGAGCTCTATGATGAGAAGTGTGGCATCAGGATTGGTGGAAGATCTATTAACAATCTGTGTTATGTAGATGACACAACCCTGCTTGCTGAAACTGAGGAGGACCTCGTGCTTCTTGCTGCAGAGGATCAAAGACTGCAGTCTTCAGTATGGACTGAGACTCAATGTCAAGAAGACAAAGATTCTCACCACTGGACCAATTGGTAGCATCAGGATG
>NW_006399945.1:5886349-5888693 GCF_000299155.1 Elephantulus edwardii
AGGGACAGCGCAGGAGGGGAAGACCCTCTATGAGGTGGATTGATTCAGTGACTGGGGTAATCAGGATGGGTGTGTCAGAGGCAGTGAGATGGGCACAGGATAGAACAGCATTTAGAGCTCTTGTACATGGGGTCGCTATGAGGCGCAAGTGACTCGATGGCACATAACAACAGCAACAATGCCTATTATTACCTCATCTTTTCAAGTATTCATTGACTCTTACTTTATAACCCCACATCTGCCCACTAACCACTGCTATCTTAGTGATTCCCCTTTCACCTTTTTCTGCCCTCTTTTCTCTTTCCCCTTCCCCTTTTGAACATTTATATACATACTTGCTCAATTATCCTTCTATTTCCACAATAATGATCTTATGTATTATTTGTCCTCACACAAATGAGTTCACTCAGCATAATACTTTCTAGACTCTCCTTTGTTATGTGGTACAAAATAATGCTCTCTAGATCCTTCTATGTTATATATCAGTTTACTAAATTGTTGTTTCTTAGTGTTGCATAATATTTTATTGTGTGAATGGACCACGATTTCTCAGTCCATTAGTTTATGACATTTGGGCTGTGACCATATAAGATTTCTATGTTCAGGTTTTTGAGGAAGTGCCAGACTGACTTCCATAGCAGTTGTACCTTTTTTACAATCCAACTAAGAGTGCAATCTCTCTGCATTTTTTCCAACATTTATTGCTTACTGTCCTGTTAAACTTTATTACTACTGATGGTGTGAGATGGTATCTCATTGTTAATTTTATTTGCATGTATTTGATTGACAATGATTTTGAACATTTCTTCATGTGTCTATTGGCCGTCCAAACACCTTCCTTTATGAAGAGTCTTCTCATGTCCTTAGCACATTTTGTGATTAGGTTATCAGTTTTGTTAAGGGCTTGTAGTATTCTGTAAACTTTAGTTATGGGATCTTTGTCTAAAGTGTCATTGCCAAATGTTTTTCTCCACTCTATAAGCATTCATATCACCCTACTGGAAAAAAAGTTTTCAATGCACACAGGAACTTGATTTTTTGGAAGATCCAGTTTGCCAATTTCATCCTCTCCTGTTCCTACATTTCTGGCTATATTTGCAAGCATACTTATGCCACAGGTTAGGGCTTCTAAATTTGGCCCCATTTTTTCTCTTATTATCATTCACTTTTGTTGTTGTTGTTGTTGTTATGTGACATCGAGTCGCTTGTGACTCATAGTGGCCCTATGTACAACAACCCTCAACTCTGTTCTATCCTGTGCCAATCTCATTGTCTCTGACACACTCATCCCGATTACCCTTTGGAGATACAAAAAAAGGCAGATTAGTGAGAGTGAAGGGGGGGAATAGATGAGTAGTGGGAACTCCAAGGAACACCAAGAAGGCTGAAGAGACCAAGATCCCTTCAAGTCTCTACCCCTACAAGTTACACAAAGAAAACTTCCCCCAAGAACAGGCACCTTAATTTGAAATTGTAGCCTCTTAATCTATGAGATATTATGCCGGGAAATGTAGAGGGGTCAGAGAAAGAAAGGAAGACCTCCAAGAAGATGGATCATCATAACAACTATGACAATGGCCTTGAGCATGACAGAGATCATGAGGACGGTCCACGCGAGGGCAGGATTCTCTTCTGTTCAAAGGATTGCTAAGTAAGACTTGACTTGACAACACCTAACAACAATATGTGCAAAAAATAAATGTCTCTTCATTAAAGTTACCCAGTTGAATTATTTGTCATAGCAGGAGTAAGGATCTAAAACAAATGAAGATAATGAACTCTAAGCTGGGCCTCTCTGACTAAAGCCCAGCATGCAAGGCCAATGACAGGCTAACTGTGAAGGCAGCAAACATAAATCAGACTAGTCATCTTCAATTGTATTGGACAACAATGGATTCTTAGTAATCAATGTCTTCCTGAGCAGAATTAACCTCTTCTTCTGAATTGGCACTGTTGTCTATTCCTTTGTTATACTTGCTCTTCCTAGTCATAATTATACATTTACTTTGACCTCTACTTTAATATTTTAAAATCAGTTCCTATTCTTTCCCTCTCTGAAGTCTAATACTCAATTAATGACTGAGCTGAACAATCTAAATTATAGAAACACATCCGTTAAGAGAGAGACTTTGTCCAAATGTCCAACCACAAAAGAATGGATTGAGAAATTATGGTGCCCTCACACAATAGAATACTAAGCAGCACCCAGGTGCAATGACTTTGTAAATTATTACCTAGCTTGGGAGGGATCAGAGAGCATTATGCTGAGTAAACTAACTCAGTCCCACAAGAATAAATATTGTATAAAACCGTTATTGTAGAATGAGTATAAGGATCCAGGGGG
>NW_006399945.1:5892783-5900961 GCF_000299155.1 Elephantulus edwardii
AAAAATATCTTCCATTGTCCAACCCATGATCTGGCAGTTTGTATCTTAAGCCTTTCTTGGCTTCTGTGATTCCAAAAACGTTGACGGCTGACATGTCTCTTAAGTTTAGTTGTTGTGTCTCCAAGGGAAGGTGACGTGTCCTGTAGAACTTCTGTGTCGATTATGTTTTTCCTTCTGGCCCGAGGGCCTGCTGGAAAGCCTGTTACCTTTGAGAGATGCCTGTGAGAAACGCCTGTCCTCAATCCTCACTTCCATCCAAGACCACGCCTTCTGGCGGGAGCAAGCCCTTAAAAGCTCTGACAGGCGTGGTCTTGTAGGTAAACTAGTATAAAATAAAAATTTCATTGTGGTTGTTGTTGATTGCCATCAAGTCGAGCAGGACTCAGCAACCCTATGAACAAAAGACCAGAAGCCCTTCCACAATCATCACCATTTATCAAAGTTCGCAATATTTCCAGAAGCATGATCTTTAGGAAGTGAATACCATTCCTGCTTCCAAAAAATGTTTTATTTTAAAAAAAGAAATATAAACAATAAAAAAAATAGTGATGCTGGTTTACCTCCAAGTTTCTTATAGTTTAATGTGATCTAAAAAATGTTAACAGTTTATTCATGCTTTTATTCAGCACCTACTAATTGAAAGGCATCTTTCTCCTCTCTCTGTTGCTTGAGCATCATCCCTGCTCCTGCCTCTCAGCAACCACAGTTCCCCACTGTATTATTCCCACTGTGACTAAGTCACGACACAGGGCTAGCATATTGAGCACCTTCTGAGTAGAACAAAAGACTTCCAATTTTCCTGGACATGGAAACAAAGCTGGCTGTTCTTAGTATGTGCAAAGGGTCAAGAAAAGCATCTTCCCTAAGAAATGAGTTCAGGCCCAGGACAGAGATAGAGTGCAATTGATATAAGCAGTGAGAAGGAGGAGAGCATTTCAAGAGGACAGAATAACTGAAACTGTGATGTAATGAGAGACATATTGTACAACAAGTTGCTGATAATAATAAACCCAGCCTGAAATAGGTACTGAAGGAGTATGCACATTTTTGATTGGCTGAATTCATGTTAAGGGAATTCAGTTGATACGCTTACAGGAGAGACCACGAAAAGCTGCAGGTATCAGGTGAGTGGTATTAGACTTTGTAGGAGTAGAACTTGGAGAAGGAAAGTTATGCATGTGGAGTGACTTTTTAAAACGATATATTTAGCTTTTAAGTAAAGGACACATTGAAGGGCAAGAAGTGGAGTCAGTGAACTACATCAAAAGTAGCAAAGCTCCAATGGAAAATGAAAAGCCTGGGTGAAGTGAGGGGGCACTGAAGGAAAATGACTGACTTGAGAAATAATACAGAGAATTAAACCCATGTATCACCAAGCGCAATCAATACTTCCTCAAGAATTATTTCTAAATTCCAACTCTTTCTCCCTTCCATTGCTATCTCATGTAATCTGGACAACTTCTATATTCATGTAAAAGGTATACATTTTTATGCTGTTACTGCTCTCTGGTCCGTACCAGAAAATGCTGCCAGATTGACCTTTTTAAAACACAAATCAAAAAGTTGCCATTCTCCACTTTGAAAATCTTCAGTGCCTTTTATGTGAACTCTATTAAAGTGCAAACCCCTTAGGGCACTGGCATATGCTACCATTAATAGCTGGTAAACTTTTCATATGTCAGCAACAGTGGATTTCTTGTTTGCTGTTGAGAAGGTGCTCAGGTTGCAGGGTTTGTTGCAGACAATGTTCCCCTAACCACCTGATTCGGCCCAGTAGCAAAGACAGCTGGGTAACTGGGGAGGAGAAATCGACTGAGGGGCAGAAGGGAAAGGTGCTGTAACTGTATCCCAAGTGATTCAGCTTTGCCTGTGTCTCTCCATCAGGAATTCTGGTAGTGCTGTTGCTGAAGCATAAGGCTGCTAAACCAAAAGGACAACAGTTCAAATCCACCAGCTTTTCTGTGGTAGAAAGATGAGATAGTCTGAACCCATAAAGACTTAAAGTCTTGGAAACTCTATGCTTAGTTCTATTTTGTCCTACAAAGTTGCTATGTGTTAGAATCAACTCAATGACAGGGGATTTGGTTTGCGTGGGTTCTGTCTCCATTTCTAGCCTGTATTATTCCCCCCCACCCCCCCATTTACCGGGTTCTGCAAACAATCTCTTATTTTCATTTTTTTGAACATACAGAAAATCTTCTTGTAAATTATAATAGTTCCACTCTTTGGAGTGTTCTTTTTCTCATCCTTTGTCTAAGTGACTTCTACTTATCCTGTACCACCATGACTTAAATAACATTTACATCTTTCTTAACACTTTTTTCTTTTCCTTAAAAATATTGGTTACTTTTTAAATGTAAAAATATTTCTTTCACTTTGCCTCTCTTCCTGCACTGGACTCTTTTCCATGAGGCTGGCATATTGGGTGCTTTGCAAAGTTTGTAATTTGAAAGAGGCAAGACACTTAGGTAGGTCCACTAATCATGGCTTAGCAATATTTTGAAAGTTAGGGTGAGAAAATGGAATGATTTTAACATTTTAAGAAAAGAAAACACTCTCCTACTCTTGTCACCAACATTTATAGCACATTTTATAATACAAAGGCAAATTGCATTGGGAAAGTCAGCAGTCAGGTACCTCTCCAGAGAACTGAAGAGCAACAATGTCAGTCTGGAGACTAAGGTGTGCCTGATCCAATCCAGGCCATAGTCTTTGCAATTACCTGCTAGAAATAAAAAATCTGGACAATGACTAGGGGTGACAGAAGGAGAATTAAAGCCTTTGAGCTGTGGTGCTGGAGTATTGAAAATACTATGAACTGCTAGTAGAACAAACAGGTTTATCCTAGAGAGGGTGAAACCAGGCTGCTCCTTGGAAGCAAGGATTCTGAAGCTTCGACTGACATACTTTGGGCATGTTGCAAGAAGGGATAAGTGCTTGGAGAGGGACATCATACTTGGGAGGGTGGAAGGACAGCCCAAGAAAGGAAGCCCCTGGGTGAGATGAATTGATTCAGTGAATGGGGTAATGGAGGCAGGTGTGTCAGAGATGATAAGTTTGGCTCAGAACAAAGCAGGGTTCAGAGCAGTTGTACATAGGGTCACTATAAGTTGCAAGTGACTCAACAGCACACAACAACAACAACTACAAATTTAGGAATTAAAAGGGCTGTTATCTTATTCAGTCCTAATACTTTGTTTTAAAAAGAAGGAAACTCAGCAACTATGTGACTTCCTTCTTGTCACATATCAATACAGGGCCAGAACCAGGTCTTTTGCTGTCAAATAGTTCAAGGAGTTTCTGAGACACAAAACAAAAGTAAGGGGTGAAAACTATTACGTATTGGAGTCTCAGCTAAAACAGGGTTGAAGTAAAATCATGCATAAGGTTAATAAGGCCAGAATGTACCTCATATATGAGGTTAGAAGGATGCTGGATAGATCTTTAAACTTCCACCTCAGTTTCCTCATCTTAAAAATGGGGATTTAAAAAATTGCCTTGTAAAATTACTGAAAAAGTTAAATAAGACTATTACATACTTTCTAGTACCATTTAAGTGCAGAAAACACATGTACACTTTTCTATGCCACCTTTATTTAGTGTAATACTGTGCACATGTTAGATACTAAGCCAGAGCTTGTTAATTTTACTAGCTTTGGCAACATGGAGAAAAACTGCTTTTGACATAGTACTTTTTCTGGTAACATCTTTACAATTTAGGGTGGGTTCTAACAAAAGGTCAGAGGAACAACAGAAGCAGATGGCCTTCCTGAAGTGTGTGCCAAAGGGGTTCGTGCTATGTCCTAGGTGTGACATCTCCACCCATCACACAGCTTGGAGACTCAAGGGCAGAGCCTCAACATTGTGCTGGTCCCTTCCTGAGCACTCCCTGGTGCAGACTCTCAGTCTGACAAGGAAAATGTGCTGTGATCATCACACACGGAGAGAGCAGCTGCTTCAAGGTGGAGCCTATTGTCAAGGTTCTCTTGGTAACAAAAAGAGGAAAAAGGCCTATCAAAGCATTTCCTGCCTGCAGGAGCCATGTGCTTCCATTAATTCTTTTCCCTGAGTCAATGTGTCTCCTTCAGGCTAAAGTCTCTCCATGTCCAGTATCCCAGAGAACAGAACAGACATTTTTAGAAGCTAATTTTATACCATTTCCAAACAGTATAGTTTTTAAAAAAGATAGCCTATCTCACATAGCCAGGGGAATGTCTATGTAGCTTATATCTGGAACATGGCTTTGCAAGAATGTGGTGGATCAACTGTGATATTTTTTTTCTTTCTTAAGAATTAGTCTTCTGTTAGTAATTGGTGCTTCAGCACTGTGGTGGGTCTGTGAGGACAATAATGAAGTCTCTGTCCTTCTTGGACCATCAAAGAATTGTTATGTGTCTTCGAGTCACCTGGGGCTCATAGCGACTCTATGTACAACAACCCGCAACCCTGCTCTATCCCTTGCCAATCTTATTGCCTCTGACATTACTCCAGTGACAGAATTAATCCATCTCATCGAGTGTTTTCTTCTCTTGCGCTGTCCCTCCATCCTCCCATGCATTATATCCCTCTCCAAGGACTTATCCCACCTTGCATTATGTCCAAATTATGTCATATGATGCTTCAGAATCCTTGCCTCCAAGGAACATCCTGGTTTCACCCTCTCCAGGCTGAACTTGTTTGTTCTCCTAGCAGTCCATGTTCAATACTCTCCCACAGCACCACAGCTCAAAGCCATCAACTCTCATTCTATCATTCCTAGTCCTTTTCCATCTCTCTGAGGCAAAGAAAGTTAATTGCAAAGACCGTGGCCTGTATCAGGTGCATCTTAGTCTCTGGACTGCCATTGTTGCTCTTCAGTAGTTTGAAGAGGTCTCTGACAGCAGACTTTCCCAATGCAATTCATCTTTTAATTTCCTGGCTGATACCAAGGAGTGTTGACTGTAGAGTCAAGCAAACTGAAACTGTCAACAAACTCAGTCTATTCACCATCTATCATAATGCTGCCAATCAACCCGGTGGTGAGAATGCTTTGTTTTCTGGATGTTGAGCTTCAATCCATAATGAAGGCTGAAGTCTTTGACTTTCTGCAGCAAGTGCTTCAGGTCCTCCTCAGTTTCAGCAAGCAGGGTTATGTCATCTGCATAACTCAGATTGTTGATGAGTCTTCCTCCAATCTTGATACCACACTCCTCCTCATAGCCCAGTCTCCCAGATAAACTGTTCCATATATAGATTGAAAGAATATAGATATGATATACACCGTTCCCAATTTTGAGCCATGTAATGTTTCCTTGCTCTGTTCTGAAAACTGCCTCCTGGTCCAAATATAGGTTTCGCATAAGCACAATCAAGTGTTCTTGATTCGCATTCTTCTCAGAGTCAGCCACAGTTTGCTGTGATCCACACAGTCAAATGTCTTTGCATAGTCAATGAAATACAGATAGACATTCCTCTGGTACTCTCTGCTTTCAGCCAAGATGCATCTGACATTATCTATAATGTCCCTAGTGCCAAGGCCTCTTCTAAATCAAGCCTGCATTTCAGGCAGTTCTCTGTTGATGTGTTGTTCCAGGAAGTTGTGTACAATATTCAGTAGAATCTTGCTTACATGTGATATCAATGATACTGTTTGATAATTTCCACACTCTGTCAGATCACCTTTCTTTGGAATGGGAAAAAAATACAGATCTCTTCCAGTCAGTTGGCCAGGTTGTTGTCCTCCAGTTTTCTTGGCACAACTTGGTGAGCACATCCACGGCAACCTCTTTGTTGAAATAAGAGGAGAGAGAAAAAAATAAAGGACATGCTCTGAATTTTACACTGGTAAAATTCACACTTACTGGAAGACACTAACACCATGAGGGTAACTAGAAAAAAAAAATTCAAGGCCATGGACTGAAATTTTGTGAAGCATAGAAATCTGGGTCTATCTCAAGGATGATTACCTGGAATATGACTATGTTTAGTAAGGTAAACTTACTTACTTTTAGTGTATCCTGCTCCAGATAGATAATGTCACAAAGAAGGTAGATGGTAAGAGTGGTATCTGTAAAGATTGTAGACAGAAAGGCAGAATTTGAAAATTGTTTGTTCAGCATAGTGATGGAAAGAACCTTTAAATGCTAACATGGTAAGTTGCAAAATATGTCAGACAAGAATCAAGATTCTGTGGTTAACAGTCTATAAAACAACAGATGTGTGAGTTAGGCCATCTTAGATTACCCAGCCACCAGCTGACCTATCAACTGACCACAGATGCATGACAGAGCTTAACAGAAAACAACAACCAAGTCAGTTCAGACTAAGGGAAAATCCAAATTGATGCACTGACTCATAACCTAACTAGAATGGAAGTGATTTTAGTTCACTAGGTTTTCTGGAAACCCTAAGAACTTAGAGAAATTAAGAAAGTTAAACAAGTGTTCAGGTCTTTCGTTCACAGGGTTGCTATGAGTCATCTATGACTCAGAGGCACTTAACAGCAACAGGTTTTGAGGATGTTTCTTACACTACAGTGAAGACTAGATGAGAGATCTCTATGATGAGGCTAGTTCTCCAAATTTTACATCAACCACGGTGAAATTTCCTTAAGAGTATACTTCATTTTGCTATTGCTTGTAATTTGTCCTACATGTAGAAAATTTTCTGATAACTGTGTTAGTGGCCCTTATATATCTTGCAGAAAATAAACATGTGTGTTTTGGAAAGGGTAAAACCAAGTTACTCTTTGGACTCTACAATTTTGAAGCTCTGTCTCACTTACTTTGGGCATGTGGCCAAGAGGGACCGGTTTTTGGAGAAGGACATCATGCTCAGAAAGGAGGAGGGACAGTACAGGAGGGGAAGACCCTGGAGGAGATGGATTGATGCAATAACTGGGAAATGGGGTACGTGAATTAGTCAGTGAGACTGGCTCAGGGCAGGTTTCAGAGCTGTTGTACATAGGGTTGCTATTAGTCGCAGGTGACTTGATACCACGTAACAATAACAATAACAGTTTAGTTATAGGGAGCTCTAGTGATCTAATGGGCAAACAAAAGACAAAGGTTCGAATCTGCTAGCTGCTGCGTTGGAGAAAAATGGAAGTCTCTTTTTGTGCAGTTTATAGTCTCTGGAAAATGAATGGATGATTAGCTCTGACACAGTTCTGAGAAGACAATATATAACAAGAACAGTAGTTTGTTATGGTGAGTGAGTTTCTAAGTTTCTTTACATTGATACCCAGATCATAAAGGTTCTGATCTTTCTTAGTCAAAGAGAATATTTTGAAGAGGAACTCTCACTACTGGGCCAATTGACAGCATCATGATGGATGGTGAAGAGATTGAGAATATAAATAGCTTTAGTTTCCTTGGCTCCACAATTAACACTCTTGATACCAACAGCTAGGAAATTGAAAGATGCATTGCATTGAGAAAATCTGCTGTCAGAGATCTCTCCAAAATACTGAAGAGCAATGATGTAAGTCTGAAGACTAAGGTGAGCCTGATCCAGGCCATGGTCTTTGCATGGTCTATGCATCAGCTGGACAATGCCTCGGAATGATAGAAGGAGAGTTGATGTCTTTGAGCTTTGGTGTTGGAGAAGACTGTTGAAAATACCATGGAATGCTAAAAGAAAGAACAGGTTCATCCTAAAGAAGGAGAGACCAGGTTGTTCCTTGGAGGAAAGGATTCTGAAGCTTCATCTGTCATACTTTGGATATGTTGCAAGGAGGGACCAGTACTCAGTGAGGGGTGTCATTCTTGGGAGGGTGGAGTGACAGAGCAGGAGAGGAAGACCCTCGATGTGATGGATTGATTCAGTGACTGGGGTAATGGGGGTAGATGTATCAGAAACAATATGTTTGGCAAGGGATAGAGCAGAGTCAAGGGCTGTTTTACACAGGGTCACTATGAGTTGCAGGTGACTAGACAGCACATAACAACAAGAACAACAAAAACATCATCCTTATATGGTCCAAGCAACCAACTCTGTTTCATTTATTGAGAACTTTTGTAAGTTTGTATAGTGGCAGCATTGAGGTTTTTTTGTTTGTTTTTTTTTTCTTTCTCAAATTTAATTCTTTTTTTTTTAGTTTAGGTTGTTTATTTTTCATTTCAATGAACATCTACAGAGATTTTGGGATTCCTTTCATTCTTTGTTGCACCCTTCTCCCCGCACAAACCCCTCCCCCCT
>NW_006399945.1:5901061-5923489 GCF_000299155.1 Elephantulus edwardii
CCCACCCCCTAGCCCCAAATATAATCCACTCTACAACCCTCATTGCATACTCCTACGATAAAAATAATGCCCTAAAATATAATACTTTTAGACTATAGCATTGAGTTTTTAAAGATGAAGGAGAAAGTAATGTGTTTTATCGCAATTAGTTTCAAAATAAATAAATAATACTTCATTGAAATAGGCAATAAATCTAAATCAACGGGATAAAGGGTTTTAGTTTCCAGTTTCAGGATCTTTTGAAAATGTTTGTACAAGTTTGAAGAATCACATAACAAAGAAATGTAGATATTTCTTCAATTTCCAAATACGTGTGCAATGAAACTTTTCCCAACAGGGTGAAAAGTAAACCTACAGACTGGGAACAAGCATTTGGTCATACCGTTTCACAAAAATCTTATAACAAAAGTTTACAGAATATTCCTGGGCCTCCACAAGAAAAAGACTGGCAACCCAATTATAAAATGGACAGAAGACAGGGAAAGAATTTTCACACAG
This sequence comes from Elephantulus edwardii, assembly GCF_000299155.1. Classification (NCBI taxonomy): domain Eukaryota; kingdom Metazoa; phylum Chordata; class Mammalia; order Macroscelidea; family Macroscelididae; genus Elephantulus; species Elephantulus edwardii. The sequence continues at coordinate 5,901,560 of NW_006399945.1, forward strand.
GAAGATATACGAATGGCAAACATTTGCTCCAAATCACTGGCAATAAAATCAAAACCACAATGAGGTACCACCTCACTCCAGGTACAGTGGTAAAGTTTAACAGGGCAACAAGTAATAGATGTTGGAGAGGATGTGGCAAGAAGGAACTCATACATTGTTGGTTGGTAGGATTGTAAAATGGTACAACCAGTCTGGAAGGCAGTTTGGCACTTCCTCAAAAAGCTGAACATAGAAATTCCATATGACCCAGTTATTTCACTACTTGGACTGTACCATGAGAACTGAGGCAAAAAGTGAGATTGTACACCAATGTTGATCAGCATTATTCCCCATCTCAAGAACATGAAAACAGCCCAAATGTCCATCCACAAATGAATAGATTGAGAAATTATGGTGCATTCACACAATGGAATACTATGCAGCATGCAGGAGCAATAACTTTGTAAATTATTACCTAACTTGGGAGGGACTGGAGAGCATTATTCTGAGTGAACTAATTCAGTCACACAAGGATAAATATTGTATAAAACCATTGTTGCAGAATTAGTATAAGGATCCAAGAAGGGCAGGAGAGGGATGTGGATGTGCAGGGGAAGAGAGGGATTAATCATTGGGCTGTACAATTAGATGGGTGGAAGAGTGAGGGAAAGTGAAAGAATTTGTTCGAATTTTTATTTGAGTTTTGTAAATAAACTAGTTTTTAAAAAATGCAACACAAGTTCATCTCATGTTGTGGTGGTGGTGGTTGTTGTTAAGTGCCGTCGAGTTGTGGATGACTCATAGCGACCCTATGAACAAAAACCCTTAACATTTATATAACTTTCATCATTCTTCCAAGTTCATAGAGTTACCGGAAGCAAGCTATTTCAGAAGTGGATGCCACTCCTGCTTCCAAGCTTGTTTTAATGGGGGAGCTCCACAAAACACTGTCCCCCATGGGTAACCATTATCACATTTGACACGTCAGTGTCACAGTGTTTAGCATCACAGCAACCAGGAGTTACCTTTGTACACCAAATGGACAGACCAGTGTTATACCACTAAGAAGATTGTTTGACCAAAAATAATTATAACCAGCCATGAAGGTCACAGATTAAAATCACCCACCTCTGGCTTGGTAGCATAACTTTCTATCCACTAGGTCAACAGAGCTCTCTCATTGTTGTTAAGTGCCATCAAGTCTTAGATGACTCTTAGCAACCCTATGAATGAAAGACCTGAATACTTGTATAACTCTTATCATTTCTCCAAGTTCATAGGGTTTCTGGAGGCAAGCTGTTTCAGAAGTGGATGCCACTACTGCTTCCAAGCTTGTTTTGTCGTCATGGATAATTTATAGTTTACAAATTAGAGTCTTTTTTCCTTGTATTTATTTGTTTACATATCACCTCAAATTTGCTTGGCATATTTATTATATTCAATGGATTCCATAAGCTTTCTTAAATATCATGTGAATGTAGTCTTAACTGTATAGTATGCATTCCAGTTTTTTTCCAACTAACATTGGACAATAGCTATGGCATTTGGTTCTCAAAAGCATGTTGTAAGGCTTTATACCACAAAGGTTCCCACACTTCTCAAATACAGATTATGGAGATCCCTAAACCTGCTTTATTCATTCTGAGATTCCTACTCTGTGAGATGAGATAGATAGAATTACATTTGTGATTAGTATAGCCATTTTTTCAGCTTACCTATCACTTGGAGTTTTTACACCTTCCCAGCATTGCCCCTTCCTTTCTCCAATTCACCCAAAAGAAATCTGAAGTCATGGCAGTGACTAGTTATAAAATGACTCCTTAACTGGAAAAAGAATTAAAGACAATTATACTATTTAGTCACAGACCCACAACAAAAATTAGGTCAAGGACAACTGAACTAGATGCTATCAGCAAAATCAAGGCACAGATGTTAGGAGAACTTGTTCACTTCCACTAAATATGTTGAAATTCTTCTTCAAATATAATGAAAAACAAATGAGTGCTAGTGGCAGAAACACACCATGGCAGAACGCCTTCCCAACATGGGTCTTTGAACATGAACTGTGACTAAAGTCATGGTTCAGTTATTTAACACTAATGGGCCATTGTTGTCTGAGCCCTTTATAGAGGAGACAAAAAGGATATAGATGATTGCATCCTGATTTCAGAGGTTAATAATATGGTGCATTAGATGTTCATTGAAACGAAAAATAAACAACCTAAATTAAAAAAAAAAAGTATTTTGGTTTTTTTAAAGTATCTGTAAATATTTATTATCTATTCCATGTTACTCTCTATATCGTTTTTATTTACCATAGAGTCAGAAATGACTCTTCAGCAGCCAACCCTTCAGCAGGTTTTCAGAGGCAGTAAATCCCACAGGAAGAAATTACCCATCTTTCTTCCATCAAGCAGCTAGTAGATTTGAACTATATGCCTTTAAGTTGATGGTGCAACTCCTTACCACTAAGTCACCAGAGCTTCCAGGCTCTGTGCTATGAGTTGTGTAATGTTCAACCTTGAGCAAAGTACTGTTACCATCTCTATTAGAAAATTACCTTACTAGTACTTTACATCCAATGTACAAAAGCACATTGTAGCACTTGTTAGTTGCTACTGTGTAGACCCCCAACCCTTAGCTCTCCCAAATGCATAATAGAATGACATGCTGCTTGGTCTTGTCACATCCCTTTGAATAGTTACTGATCTGATTATTATGTTCCATCAACTTTTCTTGGTTCATTTTTGAGAATAAATTGCCAAACCTTCCTTAACTCGTAGTTTGGAAGCTCCATTGAAACCTGCTCAACAGCATAACAAATCAGAGTACACAAAAATAGGTGATGACCTTCTACAAGGAATAGCCTCACTTAACAACATGCCTTTGGGATACCCTTCTCCAGCACCACAGCTCAAAGGTATTAATTCTTCTGAAATGCTTAATCATTGTCCAGCTCTCTGATGTGTAGCAGGTGATTGAGGAGATCATTGCCTGAATCAGGCACACTTTAGACTTCAAACTGACATCATTGCTCTTCAGTATTTTGGAGAATTTCCTGGCAAAGGACTTACCCAATGCTATATCTTTCTTGATTTCCTGACTATTAATACCATGCGTGTTGATTGTTAATTCAAGCAAGAGGAAGTCATTGACAATTTCATTCTTTCTTCATCTTTCATGATATTGACTATTGATCCTGTGGTGAAGACCTTTGTTTTCTTGATGATCAGATGTAATCCATACCTAAGTCCTTGGTCTTCTGCAGCAAATGTGTCATATCCTCATTTTCAGCAGGGTTGGGTCATCTGCATAAGGTAGCTTTTTTATAAGTCTTCCTCTGACCTAATGCTGCATTTCTTTTCATAGAATCCAGCTCCACATTACTCACCATAGAAGTTGAATAGGTATGGGGGAAAGACACATTTGATGCACATTCTTTCTGATTTTAAAGCATGCAGTGTTCCCTGGTTCCCTTCAGATAAGAGTTACTTGACATAAGTATAGATGTCTTCTGTATAGGAGGTAATAATTTTACCACTGCACCCCTGCCACTCTCTAAACTTTCATATGCATTACTTTATACTTACAATGATGGTGAGAAATGATTCTATTTTATAAACAAAAAAGTGAAGTTGAGAATGATTAAATGATTTCATGAAGACTCATACACACTGTGATGCACAGTATAATATGTTGAGCTACTAACCAAAAGGGCCTTTTTAAGAAAAGGATGAGCAGTTTCCTCTTGTTACAGTGCCTTGGAAATGGAATGGTTACTCTTAGAATTGATTCAATAGCAGTGTGTATGGTTGTGTGAGTTTTAATAAATAACTGAAGCAGAAGGAGAAGTCAGATATATTTTTATTCCATTAATTGTTCTATTTTTTTAACTCCTACCAAGCTGCACATCAGGATATCTGACCATCTGACAGCTAATATGAATGCTAACAAAAAAATTGAGAAACAGATGTTTTTCTCAGTGCATTGCCACCTTCAGCTGTTTGTTCCTTTACCAATATCAGATGTTCCCTTATCTCCTGTTTCAATCTTCCTCTTCTTCTGCCGACTCTCCCTTAAAATTAAATCCACATTACCTCAGTGGAGGATACTTGCCATTAGGAAAAGTATTATATTAAGTGCAAGTATACTAAGTTATAAGGAAGCTATGGTAGCCTGGTAGCAAGACGCTGCACTGCAATCCCAAAGGTACGCAGTTAGAGGCCACTAGTTGCCTCGTGGGAGAAGAATGGGCCATCTCCTCCTGTGCAATTAATTGCCTGCTGGAGGGGCAGCTGTGAGTTGGCTCCAACTCTATTGTACACAACAACTATATTAAGTTAAATAAATGACTATTAGTGATGCATGATAAACCTTCTAGAAATATCTGTTTTAAAATAATAACTTATTTAGACTAAGAAATTAATCTCTAGTTAAAAAAAAAATTAAACTCAACACCAGTGCATCAACTCTAACTCATGAAGACCTTGCAATATAGAGTAGAAACTTCCCATAGGCTTACCAACGCTGTAAATCTTTATGGAAGCAGACTGCCACGTCTTTCTTCTGTGGAACAGCTGGTGACTTTAAACTACTAAACTTTCTATTAACAACTGAGCATTTTATAACTGCTTTGGCAGGGTTCCTATTCTAAAATAATAAGTAAGTAGCTTTGGTGGCCTAGTGGCAGGAAACTGTGCTGCAATCCCAAAGACACACAGTTCGAGGCCACCAGCTGTTCCACAGGAAAAGGACAATCTTCTTCCTTGCAATTAGCGCCACTGAAAACCCAGATCAGTTCCCACTCTATGATACACAACAACAGAAATATATTTAGGAGGTAGGAGGCTCTTTCAGTGTTTTGAAAATAATAATTACTAAGACAAGATGCCACGTGAGTGTTTACAGAATATTAAAAACATTGTAGTTAGATGTGAAAAGCTAAAATTTTTTTAGAACAGATGGAATTTAGAGTGAAGCAAAAATAGTGGTAAAATCTAGATCAGAGATGCTTGAAAAAACATATTCCAAGATGAGGTTCTAGGTAAATCTTAAGTCAACAGTTTGTTTACTTGAAAAAGTAGTGAAGTCTGCAATGTCCCTGGTGACACATAAATGAATTAAAATGAGTCGTGTCCTCACTGTGCACGGTGTGTGACTTTGAAAAGCAATAAATCTAGGTCAAAGGTTCCCCAAACTGATGGAACAGCAAAATCACACTAAGGTTACCTGAGAACAGATAGCAGGTATCCAGCCCAGAAATTGTGAATTATTAAATCCAGCAGGATGGATTTAAAAATTTCTCAGCAAATTCCAGTTGCACGTGGGTTTGGAAACAACTGCACTTCCCAGGTATGTACCGTATTCCTGGTGGGAGCTGAGGGGGTATGGGAGATGGAAGCTGAGGGGGTATGGGAGATAGTCCATATAAATAGCACATCACCTCCTGTGGCTCACATGATTCTCAGGGACAAATAAGATTCTACAAAGATTTGTCAGATGATAAAACCAAGCTGATAAAGTAAACATAAACAAATTGAAGGAGAAAGAGAAGAAAAGGTAGCAATTGGAGGAGTTTTTCTACTGGTAAAACACATATCTCAGAGTCCTTTCTAGGGTACTGAAGAGCAATGCTGTCAGTCTGGAGATTAAGGTACATCTGATCCAGGCCATGGTCTTTGCAATTACTTGCAATGCCACAGAAAGCTGGACAATGACTACAAATGATAGAAGGAGAATTGATTCCTTTGAACTGTGCTGCTGGAGAAGAACATTGACTACACCACGCACGGACTGCTAAGGAAACAAACAGGTTGATCCTGGAGAGGTGAAATCAGACTCATTTTTGGAGGCAAGGATTCTGAGACTCTGTCTGACATACTTTGGACAAGTTGCAAGGAGGGACAAGTGCTTGGAGAGGGACATCATGCTTGGGACAGTAGAGAAACAGTACAGGAGAGGAAGCCCCTTAATGAGATGGATTGACTCAGTGACTGAGGTAATGGAGGTAGGTGTGTTAGAGAAAACAAGGTTGGCTCACGATAGAATAGGGTACAGAGCTGTTGTTGTACATAGGAGTCCTATGAGTTGCAAGCAACTTGACAGCATATAACAACAATATCAAGTAGATATATATTCAAAGGAAAATACTGGAAAAAGAAGTACCAGAAAAGTAACAGAAGTTGCTCAGTCCAGACTCACTCCATTTTGAGCCTCCGTCTGTCTACACAATGGGTGTCCAATAAACAGGGTGTTGTTACAAACAAGAAAGATAATAGAAGTAACATTCTACACATATTTCTCTTATTAAAATTTAAGAGTTATTATGTTGCTATGTTAGTTGCCTTTGAGTTGTCTCTGACCTATGACCTCTTATACACCACAGTGGGTTGCCTGGTACTCACCATCTTCACAGATTCTATAATGACTCCTTCTTTGTTATGCCTCCACCTTAAAGACTCCCCTTCCAGTTTTGTTGTTTTTGTTAGGTGCTGTCTAGTCTACTACAACTCATGGCAGCTTTATGAACAATAGATTAGAACCTTACCTGCCCCGTCCTATACGATTGTCACAATCTCTACCATTCTCAAGTTTATTATTGTCATTGAGGGTCATACTGTCTTTCACTCACTCTCCCTTTTCCCCAGCATGCTATTTTCTAAGTGAGGCTGCCTCCAGACAGTATGTCCAAAATAAGTGTCACTCTCCTTGCCTCTAAGTGCAACCTTGGTTGGACACCTTCCAGGACAGGTTTGTGAGTTCTTTTGCCAGTCCATGGAATATTCAATACTCTACACCAACACCAATACCTTCAAAGACATCAATTCTTCTGTGACCTTTCTTATTCATTAAGCTTAGATGCATACAAAATAATTGAAAATATTGTAACTGGTGTTGGTTACACTTTAGTCTTTAAATTGGCAATCTTGCTCTTTTAATACTTTACGGTGGTTCTTGACAGTTAATTTACCCAGTGAAAGATATGTTTTGATTTCTTTCAAGTGCTACCATAGATGTCAATTATGGATTCAAATAAAATGAAATAATTGACAACTTCAATCTTTTCTCTGGTTAACATGATGTTGCCTCTAGGTCCAGTGGTGAGGATTTTTTTCTTTTTTCTTTATGTTGAGATGTAATCCATATTGAAGGCTTTGGGAATTTTCATTGTCTGCCTGAGGGCCACAGGCCCAAGGGCCTGGTATTACATTTTGGAAGAAAATTGTTCAAAGTTGTACAGCACTTGTCTATGCTTGCTGTACTGAGATAACTTGCAGTTGCTGTAATACTGAATGTTGTGCCACTGGTGTGTCGAATGCCGTATCGTTTACCTGTGATGGAAAATGTTTACCTGTGATGGAAAATGTTTGGTCTAGCACCCAGATTAAGACAGACTTGGAAGCAGGATCAGCATCCACTTCTTAAATAACAGGCCTTTGGAAACCATATGAACATTAAAGAAATTATGATAGTTATAGAACAGTGTTGAGGTCTTTTTTTTCTAGGGCCTCTGAGTCACACGCAACTCGACAGTACTTAACAATACAACAATTTTAAGAAGTAGAATAATAGGTTTTTCTTCTTGTTACTGATTGTATCAACACTCTGCTGAAACCTCTCTACCACAAGTGACTCTGCTTTTTTTTTAAATCCCAGTACTACAGCTTCCAATATCATAGCAAGGCAAGCAACACAAGCCACGACAGGATGACACACTGCCTTCAAGTTTGTGGAAAAGAAACTACACTCCCCTCAAAATGCTATGTCCTCTATAGCTATCTTTTTAAGATTTATAGATTTACTATAGTAAAAAAAATAGAGGTAGAAAATATTCTCTTTATCCTAATATTACAAAGTTTCATCAATAAAATATCCAATTGTAGTGTAGAAAAAAAATGTGTTCCAGTATTTGATGTCCATTGTAGCTAACTGTGTAATTATATGGAAATTATAGAACTAATATCCACAGATTTGGGAACTAAGGATCTATATTTTCAGAATGTCACAGTTGATTATGATTCTCACCAATTGTGAAGATTGACTTAGTGATTTAGACATTTCTTGAATGTGTAAGTGATATCCAAACTATTAACAGTCAGTTATGGCATGCATAAGGAGCTTGGGTGACCTAGTTGTAAGGAATTGCACTGCCAACCCAAAGGCATGTGGTTCAAGGCCATCAGCTTTATCAGGAGGAGGATAGAAAATCTCCTCTTATGTCCTTTACAGTCTCTAAAAGCCTTCTGGAGGATCAGCTAAAGTCAATTCAGACTTGACAGCAATGAAACTTTGAGTAGCATGGGTAACAACTATTCTCAAAAGTGACCAGTTATTGAAACCTTGATGCACCCCCAAATAAAGTTTTCAAACACATTACCATTTCAACAACCGTCATGCATATTCAGAACTTTCAGTTAGACTTTTGTTGAACTGAAAATAAATTCCTATCATTGATTCATATATAAATATAATCAGTTGATCCAGAAAAACAAAATCCAACATAAGTAGTTATTTCTCATGCATCGGAAATGATATCTGAAATCTAAAAGGGGTCACTGACATCATCCAGTCAGATTTTAGCTTTGATTTTTTTCCCCTCCATTTTATTTCCTTGCAGATTCAATTTAGAGGTCATAAGAAATTCCCACAGCAGAGTTGGGAAAATCCCAGAACTCTAGACTCTAATGATTGTTTTCATATGACATCAGATGTGTCTTGAAAAGAGTATAGCCAGTGTGCCTCTTAGAGGCAAGGGTAGCAAGGCTTCATCTCTCATACTTGGAACATGTTACTAGGAGAGGCTATTTTTATAAGGGATATGATGCTAAAAAAGGCAAAAAATCAGCAAAAGAGAGAAATGTCCGCAATGAGACGAAGTGATACAGTGACTTTAGCAATGGGCTCAAGAATGTGATAAATTATGAGGATGGCACAGGATAGGGCAGAGTTCAGATCTGTTATTCATAGAGTCATTATGAATCAGACTCCTACTCAACTTGACAGCTTGTAACAACAATGTTGCTGCTATAAAAGGCCTTGAGGAGGAAACTACTTCAGCCCTGTTGTTGTTGAGTACCATCACATTGGAACCCTCCCTCCTTCTCTCTCTCTCTCATGATAGCACATACATATGACTACAGCAAATGTCCTCTGACTAGTAATACATATTTTTGGTTAATTTTCAAAACCCAACACAGCAAAACATAAACCAATTTAAATAGTTCAACATGCACAGTTTATTATAGTCTGCAAATTCTTCTTTTTTCTCTTCTAAATTACTCTTCCACATTCACTTAAACATACTACCCTGTAATCTTCCAGATGGATCTTTCCAGTTATATCTGTTAATTTGATCTCATAAAGATTGTTCTTAATTAAAGTGTGATGTCATCCAGCTTTTTAAACCACTGCTGCACTTTGTTGGAAAAGAGTATTCGTTTCCAAAATTGTATATATGCTAGTTTTGTGAAAACATGCATACTATGTTGACATGTATAAACTTTAAAATAGAACACATTTCATTTGACCTATGATAATATTGCACACAATATCTGGACATTTTATTTATATAAGTTATTCAAATTAAGATTGGATAGTTTAATATTTGTTGTCAAATCTTAAGACTTATAACTTTTAATTGAAGCTACAGTCTCTGTAAAAATTAGAGAATCCAGTTTTTATTCCTACAGTACTGGCTAACCACACTCTTCCTAATCTTTTCCTCTTGTTTCAGCTTCAGTCCACGTAACTGCCCTTTTGTTACTGAGTTTCTAAGATCCTAGATAGTTCTTCACATCTGTAGGACAACTCTGAGGTAGTGCTCTGGGAATATCACAGAGGTGTCTGATCATGAGTTCAACTTTTATACAGTGTAAAGTTTTCAAAATATTATTCCTCTCCTTTCCTGGGATCCAATATTAAAAAGTTAGGCATTAAATGTTTTTCTTGTATGATTTCCTAATACCTTCAGGATGAAATTAATAGCCATGCTTGTCATTCAAGGTCCAACTATATTTTTTAGTTATTAGGATTATTGTGATTGTTGTGTGCCAGAGAGTCAGGGCTGACTTAAAAATCCCCCAATGGGTTTTAAGAGGCTCTTTCTTTTGCAGACCACTTATTAGAGTTGAACTTCATGCCTTTAGGTTGGCAGGGCAATTCCTTACCACTAGGCCACAAAATCATCTAAACACTAGGGATTCTAGCTATACGGATCAACTTGGAGGGTCTCAAACAATGAATCTCCTACCTCCTTGCTATGTCTGAATATTAACCTAAATTTTTCCCCCCACTTTTCCTCCTAAATAGAGAAATCCTCTATGGACTCCTCTAGAATTTCCAGGCTGGGTTACAATTTCTCTAATTTGTTGGTCACAAATCTAACATGCATGCATGTGACGATTCACAGACACACATGTACATAGACACATACAGGAAGACACAAATCATTTCTGCCCTGAGCTCCTACTGCACCCTGTTTAAAGTGCTATCTTATAGTTGACTACATCATTTATTTTAAATCATTTTCTGGATTTTTTGATTAGTATAAAAGGAGCTACTTGTTTTATTTTTATATATTTGTATATGCTCAACACATAATGTGTACTTGCTGCATTTCTGGTGCACAAATAGATATAAGCCTTATTCCTTACTAAAACAAAATATATATTACATTTAATGAGTATATTTATTGAGTTATAATAAGTTATGACTTACTAAAACAAAACACCAAAGCCCATGCTGTTCAGTTAGGAGACTCGGTGACCCAACGTGTTATATAATAGGATTTGTGTCCCATAGAATTTTCCTGGCTGTAAGTTTTATGGAAGCAGATTACTAAGCCTTTCTTCTGTGATGCTTCTGAGTGGTCTCAAACTACAAATCTTTAAGTTAATGATCAACCACCAACTGTGTGCACCATCCAGGAACCTTACACAAGTCCTAAAGTGTTATAAGAGGGATTCACTAAATAATGCACCATTCTAAGAAACCCTTGAGTAAAGTTTAAAAAATAGATTAGGTACTCTAAAAAGGCACACAGTTCCCAGACTATGGCTTAGTCATTTGTTTACTAACTGATAAGGCCTCTAGGGGAACATGAATTGCTCCTCTGTTAACACTCTGACAGTAGGAAAGGATAATAAGAAGTGACGCAGTTCTCAGGTACTTGCTAACCTAAAGGCCACATGTCTCTGGAAGTTTGAATGCACCGCCAGCTCAGAGGAAGAAGGATGGACAATCTACTCCCATTAGAGTTACAACCTCAGAAACCTGCTGAGGGGTCAGCTGTCTGATTCTTCCAACTCAACGGAATGAAAGAGAGAAGGACTTATGGTAGCAAAATGGAGATGTACTCAATCGCTAACAGAAAGGGTGTATTTAGGATCCACATAGTAGTCTGCATGAGAAATAACTGGTGATTTGCTCTGGTAAAGGTTGTTGTTGTTGTTGCTAGGTTCTGTTGAGTCAAATACGGCTCAGGTAAATGTTACAAACTAGAAAGCTCAGTGGGACCATTCCAATCTGTCACAGGGGGTCACTGTGAGTTGGAAACTGACTGACTTCATGGCTCCCACAGTAACAACAGCAACCTGGGTCTTGGAGGATCTCTTTCTCAGTAACCTCATCAGCTGGAGACAATCACAGATATGGACGTTCACAAATATAGATCCCCTGTGCTGTGGGCCAGTGTGATGAACTGTGAGCTCTGCAGCAAATGTATAAAAACATACACTCATATTTTCTGATTTCTTCCATAAACAAACTGAGACTCAAAGACAACTGGCGGAATAGTTAGCAAGTAGTTCTAACTAGTCACTCCACTGGAGAAAGATGTGTCACTTTGCTTCCATATAGATTATAACCTTGTAAATTCTATCAACTAGTTCTACTTTGCCTGTGGGGTTGCTGTGAGTCAAAATGGACTACATGGCATGGAAGAGACTGTATTACTCCAAGATGGTAATCCAAGTGTTAACCTCTGCCTTGAAAGGCTGCATTGGAGAAAATCTTAATACATTAAATTACTAAACTAAGAAGGTTTCTCCCCACCAAAAAATGCTAAACAAACAAATCTACATAGCCCTGGTGAGGGTTATTTCCCCAATTCTGTGCCACCCTGTCTCTAGACTAAGGTGTCAGTCTAGAGACTAAGGTGAGCCTGATCCAGGCCACGACCTTCACAATTACTTGGTAAGCATCAGAGAGCTGGACAGTGACTAAGGAAGACAGAAGAAGAATCAATGCCTTTGAGTTGTGGTGCTGGAGGAGAGTCTTGAACATACCATAGGCCACCAAAAAAACAAATAGCTCTATCTTGAAGAGGGTGAAACCAGGTTTCTCCTCGGGGCCTAGGATTTTGAAGAACTGACTCACATACTTTGAGTATGTGGCCAGAAGGGACCAGTCCTTGGAGAAGGACATCATGCTTGGAAGGGTGGAGGGAAAGTGCCAGAAGGGACCAGTCCTCATGCTGGGAAGGGTGGAGGGAAAGTGCAGGAGAGGAAGACCCTTCATAAGATAGATTGAGATAGATTGATACAGTAACTGAAGTAATGGGGGTTGGTATGTAAGAGTCAGTGAAACTGACTCATGACAGGACAGACTTCAGAGCTGTTGAACATAGGGTTGCTATGGGCCATAGGCAACTTGATAGCACATAATAACAACAGCATGTCATCCTGCCATTCTGACTTACTAGCATAAATATCACTGTGAAAATTTAAAAAAAAAATCTTCACTGCTGTTGAATCAGTTGCAAGTATTAGCAGGCCTGCCCTGGGGTTCTAAAGCTATAATTGTAATGGAAGGAGACTGCCCATATTTCTCACGAGGAGTAGCTGGTGAACTGGAACCACTAGAGACACAGCATGCTGGTTAACACTGCAACACCTTCTAGACTGTGCCCTATGTCGCCAGAGCTCAAATTTCCACATAGAAGTAGTCTAACCTAGTAGCTAGAAATGGAGGTTCTAAAGCAAATGTTCTTGGATTTGATTCCTGTACTTGTTAGCTGTGTGATATTAGGTGAGTTACTTTACCTCTCTGTGCTTCACTTTCACATACCTGCTTTTATATAACCTTAGAACTAATTATTTGATTTAGCACTTAAAAACTTGCAAACAGAAGCACTCAGTTAAAGTAATACTTAGCATTAAAATTCTAATCATACAGGTATTATTAATGAGCTATTTCACATGTCACTGATTTTATTCCTTCTTTTACTGTGGTATGTCATGAGGTGTATTTGTGTGTAGTGACTCTCACCTTCTTTATCATTGATTTCCCACATTACAGTTTTAAAAGTCGAAGCTAATGTAGTATACTATAAGATGAATTCAGTATATGTCAATGTAAAAAGGGAATGATCCTTGATGGTGAAGTAGTTAAGCTTTTGCTGGCTAACTGAAAGGTTGGTGCTTCAAACCTACCAGCTACTCCCTTGGCAGCCTGCTTTTGTAAAGCTTTACAGACTTAGAGACCCCGTGGGGCAGTTCTACTCTGTCCTAAAGGGTTACTGTGAGCCAGAATTGACCAGATGGAAAAGGGTTCATTTCCCTAAATGTGCAAAGAAGGAGTCTAGGTAATTCAATGAACAGTTACAGCTCTAACATTTCTAACTGTTATATTTCTAACTGAAGGGTTGGTGGTTTGAACCCATCATGGGCTCAGCAGGCGATCTACTTTATGTATCCCAGGAGAGTGGCTTGTTGATCAGCCTAGGAAATAGCTTGGGGCCTTTCTCCTCTGCCTGATAGGGTCACGAATAATAATAGTAGACTTAATAGCAACAACAACTCTGTGAAAAGAGGACAGGTTATATACATTGTTGTTGTTATGTGCTCTCAAGTTACAACAAATTTACAGCTGACCCTCCAGCAAGTTTTCAGAGGCAATAAATCACATAGAAAGAGTTTGCCCATCTTTTTCCAAAGGAGCAGCTAGTGGGTTCCAACTGCATGCCTTTGAGTTGTCCAAGTAGCTTCTTACTATTATTAGGCCACCAGAGTTCCCCTTGATGGTAGCAGAGAAAGAATAAATTGATAAGAACAAATATAATATGTAATACTCTTGAACTGTGTTCAGCAGCCAATGAGAGCCTGAAGTCTTTTGGATATAAAAGATTTAAGCTTTCTTGCTGGAAACAAGGAGTGCAAGAGGTATTCTGGGAAGGCAAGTTTGTCAATGTCTTTCCCCTCAGGAAGATTGTAAATGTCTTTTGGAGATTACAAATTAAGAGAGGAAATGTGCCTCTGAAGGTCCTATCAGGTATGGGAAATTTATTGCACGTGCACACACCCACAAAGAGGGGGGGAGAGAGAGAAAGAAAAAGAAAATGTTCTAGTATTCTAAGAGAGGTTAGCAAGAAAGCCCAGTGCTCAATACAGGGGAAACAACAGGTCACTGGGCAGAGAGGAATTCTGTAAGGTTTTTTTCATTTTCCATCACTACTCTCAAAGATCCTTTTTATTTTGTGCTTAAGCTTTGTTATTTTTGTTGTTTTTGTTTAGGCAAATGTGATGAATCTATGAATGTTCCTCCTAGAAAAATACACATATGCAATACACATACAAAATTTTACATGTAAAAAATTTCCTTAGAATAAAATAATTTGTTATACTGTCTTCAAGAAGAGTCAATGTAAAAAAATTAACGTTCGAAAATAAATTTTACTACATAAATTCTTTAAGACCCTGATTTGTACCTCTCCTGAAATATTTTAGGTAATTCACTTTACTTTCTGCTTTACTCTGATCAGTATTTTCAAAAACCTTTGTAGGTGTTTCTGAAATGCTTAATTTCTGGAGAACCTCTCTCTAGTTTTTCTTCTTAGGAAAGTGCAACAGGCATTGATACATGCCTCTTTAGAAAGGCTTTATTATAATTTTATGAGGATATATACAAAAAACTGAAATGTTATTCTCACGTTGGTCTGCATTAAATAAACAATGATAATCCTCAGAATCTTGATTATAATTCAGACTGCCTAACACCAAAATACAATGTTTTCGGAAAAGTAAATTCTTGCTTGGTAACACTGTATTCTGGTTTAAAATGAGTTTTTTACAAATGTAGAGAGCTACTGTGTCACAGAGGAAACATTTCAAAAATATGGAGAGAAAAGCCTTTTAAAAAACCCCTCTCAAAGGATATATATAAGCAACAATGCTGATGAGTCAGTCTGTACATTTCTATGTGTATATCTTATGTTTTAAAGCTGAGGTAGAGAAACTTCCTAAATATTTGATGCAAAAATTCATTTTAAAATACTTTGGCACTTACTGCAAAGTTACTCTAAAAGCCCATTTTATTCTTAGAGTTAATTTCTTAGATAAATTAGCAATAATCCAAAATTTAGTTTCCTATTTTCCCTTTGAGATCAAGCATCACACAACAAGAACAGCTAAGTTTATAATAATTTATTAAGGTTGCATGTCACTTGCCATGTATAATAAATTATAAAGACAATAGCATCTGTTGAAACTATTTAGTGTATAGTAACCACTTCCTAATGCTTAATGCAATAACTGTAAGAACTTTCATGAGATTATATTTTAGCATTAGTCAGAATATTTAAAAAAATTATAATTTCTTTCACAGTACTTTGGATTTATGAAGAACCCCATTATTATAAGTTTGTGCAACCAGTTTCAAATGCATAAAAGTTTTTACAAACCAGAAGGTGCATGTGGGTCATCCAAGCTGCTAAAGCCATTGTAAGTTCTTGGATGTGTCCTCCTTACACCTACGTGGTCTACTAATTCAGTCATTTACATGAATGCAAATAAATAATCAATTACTGATCTTTAAAATGCTAGACCACCAACAGATAACATTGAGGCTAGGCCACATTTTGAACATTCAGATAGAAAATTTCAGTAAACATTTGAACATAGTATATTTTCTTTTCCTATTCTTCCTCTCCCTTTACCCTCCCCTAAACCGGTTTGATTAAAAAAAAAAGTTCAGGTTGAATATAAGTCCTAGGGTCTGACAAAGTGACCCTGGATGCATTTCTTCTCACGCCATCTGTTTTCTTCAGTTCTTATTACATCTGTCCACACTCAGACTCTTCCTTTGACACCAGCATCAGTCCTGCCCTGCAGGGAGAGCTTCCAATCCTTGCTGAAAGCAGTTTGCTCTCCACCTCGGGCGGGACACCGTGCATGAAATTGAGTCATTTGAACCAGTTAGTCCGGCTCCTTTCCCAGCTCCAGAGTCCTGATGGAACAGGGAGCAGGAGCTTGTGAGGCAGCAGTCAGACGCTGTTTACGTTAGAGTCTCATAAACTCACTTTGGGTCTTTAAAAGTCCGTTCTCCGAATCCATTCTGCCTTCAGTGAACTTTGATAGAATATTTCCGCAGTTTCAGAAACTGGAAGAGCTTGTCTTTCGTCCTCTTCTTCAGGGCCATCAAGGCTCGCGTTTTCTCTTCCAAATCTTGATCTATGGCAAAAATGATCTTAGCTCTCTCCTCTGCTTTCTTGTCGCCGGAGTTTTTGAAGAGCCTCTGTAGTGATTCTTGGTCTATGTTTTCAAAGATGTTGCCCACAGCTTTCTTGCGAGCTGCTGTGTCGAAGTGGTAGCCGTGGATGGATGGGCTGACTCTGAGCGAAGTGGACATGGTGTTGTCTTGGTGACTTCGCTTTGCTTTCATCTATGTGAGATCTTCGGGAATTTGGTTCCCTGGCTTTCCAGAGAGTCTGTAGCAAAATCATGCTGGGACTGCTATTTAAAGTGTGAGTCAAAGTTCCAGGCTCAGATTACACTGGTGACATCAGAGTGGTGGACAGGAAGAATAACCACAGTCAGCTTTAACAGTTGAGTTGCCAATATTCTGTTCTTGTGCAAACTATTACTCAAAATTGTTTTCAGCCATCAGATGCAGGGGTGTGGGGATAACTTTTTACCCCACCTGTGACAACATGAGTGTACAGATTTGGATCCTGGTTTCAAAAGTAGCTAAGCCCAGCAAAGTGCAAAGATAAGGCCCAAGCAAGGTGCTTTCAACTCTCAAAAAAATATTTCCAAACAGAAGTGGGAACAGAGAAGACCTTAAAAATGCAATCCAAACATTTAACAGCCCTTTTTAGTTGTCTTTGGATAGCTTATACAGGGTAACCTGAGAGCTACTAATAATTAAGGAGGATACTTTGGAGTTTGTTTTATTCGAGGCAGAGAGAGCTTTTCTGCAGCACAAAGACAAGATATAGCCTGAAAGCACACTGTTCAGAGACAATGTACAAGTGATAATCTAGCAACAGTGGATAAAAATTCTAAGGTGGTAGTGAAGACAAAACAGTATCACCCTAAGCTTGTGTGTATGTTAATAATAACGGCCATCAGAAGGGAGAAAGAATTAATCAGATTCTTTATGTAGATAACACCAAAAAGGAACGGGTTGACCTTTTTCCTTTAAAACTGATTTTGACATCTCCAGAATAATACTATTTTCCAGAAGAATTACACTTACTCTTCCCACCTTCTACAATATTCAGGCAGGCTGATTATGTGAAACACTTGCATTTATTTGGAGCTGGAAATATAATCATATGAAACACAATGTAAATGAAGGGATGTGTGAAACATAATATATATAAATGAAACAAAATGTGTATGAATTTTGTATGCAAACCAATATCAATTAAAAAAAACAAAACACAACAACAACCAAAAACAAACCCAACCCAAACAACTCCAGAGACTTCTCTTTATGGACTTTATATCTGGCTCAGTTTATAGTACTTCTTGAAAGTAAGGGTGGTTTTAGATTTCCTCTAGGACTTTAGAGGATCCCTGGTGACACATTGGTTAAATGCTTGACTGCTAACCAAAAGCTTAGTGTCTTTAAGAGAAGTTGCCAGATCCTCTGTGAAAGACAGATGTATCACTCTGCTCCCATAAAGATTTTGAAAAATCTTCAGAAACCTTCTCCTTTGCTCTGTATGGGCTGCTATGAAGTAGAATCGACTTGATGGCAATATGTTTGGCTTGAGTTTTCTGAACTATTCAAACATGCCTAAAACTTACACAAAGATAAATAATATGAGGAAAATAATTCTAGAAAATAGGAAACTCTTTTTGTTTATTCACTCATTACTTCTTTTACACATTTACTCAACAAATATTTATTGAAGTTCTGCCATGAGCCAGCACTTTCCTAGAAACTGGGAAGACAGTAGTAAACCAAACCAAACAAAATCTCTGCCTTATCTTAATTGTATTTATAGCCTGCTGAGAGTATTAGGCAATAGGGGAAAAAAATTATATATACATATATTTAAAATATACAGGGTGACAGAAAAATAATAAAGCAGAGTTGCAGAGAAATGGCAGAGGAGAATCTTTTCTTTTAAAGTGACTTTATACAAAGCACTGAAGGATAGAGCCTTGGAACTTGAAAGAAGGGTTTTCTAGGCAGGAGGGTTAGCAAGCACCGACAGTCAAAGACAAGAGCATGCCAGGAGCACATGTACAACAAAAAGGGACCTAGTCAACTGGGGAGAGTGAACTGGAGGAAGTGGGAAGAGATAAAGCCAAAGTAAAGAAGCACTGGGAAGTGGCAGTCAGCTCTTCTATGAGCTTGCTGGCTGTTATCATGCATTAAGTTTCACCCTAAAGGCAATATGTAGTCATTACTGAAGTGATTATATATTTTTCATTTTTAAAAAAATACTTTTAAAAGATCATTGTCACTTCTTAGTAAAGGATAGCTTTAGGAAAGCAGGAGGAGTAAGGGTAAACTTGAAAACAAATTTAGGAAGCATTCCAAATAACCCTGTGAAGAGATGATGAAAGCTCAACAAGGAAGCCCCTTTGGAAGTGATGAGTACTGATGAGATTCTAGCCAGATTTTGATGACAAAGACAAATGGAATTTGTGAAAGATTACATCTGAAGAGTGAAAGACTAGGATCCTACCATCTTGGAAAAAACTTCCTCCAAAGAAAGAATTTGCTAGATGAAGTGTTGTGTTCACTTGATCAAGTAGGCCTGCTGTGGCTCCTGCTTTTCTATGGAAGAGTACTATTAAAGGACTTAAATGGAAACATTACCTGTGGAATTTGGTCTTCCCCCTTGATCATTGTCTCAGTTATTTTAGTTTAACCAAGACAAAAATATTAATAGTGGTTGGCTTTAACATGGAAAAATGTCATTTTCTTACTATATGTGTTTCTGTTACATACTATTGAGTTGAAATCAACTCAGAGCTGACCCTTTCAGTGGGTTTTCAGAGGATGCAAATTGCATAGGAGGAGACTGCCCATTTTCTTCAACAAGTAGCTGGTGGATTTGAACAACATGCCTTTTGAGTTGGCAGTGCAAATCCATATAGCTAAGGCACTCCTTGCACTCCCCATACCAAGTATACACTATGTTGTTGTTGTTGTTAGGTGTCATCAAGTTGAGTGCTACTCATAGTGATCCCATGAACAAAAGATCTGAACTTTGCTCTATCCTGTACCAGCCTCGCCATCTCTGATATCCTTGGACCCATTGCTATATTCACTGTGTCAATACACTTTGTTGAGGGTCTTCTCTTTCACTAACCCTACACCTTTCCAAACATGATGTCCTTTTCCAAGGTCTGGTCCCTCCTTTACAACATGCCGTAGTACATGAGATAGAGCCTTGCCATCTTTGTCTCTAAGGAGTACTCTGTTTGCGCTTTCTCCAAGACATGGAGAAAGTGTAAACAGTCCATGGGATATTCGGTACTCTTCTCCAACCTCACAATTCAAAGGCATTTATTCCTTTTCTGTCATCCTTATTCACTGTCCAATTTTCAGATACGTATCAAATAATCAAAAAGATCATGGCTTGAATCAGGTACATCTTGGTCTTTAAAATCATTCCTCCTTAGCTCTTCTGAAAGGTCTTTGAGAGCAGTTTTTTTCCACTGCTAAATATCTTCTTACTTCTTGGCTACTGGTACCAAGTGGGTTGATTGTGGATCCAAGCAATAGAAACAGTCGAAGGCTGCAGTCCTTGATAATAATGCAGCAAGCATTTCTTATGTTCTTTGCTTTCAGAAAGCAAAGTTTTGTCAACTGCATAGCACAGGTTGTTGCTGAGTCTTCCTCCAACCCTGATGTCATGTTCTTCTTCAGAGTCCAGTTTTCAAATGATTTGCTCAGCACACAAATTGAATAAGTATGGAGAATGAATACAATCTGGACACACACCATTCCTTCGTTTTAAACCATCCAGAGTTCTCTTGCTCCATTTGGACAACAGCTTCTTGGTCTAGGTATAGATTCCATTTGTGCACAATTAAGTGTTCTGGGATTCCCATTCTTGAATATTGAGAAGAAAAAATATGTAAAAATTATGTAAAACATTTACCATAAATCAGTTTTAACTGATGACATTAGTATGTGTTGTGTCAGAGTAGAAGTGTTTCCCATTAGCATATTCAATGGTTACTTTTATCTTTCTTCATTTTCATTTATGGTTTAGATGAAAGCTTCCAGATTGTATTAAATTTCTGTTCAAGAATTCATACACATTTTGTCTCATGACATTAGTTGTAATCCTGTTTGTCAATGTAAAAATACTCTTCTCACTTCTTCCTTGGCTTTATCAGTTCCCTTCCTTTTACTTCAGTCTTTTCTTGCATTCTGAGCTTCGTTTTTGGAAAATCAGTGCCCTTTTGTTTCCACCAGAGTTGATTTTTCCTGAGGAATATATTCCGCCCTGGGGTTATTATGCACTTTGGAGGCCTAACTATTACTCGGCTGCAGATTGATCCTTGGACATAGTAAGTTCCACGTTCCAAGGATGATTAAAAGCCACAGTTACTGGTGTTTGACTAGTTCAATAGCTGATTTTCAGATTTGAATCTACAGACCTTCCACTAATACTTCTCTGGGTGGATTCAAACCTGTAATTTTTCATTTAGCAGTTGAGTGTGTAACTATTTCCCACAGCCACTGACCTTGTCTCAATATTACTTTTTATGATTTGAAAGTGTACACTTATCTTTCTGATTGCTTGTTTGAAATCTATTTCCTTCAACAACATGGATCATAGGATACACATTGCTTACTAATATTTCTGGAAGTCTTATATCACCTGGTCTAGAGGTCATTCCCACGGAGTTTTTAGTGCATTGGCTTTTATTTAACTCTCACAGCAACCTGAAGGAATAGAAACTACTGCAGTCATCATGCTGACAATTAAAGAACAGAGGCAACAAGTACTTTATTTACTCCCTATGGCAGATTGAATGATGACTTTTAAAGATGTCAGTAATTAATTCCTGGGACATATGCCTGTGCAACTTTAGGAGGCAAAAGAATATTGAGATGGGAAGATTATGCAGATTAACATCATTCCTCTGCCATATTTTTGGTACTATGGTAGATTGCATGTTACTGTGATGCTGGAAGGTGCCACACTTGCACTTCAAATATTGGCAGACCTACTTATAGTGTTTAACCTTTAACAGAGCTTCCAGACTATGATAGACTAGAAAGGAAGATCAGGAAATCAACTTCTGAAAAAATTGGACCAGTGAATAGCAGTGGAACTTATCTGACATAATGTCCAGAAGATGATCCTTTCAGGTTGGAAGACACTCAGAATACAATCTGGGGAAAAATAGCTTTGTCATATATTGACATGGAGAGAGTGAACATTTTAGGCCTATTGTTTGCTGATATAATGAAATTCAAAATTAAATAAATAACTGCAAACAGCTATAAATAATCAGAATGTGCAATGGAAAAAATATTAATCAAGGGATATTAGAAACTGTAAATGATGAAATTGTATATTTTAAGATCTATATCCTATATACTGAGTCACTGTATCGAAAGAAATTGGAAGACACAGAAGAATTTCATGAAACAACATATGAGCAAGAGTCTATGGTGATGAAAGAAGAAGTTCAGGCTGCTTTGAAGGACATGGCCAAAAATAAGGCTCCAGGAATAGATGGTATACCAATT
>NW_006399945.1:5924784-5939570 GCF_000299155.1 Elephantulus edwardii
GGGATGGGAGTGTCAGAGACAGTGCGATTGGCACAGGACAGAGCGGAGTTTAGGGCTGTTGTACATAGGGTCGCTATGAGTCGCAGGCGACTCGACAGCACATAACAACAACAACATATCCTAGGCATTACTAAACTGACCTGGACTAGTATTGGCCATTTAGCTCTGACAAAACATAAGGTCTACTATACCTGGAATGGAAATGGGAAAGAAATGATGTCATATTCCTCTTCAAAACGAATATTAAAAATAAAGAACATTTCAAGAATTATGCTGAATTGCAACACTCTTAGTAATAAGATAATATATATGCATGTACAAGAATGACAAGTTACAACTTGTTCTTGTTGTTATGTGCCATTGAGTTGCTTGCGAATCATAGCGACCCTATGTACAAGAGCTCTAAATGCTGTTCTATCCTGTGCCAACCTAGCCTAAAGGAACTGATGACAACATCAAATGTTGAGGTGCAATAGTGAAGGACTGCTGGTAGACCAGTAGTCAGGAGCTCACATATATTGTATTAGGCAAGTCTACTATCAGGGATCTCTCCAAGACACTAAAGACCAACAATGTCAGTCTGAAAACATTTAGCTTTCTTTTAGCTTAAGAAATGTCAAAAAGACTCTTCTCTATTGATTATCTATTGGCAGATATTTGCACACTTCATTATAATATTTTCCTTTGTGCACTCTAGCTAGCTTCCCTACAAAATATTTTCCTAAGATTTCTGATTTCATTATTTCTTTATTTTTACTTCTCTTTTTATCTAGAGAAAATTCCTTATTCTCTTCTGACATCCTTTTTGGTCATTCTTTCTTTTCCTTTTTATTAAATGACATATTTTTTCTTCATGTTAGTTGTTCTTAATGCCATCCCATAACTCAATTAGCTTTTTATCATTAGTATTCAATATTTCTAATCTAATCTTGAGCTGTTGCCTAAAACAGACATTACTCAAGGTTGCCTTTTTTTTTTTCTGGTGTACTTACTTTCATTTACCAAATTTACTATTAAGAGGTTTAAAGAAACAGATGTAACATTATAAACACTCTGTCATCTATGCCAAGAAATTTGAAACAGCTACGTCATCAACCAAGTGGAATAAGTCAATATTTATGCCTATCTCAAGGAAAGATGGTCCAAGAGAATTCAGAAATTGTTTAATAACACAATATGCAGGTAAAATTTTCCTCAGAAATTTAAGCAATACTCAGAACATGTAGAATGAGCAATATCTTTGGTGTAGTCAGATGAATCTTAGCTGAAAGCTGAGAATTACAAATATATTTTTAATGGTATTTTATTAACTAATCAAAGGCATTAAACTATGTGAATCATAATAAATTATGGATATGGGTAACATTTAAGTCGGAACTTGTACATAGACCAAGCAGCAGTCATCCTAACAAAACATGGGGACACTGAATGGCTTTAAAATTAGAAAGATATGTGTCAAGATTATATCCTTCCACTATACTCAATAATCTGTATGTTGAGTATATAAGCTTGACTCAGTGAAAAACACTGGCTCATCAGTGGAGGAAGACAATCTGTGATATGCAGATGACGTATCCTAAGTTACTGACAGCAAAGAAAACTTGAAGCACTTACTGGTACAGAGAAATCAGCTAAATAAATAAATAGCATTAGGACAGAGAAAATAATAAACTCTTCAGAAATTTCATTTTATTTGGTTCCATAATCAACACAAATAGAAGCAGTATTCAAGAAATTTAAAATAATATTGCACTAGGAAAATCTGCTACAGATCTTTTTTAAATGTTTAAAAGAAAAGATTTTGCTTTGAGGAGTTAAGAGCACCTGACCCACATTATCCTATTTTTAATTTCCTCAAATGCACATGAAAGCAATAGATATAAATCTTCAGATGTGACTCGTTTAAAGTATGATGTTGGCAAACTATTGACTGCCAGAAGAACAAAGAAATCTAGCTTGGAAAAAGTATGACCAAAGTGCTCTTTAAAAGTGAGGATTGTGAAATTTAGTGTCATGTAGTCTTGTTACCAGGAGGAACCAGTTCCTGGAGAAGGATATTATGTTTCTTAATTAGAAGGCTAAAATTCTGAATCAGAATTGACAAGCACTGTGGCATTTGGACAAGAACAAACTAGGAGGAGGGTAGAGAGAATAGTGCAACAATGAATGAGTGGAAGCCCAAAATCTCTGTAAATGTTTATGAAAATTAATAAAATATAATTATAGAAAAAAAAAGAAGGCTAAAATTCTTCATAAATTAGTATGATACTGTGCTTCATGAATCAAAGGGTCAGCAAAAAATGAGGAAGATCCTGAACAATCTGAATTGACAGTAGCAATTACATCAATGGTCTTGATCAGGTATAACAACTATTGTGAGGATGATGCATGGTTTAGCAGTGATTTGATGGATTGTACATGGAGTCACTATGAATCAGAACAAACGGAACAACACTCAACAATAGCAACACCTTGGGTTATTCAGGTAGGACTGATGTAACCACAAAGCTTCTTATAAGGGAAGGTGGGAGATAGGAGAAAAATTCTACATTGCTGTCTTTGACTATAGAGGAAATGGCCATTAGGAAATGGAGGTTCTCTCTCACTGTCTCAACTCCCTGCCACCCAGTGGGTTTGGACTCATAGCAATCCTCCATCAGTTTTCTGAAGCTGAAAAATCTCAATGGGAGGAAATTGCCGAGAAGTTGTTTTGGAATTGAATCAGTGGAGATAATGTTTTTTGATGAACAGAACATGTTACGGTCTACACCTCCAAAGGCAGTCTCTGTTGTTGTGTACCATCAAGTTGGAATCAACTCAGCTGCCCTCCAGTGAGTTTCAAAGGCAGGAGATTGCACATCTTTCTCTCATGGAGCAGCTGGTGGATTCGAACCATGTACTTTTAGGTTGGCAACACAGCTCTTTACCACCAAGCAACCAAACTCCTTAGGCAGTCTTTAGAAGCTAAAAAAAGGAAGAAACAGCTTCTCCCTTGGAACTGAAGAAGGAATACAACCATTTTAGACTTCCAATCTAGCAATGCAAAGTAATAAATTGAAGTTTCTTTAAGGCACTAAGTTTGTGGTCATTTGTAAGGAGGTAATAGGAAGTTACTCTCCAAACTGCTAACTTTAATAAAAGCGTTTGAATATGTCCTGATGCCAAAGCCCAAGGTGATTTTTCTTAATCATATTTCTAGTTTTTATTTATTGATTATTCTTATTGTAAACTGAATAAACCTTACGAAGTAAATTGATTTTTAATTCAATCATTAACACATATTTTATGGATGGAGGGCCTCTGTTTTTAAAAGACTGTTGGGCCCACAGGCCTAGTGTTAATTGTGTTTGGGACGAAAATGTTTCTAAGTAATACAGCACTTGTCTGCAAATTTGCTATAATGAGGTAACTCATAGTCCCTGTGATGATGAACAGTGACATTGATGTGTCCAATGCCATAATATTTACTCATGGTGGATTAAGACAGGCTTGGAAGCAGGCATGGCATCCACTGCCTAAACAGCAGAGTTCTGGAAACTCTATGAACTTAGAGAAACGACTAGTTATAGAACAAGGTTCAGGTCTTTTGTTCATTGGGTCATGCTTGACTCAATGGTACTTAAAAACAACAACAACCTTAATAACAATACAATATAGCCACACTTTTCCCACTTCCCCTCTGTGATTCTCATTTCCGTTTATCTTTCTACTGCACCCCTTCCTGCATTCAGAAGTTTATCATTAGGTAAATGCTACTCTTTGACCCTATATGGCTGGTCCTTCTAAGGAGTTGTTGTTGTTGTTGTTGTTGTTATGTGCTATAGAGTCTCATAGAGACCCTATGTACAACAGCCCTAAACTCTGCTCTGTCCTGTGCCAATCACACTGTCTCCGACACACCCACCCTGATTACCCCAGTCACCAAATCAATCCACCTCCTAGAGGGCCTTCCCCTCCTGCGCTGTCCCTCCACTCTCCCAAGCATGATGTCCTTCTCCAAGGACGGGTGTCTCTTTACAACATGACCAAAGTATGTCAGATGAAACCAACCTGATACTATTGGTTACTTTACAGTCCTCACTTAAATTGAGCCACCGCAGTGAGTTTTGTTTCAAGTTTGAAGGGTGATTATGGATCATGGTCTAAAGAGTTCCACCAGTCTTGGACTGGCCTTTAAAAGTTTTTGATCTTAAACACTTTGCCCCGTTGGCCTCTAATGAACAGCAAAGTCTGTCTCTTCCAAAACTCTGGCTAAGGTTTTTCACATGACATTGAACAGTTCTCCTTGAGCTCTGCCTAAAAACATTCAGATGAACTTGGGAGATTAAGAGTTTCAAATTGTTTAGAGGATAAGCCTGTCCACCGGGAAACAAAGGCTGTTTCTGTTTCTCAGAAGTGTGACAGTCTTAGGCAACAATTTGTGCATACTGTTTGCCAAAGGTAACTCCATATATGCTTGAATTGTCTTTTACTGTTATCACCTTCTCTGTCTTCTTTTTATAAATGTTTTCAGTAAACAGTTGTGAACAATAGGATCCTTAAAAAATTGGAAGGGAGGATTTACATAATTGCATGTGAACAGGACAATATTATAGGGTCACTTTACAGGATTTTTGTTTTCTTGGGTAATGGCAGGGATTAATGAATGCTGTTTAAAAGAAGAAATTCCTGAGCTAATGGCTTTGTCCTGTGGCATACAGAATGTCTGTGTGCCAGTTATAAATGTACTTGGATAGTTTTTGACTAATGAAGATATTTAAGAAAACAAAATGAAAAAGAGAATTAACATTTATTAGGTGATTAGTATATCTAGTTAGCTATACATTACATACAATTTTTTACAACTTCCATTTTTCATCCAAATCAGGAAATCCATCTTTAAGAGACCACACAATCAACTGAAAGCCAGAATTCATTTTCAGATAATTTTTAATATGCAAAAGTCTCTCCTGGGAAGGTTTTACTGGGTTGTTTGCCTTTCCAGTTTGTATCACCAGTACCCTGTATTTACCTTTCTAGATTAAAAAAAATTGGTATGACTTGTATTTATTTATATTTGCAGAGGTTGGTGCATAGTATACACCCAGTAAATGTTTATCAAATGACTGCATGAATAAGAGAAACAAAATAATCACACAGAATTATCTTCAGTGCTGCCTTTGTATGCCAATTTACCTCCCTAGCAATTTCCAGAATATAAAGAGAGCACAGAAGCTAGCAACTGGCAAATTATACCTTAAATTCTAGTGGTATTATCTTTGAGCAGTTTTGCTTCAATAACAAGAGTTTGTTTGCAAAGTGTAGCTACATGCTCATCTCATTTTGTCTTTCATAACACTATTGGCATTATTGTCCCTGTACTACAGATGACAAAGTTGTTGTTGTTGTTGTTATGTGCTGTCGAGTCGCCTGTGACTCATAGCGACCCTATGCACAACAGCCCTAAACGCTGCTCTGTCCTGTGCCAATTTCACTGTCTCCGACACTCCCATCCCGATTATCTCAGTCACTGAATCAATCCATCTCATAGAGGGTCTTCCCCTCCTGCGCCGTCCCTCTACCCTTCCAAACATGATGTCCTTCTCCAAGGACCGGTCTCTCCTCACAACATGTCCAAAGTATGTTAGATGGAGCCTCAGAATCCTTGCCTCCAAGGAGCCACCCGGTTTAACCCTTTCCAGGATGAATCTGTTTGTTTTCCTAGCAGTCCACGGCTTATTAAGTTTCCCAGCATCTCAGAGCTAATTATATGACAGAGCTCGACTTGGAATCCTACTGTTAATGGCTCTAAATCTGACATTTTCTCCTGCCATAATATGCCTTTTGATGGTTTTCATTATTTACTCATTTCTTGGAATTTAAAGATTCATCCACTACTTTCAAAAATTTTTTATTTATTCATTCACTGATTAATAACCATGCGGAATAGTTAACAGATATTTGTCAAATACCTACTATGCACCAAGTACAGTGTTGTATGCCTAATACATCTGGTATATATTCAGAAGTAAAGGTCATGGTCCTAAAGATTGCAGAAGTTGTGATCTAGAGAAAATGAAGGACTTGGGGGGGTTTCTTGTGTTCGCTTTTTTTTTAAGTAAACGAACATTTGAATGTATAAAGGAAGTTTTACTAAGTGCTAAGAATAAAAGCATCTAATGATATAAAGGTATAAGCAAGGCAAAGTTTAATTTAGATTGGTTAGGTCATTAGAAATGTTTCTGAGGAAGCAGCAGTTATCTAATTTACTTCTTTTTTATTAACTTCTTATTGTGACTTGTGTGAAAGTTTACAAAGCAAATGATTTATCATGCAACAATTCATACCCATTATGTTTCATGAGACTGGATACAATGTCTACGCTGCAAAGTCCTCCTTGTGCTTCCTATTTCCATTAGTCATTCCTTCTTACCCTTTCCTGCTTCCTGGAGGTTTTTTTCCGAAAAATTATTGTCCTTTTACAATGATTAATCTTTTAAAATTATTGCCCTGTTATGGGCTACGGAGTAAGGAGCTGTGCTGCCAACCTAAAGGCATGCTATTCGAATCCACCAGTGTTTCTGTGGAAGAGTGGTGGGTAATCTCTTCTGGTGCATTGTACAGCCCCTGAAAAACCACTGTGGGATCAGCTGACTCAGTTCTCTCTCAATAGCAATGAGTTGACGTGAATTTTACCAGAAACAAATGTTGTTGAAGCAATGTTTAAACTGGGACATGAAAGTTCAAATTAACTAGGATGAGTGCATGTACGAATGCCTCAATATAGGAATGATTTTGAAAAGACAGAGGAAGAGGCACAAAGGTAACATGACTGGAAAACAGAAGTCGAACAGGAGAGAAGAGGAAAACAATATTGAATAGATAGTCAGAAGCCAAAGTGATGTAGGGCACCATTTTAGATTTACAATTTTATCCAAAGAGCAATGGAAAATCTTTTAACATTTCTAAAAGGGGGGTAACTTCTTATTGACTGTTTTAAATTATTCTAGTTGTTGAATCATCAATGACAACACTTGAAAAGACCAACAAAGTTTTAGGCAGTAAGTGCATTATTTTAAGTGAATTTTGGAAATAGATTCACAGAACTTGGTGATCAAATGACAGAGATGGGGTGATAATGACAAAAAGGTTTCTAAGATTTTAGTGTTGTAATCCTTGTAGGGAAGGCCAAGACCAGTGGAGAGAGAGTGGAAGTAAAAAAAAGTTGAGGGAAAGATGATTTCAGTGAAGCACACAGGAAGTAGGCAACAGTTGGGGAATAACCAAGAAGACTTTGGGTGTGCGATTCTAGAACTCTTAGGATAAGTTTTAAATGTAGTTTTAACTGTTTATTCTTTATGTAATTTATTTAATTTATATTTATAGATATTTAATTTATATAATTCTCAACACATCAATATTACCTTCTGCTTTCTTTATCCTATTTATATATGAACCAGAATAAAGCCAGCCACAAATAAGTATGTAGTTGTAAAATTATTTTACATAGTAAAAAAAAAACAAAACACTGACATCCAGAGAAGACCACATTACACAAAGATGAAATAGGTAGTTAGTGCCCATATTATTTCTTTCATATAATGTTGACATCTCTTAAGTTTTCTATTCTTGACAACTGAACTGAACAATTGAAACCTTCGTCACATTTCATAAGAATTTTTTCAGGATCTTTATTTCTTGGTTTTGTAATAAAATCTATTTTAGATGTTCATCCTTTCTATACAATTGTAGTAAGTGGCTTTTCATAATTCATCAGAAAACAACATTTTCATAGTAAATGTTATTTGAAAATTTTCATTCCTTAATTATAACTGAAAAAGGATTTTCATTAAGAAACTTTGATTCTGCCATTTATTATTGATCATATATACAAACTGGTAAGCTGTAAATCCTAAAACCATGCAATTTTTTTCCAAAAGCAGAAAATGTGTTTCCAAAGCCTTCAATCAAAATATGGGAGAAAAGAAATCCACAACTTTATTGGAAAGAATTACAGTCAAGACCATATTTCAAAAGTGCTTCTTTTAAAATGATGGTTTTGCAAGTGAAATGAAACAGCTGTCTTTGCTTAAGCCATCAGTCTGTATTTGAAGTGTGTTCTAAAAAAGGAACTGAAGATAAGCTTTTCCTTTTTAAAATTTTAATTACTTGCTCAGATTCAGATATTGAGACCCTGGTATTTATAGCTTCTTTAAAAAGAAAACAGTTGTGAACATAACTGAACATGTTTTTCTCAGGAAGTGAACATGAGATATTTGTATGTATTTATAGTAGCATGTGTGTTTCTAAAATCTATGACTAAAGACAAAATCGTTCTTTATGAACCATTGCCTCCTACGTCTAGCTCCCACCCACTCAATGTTTGCTTTCTGCTGAGAGTTGTGACGTTGGTGTATTTCAATTTTCTCAAATCCCTGCTGTTAGTGGAAAGAACTTCTTTCTTGCATGTGTTTCCAGCTTTTTAAAACTGCGCTGTTTCAAACAATGTCCCTGGCCCACTGCCAAAGCTCATCCTCAGTAATTTATTAATTTATTTGTCTTTCTTTAGCAGGCTAGAGTCTCATCTGACTCCCCAACTGCAAAAAGAAACAGATAAATAAGCTAACAAACAAATACAAAAACCAGCTCATAACCTCTCCCCTCGTGGAGAATAAAACTACTCCACAGGATCTTTTTTTTAAAAAAAAAAAAAAATTTATTATGCTCTCAGAGTTTTTATGACAAATTAATATCCCATTTGACAATTTCTATTTAATCAAACGATGGATAACTTCAGTTCTCTAGCCTCTCTGTAAAGGAGCTCTGGTGGCCTAGTGGCAAGAAGCTATGCTGGAATCCCAAAGGCATACAGTTTGAGTCCACCAGTTGCTTCACCAGTAAAAGATGGGCAATCTCTTCGCGTGTGATTAACTGCTCTGAAAACCCACCAGAGGGTCAGCTATGGAAGCTTCTCCGTAGGGAGCTCTGATAAGCTAGTGGTAAGAAGCTGGACTGCAATCCCAAAAGGCACGGGGTTATGCTCAGCTATGACTCAATTCAGCCTCGACAGCACATACTACCACCCTCTGTCTAGGAGAAAAGTGGGAAATCTCTTCTAAATATTTACAACTTCAGAAAATCGTGAATCAGAACTGCCTTATATTCACTGGGTATAGGTTGGTTTATACATATATTTATATATAAATATAAATAAATAAATATACATACATATGTATGTATACACACACACACACACACACACACGTATATCTATAAAACTGTGTGGATAACTATAAGCCAACAAATTGTGGCCAACTCAGAGAAGAACAGGAATCTCAGAACACTTGTTTGTGCTCATGCAAAACCTATACTTGACCAGGAGACAGCTGTCAAAACAGAACAAGGAAACAGTGCTTGTTTCAAAATCAGGAAAGGAGTGCTTCAGGGATGTGTCCTGTCTCCATACCTTTCCAGTCTATAATATGCAGAACTGATCATTCAGGAGGCTGGGCTTTATGAGGAGGAATGTGGCATCAGGATTTGAGGACAACCCATCAACAACCTTCTTTGTGGAAACTAAAAAGGCCTGAAGTTTTTGCTGCAGAGAGTCAAGGGCTGTAGTCTGCAATAAGGATTGAAGCCCAACGTCAAGAAAACAGATTCTAACCACTGGGTGAATTGGCAGCATCATGATAGATAGAGAAGTGATTGAGATTGTTAACAATTTCAGCTTGCTCATTTCCACAATCAGCACTCTTGGCACCAGTAGTCAGAAAATCAAAAGACAAATTGCACTGGGATAATCTGCTGTCAGGGACCTCTCCAGAGTGCTAAAGAGCAAGAATATCAGTCTTGAGACTAAGGTGCACCTGAGCTAGGTCATTGTCTTTGCATCTGAGAGCTGGACACCCACCAAAGATGACAGAAGATGAATCTATGCCTTTGAGTTGTGGTACCAGAGAAGAATATTGAACATACAATCGACTGCCAAGAGAACTAATGGGTCTGTCCTGGAGAGGGAGAAAACTAAACTGCTCCTTGGAGGCAAGTATTCTATCTTACATACTTTGGGAATTTTGCCAGGAGGGACCAGTCCTTAGAGAAAGACATCATGATTGGAAAGGTGGAGTGACCTCTGATGAGATAGATTGACACAGTGACTGACGTAATGAGGGTAGGTCAGAGACAGATTGACTCAGGAAAGAGCAGGGTTCAGAAATATTGTATTTAGCTTTTCCAGGAGTCAAGGGCACATAACAACATATGTAAATTACTCAATGACATTAGTTACTTTTTTCAAAATGTGTGAATATTCTTATTAATTCTGTTTTAGTTGTTCATTCCAATTCACTTACTCTTCACTTCTTTGGTTTCAAAGACCAAGACATTATGTACCTAGTTTCAAAGACCAGATTGTTATGCAAAAATGAATAATGTGACAATGGAGGAGGAGGACGTCAGATCACAATATGTAGGAAGACTACAAAGCTGATAAATTACATTATACTACAAAACCACTGAAAGTCAGGGTGTAGCCAAGTAGACACATGACTTTAACAATAACAGCCAAATTTATTCTTTCCTAGAACCTTAGTTTTTGTAACTGGCAAACATAAGACAGAAAATTTATGCCTTTGAGATATATTGTTGAAAATAATACTACATATATCATGGATTGCCAAGAAGACAAGCAGAGAAAGTGAAATCAGAGTGCTCCGTGGAGTCAAGGACAGTGAAACTCTGTCTCATTTACTTCGGAAATGTTGTTAGGAGGAGCCATTGTTGAAGAAAGACATCATGCCTGGAAAACTGGAGGGTCAGAGAAAGAGAGGCTGGCACTCAACAAGACGAATTGACACGGTGATTGTAACAGAGGGCTCAAGTGTATCAGAGACAGCGAGGATGGCACAAAGGGCAAGTTGAAGATCCATTGTTCATAGCGTTGCTCTGAATCCTAGTCAATGCAATGGCACATAACAACAGATGTATGTCATGAATGCACAAAACAGATAGTAGATGTTGAACTATTGCCACGTCTCATTTTTGCTTAGGGCAATTCCTGTCAATGTCTTTTTTTTTTAAAAAAGGCGTTTAGATAATGAGGCATATTCTTTATAAAACATTCTGTTAATTAGCTAAAAAGTAACCTCAAAGACAGCTTTATTTGAAGATTTAAAGTATACTGAAGGCAATAATCTCAGGACTATTTCATTCTCAACAAGTCAATTAAATGTGGGTACTTCTTTTATAAATAAATTAATATTTTATATTGGTATATTGACAAAGTTTACATCTATTGAGTTTCACATTATCCTTCATTCACATAAGATATTGAATTCTGTTCTACATCTTTCTCCTATCAAGATCTGCCTATTCTAGTCAGACCCTGACTAGAATGATTGGGTGGTAGCTGAACACCATCTTGTTTTCCTGATCTCAGGATAGATAAGGACAAGGCTCACAGATATTTGTAGCTCTGTAGACAACTTTTTCCCTTAAAACTTTAATTTCTTTCATTTCCTTTTGCTCCAGTGGGGTGTAGGCAAATTGTTCTATCCTAAAGGTCAATCAGTTCCATCCTAAAGTTTCAAAACCCTCTAAATCTTGTGAGTGACATAGAAAATTATGGTCCCCAGTATACATTCCCTAAACTAGTTAGCAGGATATAAACTGTCAGCTATATTATGCCAAATGACAGAGCTGTCTTATTAGCTTTCAAACTCAGAAAATAAATTTCACAAGATATTTTATTATACCTAAGAAGTATCCCTTAATTTTTCCTCCATTGTAGTTTAATATATATATGAATCCATATCCATATTTCACAAAATTGTATCTATACATCTGTGTACACAAACACACTCACACACACACATAAAATGCTACATATGCCTATATGTATATATGTGCATACACACAAATACATATGCTTGTACACACACACACACACACACACACACACACACACACACAGAACTCCAGTGGTGTAGTCTATAGAGTTTTGCCGCTACCTCAAAGGCCATCCCTCTCTGGTGATTCAAACTTACCAGCAGCTCCAAGGAAAAAAGTTGGGCAGTATCCTCACATGTGATCCTCCTTGGAAACTCAATAGATGGTCTGCTATGAATTAGTTGGTTCTGGCTTGACAACATGGAGTTTGGCTGATATACGCATATACTTTATTTTGCTCATGCAAAATCTACACAAGAACAAAGAAACCGTTTCTTTCACAGAACAAGGAAATACTGCATAGTTTAAAATGAGGAATGATTTGGGTTTGTGCCAGGATTATATCATTTCTCCATACCTTACAGGAAAGGATGGTGAAATGTTACCTCACATACTTTCAGCATTTTTTAAGAGGGTCCAGTCTTTAGAGAAAATTATCATTATTGAAAAAGTGGAGGGTCAGTGAAGGAGGGGAAGATCCCCAGTAAGACAGATTGACACAGTGACTAAAACAATGGGCTTTTGTGTGGAAGAAAGGATGAGATGGCACAGGATAGGGCAGGGATTTCAGGCCTTTTGTTCTTAGGGTCGCTATGAGCTGTGCTCCACTCAAAGACAATGAACAGCAACAACAACAACATGAATCATAACTGGCTCAACAGCATCAATACTAATGCTGAGCAAATAATTCAAGAAGTTGGACTATATCATGAAGAATGTGACGCAACATGGCTTGCAAAACCTGAAGTAGACTTAAATTATGAAGACTAAAGACTACATTCTTCAATATAAAGTACATCTCCACATTAAGAAATAAAAAAATTCTAATAACTGGACCAGTAAACAATCATGAAAGATAGAGGGAAAATGAAGTTATTGAGGATTTGATTTTATTTGGATCGGCAATTAACACCTGTGGAAGCAGCCGTCAAGAAACCAAAAGGCTTGCTACTTTGGTCTAATCTGCTTTTAAGGATGTTTTTGAAGTGGTAAAGACAAGGTTGTCAGTTTTAAAACCAAAGTAAAAAAATAAGTATTAAAAAAGCAAATCACTAAGGTACACCTGATCCAAGCCATGATATTTCTAATCGCTTTGTATAGATATAAAAACCGCAACAACTAAGGAAGACAGAAGAACCAATGCCTTTAAATTGTGGAGTGTTGGCAAGGAGTACTGACTACCATATGGACTACCAAAGAAACAAACAACTTTTGAGCAGGGACAACCACGGTGATCTTTAGAGAGAAGGATGACGAAACTTCATCTCATATGCTTTGTGCATCTTTTCAGGAGAAGTCATCATTTTTTTAAAAAAAATGTAATGTCAGCAAAAACAAAGTCAGTCTCTCAATGGGATGTACTGGTGCAGTAACAATCATCTTCAAATTTGTGAGAATTGTGAGGATGGCACAGGATATGATAAGGCTCTGATCTGTTTTTATAAGGTCACTACAAGTAAACGGTACCTAACAACAACATTTACCAACTTTCTGGTTAACTATCAATATTAACAATTTATACCGCCCAAGGTTTCCATAATGGATAGGTGCATGGTATAAAAATAATTGAAATATACATTTTAAAAGAAAATAGATTTAGTAGCTTGATGTTGTTATGGTTTCCATCCTACTGTAGTTTGTTCTTTTGTTGACGTTTAGCTGGTCAAAACCTACTAATCTGATTTCACAATACATTAATGGGTCAAAATGTGCTGTTTTAGAATCATCGTATTAGGCAATTTTAGTGACACATCCAACACTGAGTATAGAAGATAGTTGTTATTTACTTCAAGAAGCTTTTAAATAAAACTTGTTGCATCCATTTTGAATGCTTTCACAATTGTGTACAAGGCCTTCAACAGTCATACCAGAAAGGTAGATAATCCAGTACCACTACCATTATTATTACAGTCATGATTGGAACTTTAAAAAAAAAAATCTTTAGAACTAGAGTATAGAACTCTAGATTTAATTTATTCTTTTATTTAATCATTCTACAGAGTGTAGTTGAAAGGCTTTCATTTATTTTTCTGTGTCTAAAGAAACAAATACCATTTATAGTTTAGTTAGCCACTTTTGAATATCCCGAGTGTTTCCCTTTATATTTATGTAGCAAGGGTTAGTGAGACAGAAATTAGAGGACCAGCACAGTAAATGTGGACTAATGATAGAGGAAAATGATGGTGATTAGCTATGAAGAAGTG
Source organism: Elephantulus edwardii (assembly GCF_000299155.1). NCBI lineage: Eukaryota > Metazoa > Chordata > Mammalia > Macroscelidea > Macroscelididae > Elephantulus > Elephantulus edwardii. The sequence continues at coordinate 5,938,917 of NW_006399945.1, forward strand.
TCACGTATAATCTTAGAGAAAGTTGACAAAGTAGATCCTGACAGAGTCCTAAGGCACTCAAAATGCTTTAAAGTAATGTATAAAGAGTGAGGGCAGCATAAAGACTGTCAAATCTGATGTCAATTAACTTCATGAAGAGGAAGAGTCCTCATGAGCAACATCAACAACACGAAACCAGTTTTCATGAGGTCAGACATGGTCTCCTCACTCCCACATCTACTTTTACTAATTCTAACACTAATAATTCTGCTCAACTACTGGGTACAATATCTGCTGGAATTGCCACACAGATATCAATAGAACCGTATTCAATTTGTGGGGAATTTTAGGTAATTTAATAGGTTACCATTTAGGGAGACAACAAGATACAACTTCTCAGTCAGAACAGCTTCTCTAGAATGCTCACAGACCTTAGGTCAGTGTTGCAAAGTTCTCTTTTTTTTTTTTGGCAGCTGAATGCTTTATTTTTTTTTCTATAATTATATTTTATAATTTTCATAAACATTTACAGAGATTTTTGGGTTTCCATTTATTCATTGTTGCACTATTCTCTCTACCCTCCTCCCAGTTTGTTCTTATCCAAATGCCACAGTGCTTGTCAAAGCCAGTTCTGATTAATCTCCTTTGTCGGTGTGTCCTTTGCCATTCCCTATC
>NW_006399945.1:5942290-5957268 GCF_000299155.1 Elephantulus edwardii
CCTTTTCAATTTCTTCTTTTGTAATGGGTCTGTTCAGATTTGGAGCTCTGGTGGCCTAGTGGCAAGGAGCTGCAACTACAATCCCAGAGGCGCACGGTTCGAATCCACCAGATGCTGTGCCGGGGAAGGAGGGACAATCTCCTCCTGTACCAGTCAGATCTGATTTGACGGTACACGCACACAAAAAGTTCTCTTTTTTTAGAGTCATGCCAATTATATGTCTCTCTCCTTAATCCTTCAAGGTAGGGAAGGGCCCTGGCTCTGGTTCCATGTGGGACCAACCTCAAGTCATCTCTCTTTCTCTCTGGTTCCCCAGTGACGCTGAAGTTGCTGTCCTGTGCCCTGCATTCTCTTCTTCCTTGCTGGTAGTAAATTCCCTCTTCACTGATAAAGCCACTCCAACCTGGTGGGATGAGAAAACGAACCTATCCCATCAGAAATCATTTATACACCTCTGTTTCATCTAGGTATGCAGTAAAAGTGCAAGTTGCGAGCTGAAAAAGCCTTTTTGTACAAAAAACCCCCACCATATCACAGATGCATAGGTTGAAAATGTATCCCTGAACCAATTTAGTATGTGGTGATAGAAAGTTTTAGGAATCTCTTAAATAATGGGTAAAGTACAGATTTGATATAAAATATAATTTTTAATCTCTCTAGACAAATCCTTCCCTCATTTTCTATTCAAGAATGTTAACATTTTTAGGCAGTCTAAGAGAAAGAACTATCTTGAAAAAGAAGATAAGGCAAGCTTTAGTATATGGATATATGTGTTTCAAGATCACTCATGAATTATCACTCAATATAAATTTATTATGTATTTATGTCTCAGATGCATAGGAAGTAGATCATAGTCCCAGAGCTTTGCCAATTTTTGTTTTGAATATTGATGAATGGAATCATTATCATTGAACAATACAATTTAAGTATTCACTGTGGCCTTAACAATGTATTGATCTCCATTTATTTCCATCTCATTTTTTTCTTTTGTATAATGTTTCCGACATCTACTTCTGTCTTTTTCTCCCCAAGGTATATCCTACACATACTCACAGTCTTGTTTAAATGTTATTCCTTTGAAATGATGTCCAAAGTTTTACTGTATATTCAAATAATATCTCTAATTATAAAAACAGACACAAGTTAAATGCTGATAGAGCCGTCCCTTCTGTGCTATTCATGTAGATTCTGGAACAAAAATGGCCCACTATGCATATTTACTAGATTAAGATAAAGTGGGTAAGCCCGTTTTCTGTGAGTCACAAATCACTTGTTGGGGTCCAAGCAAGGATAAAAACAAAGCGATGGCTGATCTCTTGCCACCCTGAGTAAGAGGGTAAGATTGGCTTTTGCACTCTCAATCTTGCTTTCTTTCCTTTAGCTGACAAATACCTTCCATTTTACTCAAAGTTTTTCTTTAACAGGTTGGAGAATCATTACTCTATACTTTAAAGCAACAAAGACTTTGTCTCTGGGATGCCTTTTGGGAAGGATATTTGCATGTAATCCCTTTTTCTTTCACCCTCTGGTCATAGTGCAAGCACACAGCCAGCAACTCTGGCTGATCAAAATATCTACTCAGTTGCTTAACTTTTGAGCCTCACTGCATTTTACTGCCAGATTCTGGCAATTCATAAATCACAAAGTATATAATATCTTGAGGATCTGCTAGGTATCTGTGATGCTCACTTGTTTCTTTCAAAAGAAATGTGCTCTGCATCATGGCAAGTTACACTCACATAGAACTATGGATGTGTCTCTGTCTCAAGCTCCCAGTTCACTTCCAACATTCTGTTTGTATAATCTCAAAGCCACTTCAGAACACTGAGTTCCCGGACTCGTCTTGTCCAATCAGGCTTCATGTCCCCAGAGTGTACTGCAGTTCTTGGCATAACCGCTTGCTCCCAGCTTTTAATACACAGGGAAGTGAGGAAGCTCGGCCAGAGCCAGCACCACCAGCAGCTGTGAGGTTAAGCGGCTCACTGGCCCTTCGTGCTTCTCTCAGAGTCCCAACTCCCTGGGGTTGCAGGAAAAGTTCAGGCTGTGCAGAAAACTGGAATCTGACTTTCCTAGTGTCCTGGCCTCATCTTCCTTCCTCTGCAGATCCTTGGCAGGAAGTCACTGATATAAGATGACACTTAGAAATGAAGTATATGAAAAGGAAGAATTAAAAGCTGCTTAAATATCCAGCTTAGTTCAGTGTAGTCTTCTGTTTGCCTAGAAATTAGTCTTTGGAAAAAGGCATTATACTTGGAAAGGTGGAAGGCCAGTGAAAGAGAAGAAGCCCTTCAAGGAGATGGAGTGACACTACAACTGCAATCATGAACATAAACACCATAGAGAGTGAGGATGGTGCAGGATCCAAAAGTGTTCTGTTCTGTTGTGCACAGGTCTTCATGAATCAGTCCACTCCACTCCATGACACTTAGAGTCACAACAGAAAACAGAACAAAAACACCTCAAACAAGACAGAGCAAAATGTGAAAGATTAAATCAGAGCAAATCATCTATTTAAGGTATATCTGACAAGCAATCTTGTTTCTGTATTTCTTACACTATTGTAAAGGGCTTCAGAATCCTTTTAAGACAATGTGTGGTGAGGAGTAATGTGGCCTGCTGCAAAGCTCAGTTCTGGCTTTTTCTGGAAGTCTGCTACTGTTTCTTCAGACCTGCAGGGTGACTGAAGTAGAATCCAAGACTTTGTTTTCCAGAGACTCCCAGAACTGCAGGGCACAGGGGGAGGTCTCGCTGTTCATCTTCTGCTTCTGGGTCAACCTCAAGCTCATCATTATATAGAGACAATTAGAAAATTTCTCTTAGCTTTTACCCCTGGGCATTGCTCTTCTGTTGACGTATGTCTTATTCTTACTTTGATGACAGTGCTGGGAGAGGGGGAAATTAGTTTTTCTTTGGGAAAAATGTTGGAGAGTGTTATAGTCTGAAAAGTTACAGTCTGAGATTTAACTTTAGATAGATGGTTGTCGTAAATAGCTTTCTGGCACGCTGACTTTCAAGTATGAATAGGAAAAAAGGAGGAGGGGAAGTCATATATCACAAGCTCGCCTTCTTCTAGGCAAATATGTTATATTTTATAATTCCTCGCCACCGTACTCCTTTTAGACACAAGGCAGATATTATTGAAAATGGAGGATAGATTAATAAATTAACACATTGGGTCTCATTTTGTTGATTTGTTTATTTGGAATTATCTGCATCCAAAACCAAAGTCTTTGGACCAAACTATTTCACCCACCTTCAAATTGTACCACCAAGGACTCTTGGCTAATATGATAATTCTGCCTCTGTCTCTCTTTTACTCCCATTTCTAAATTCATGATGTATTTTACCTACATTATGACACTACATAAATCATCTAAAATAATCCTTACATCAATTCACTTCACTCTTGAGAATACTCAAGATTGGAGAAAGTTGAGTGGCTGAGAAGAAACACATTTCCCAACCCTGTGAGAGTCTAGAATCCTCCTTATTGTTCCACTCCATTTCTATGTGAGGGACATTTGAAAGAGAGCTTCATGACTGTTAATATTGTTTTTCTATTTTATTAGACCTAAAAAAACCACATATGGAGAATGTTTTGATGAAAGAAACTATGTGAATTGTTCTAAGAAAGGAAACAAATGATTAATTGCATGCATAGTCTAACAGTGCTTAGAAAAATGAACATAGACTTAAAATACTCTGTATCACAGTTTCTTCATTCAAGAAATTTACACACTGAATAGGGAAACAGACACAAAAAAGAACTACCACATTATCTCCACTCCACTCCAAGTCTACAAACTGATTTATTTCTTAGTCTACCCTAGGAGGTAACAATACCCGCTCAGGAGCTACTTTGCTTCCCACTTGTTGCCTCTGTCCAGGTTATCTTCAAGTTAACAAATTCCATTGGGTCTAGTTCCCAGAAAATAGCACTCCACTTGACTACTCCACTGCATTCTAAGCCACTATCATTTATCATGTTGATATTAGTTGCCATACACAAAATTAGTTGCCCTATGGACAAAAGAATGAAAACTTAGCCAATTTTACACCATTCTCATAATACCTGCTGTGCAAGGCTTTTGGCTGCATTTGCTGTTGGTCTGTCTCATTCCGCATCTTCCTCTCTTTTACTGAGCTTCTGCTTTTCTGAGTGTGATGTCCTTCTTTAGGAACTAGCCTTTACTTTTAACATGCTAAAAGCATGTGAGATGAAGTCTCATGATCCTTGCTTCCAAAGAGTACTCTGACTACACTTCTTCCAAGACAGATTTGTTTGTTCCTTTGTCTGAGGTGTATTCAATGTTAAATGTTTTATACATATGATACCCTGTCTTACTCACTCACTCACTCACTCACTCATTCACTTTCTTGGTGTATAAATTATTTTGTACCTTAGAGTCAAACCGACCCTAGAGCTGATCCTCCAGTGGGTTTTTAGAGGCAGTGACTTACACTGGAGGAGACTGCCCATCTTTCTTCCATGGAGCAGCTAGTGGATTCGAACCGCATGCCTTTGGGATTGCAGTGCAGTTTCTTTCAACTTGGGCACTGTCAAGTCAAGTACAACCCATATGAGCAACATATCTGGACCCTAGCCTATCCTGTGTCATTATTACGCTTTCTGATACACTATTCCTTATTGCAATAGTCACTTTATCAATCCACTTGGTCTTCCTCATTTGCCAATACTGCACCTTTCCAAGCATGATGATGTCGCTCTCCAAGGAATAACCTCTCCTAGCAACATAACCAAAGTATTTGAGATGACGCTTTATCCAAGGAGCACTCTGGCTATACTTTCTCCAAGACATATCTGTTTCTTGTTTTGATAGTCCATGGGATAGTCAGTACTCTTCTCCAACACCACAGCTCAAAGATGTTAATTCTTCTTCTGTTATCCTTATTCATTGTCCAGCTTTCAGATGCATAGTAAATGATCAGAAAGACACTATAATGATTCAGAGACACTATAATCTTCAAACTGACATCATTGCTCCTCAATAATTTAAAGAGGACCCTGACTTCAGATTTTCCTGGCTCAATATGTCTCCTGATTTTCAGACTGCTAGAGGACTAAAGTGCAACGACGTCAGGCTGGAGACTAAGGTGCTCCTGATCCAGGCTATAGTCTTCGCAATTACGTGCTATGCATCAGAGAGTTGGACAGTGAATAGGAATCATAGAAAGAGAATTGATGCCTTTGAGTTGTGGTGCTGGAGAAGAGTGTGGAATATACCATGGACTGCTAGGGGAACAAACAGGTTTGTCCCGGAGAGGGTGAAGCCAGAATGTTCCTTGGAGTGACATCATGTTTGGGAGAGTGAAGGGACAGCACAGGAGAGGAAGACCCTCAATGAGATGGATCGATTCTGTGAGTGGAGTGGTGGGAATGAATGTATTTGAGACAGCGAGGTTGACACAGGATAGAATGGCCTTTAGGGCTCTTGTACATAGGGTCGCTAAGAGTCGCAAATGACTCGATGGCACATAACAACAACAGTAGGAAGTGTGTTGACTGTGAATCCATCCATGTAAGATGAAATACTTGACAACTTCAATATTTTCTCCGTCTGTCATGATATTTGCTTATTAGTCCAGAGTAAGAGTTTTTGTTTTCTTTACATTGAGATGCAATCCATATTGAAGGCTGTACTCTTTGATCTTCTGCAACAAGTGCTTCAAGTCCTCCTCACTTTCAGCAAACAAGGTTGTTTTATCTGCGTAACACAGTTATTGATGAATCTTCCTTCCATCCTGATGCCACATTCTTCTTAAAGAGTCTAGCTTCTGAAATAATTTTCTCATCATATAGACTGAATAGGCATAGAGAGAGGATACAACCTTGATATATCAATATCAATAAATACAAATATATATGTAAATATATATATACTCACACACACACTATCTATCTATCTATCTATCTATCTATCTATCTATATGTATGTATGTTAGGGAGCTCGGGTAGCATAGTTTGTAATTAGTTGAACCCCTCTAATCTAAAGGCAGTATGTCTCTGGTGGTTCAAATACATTAGCTACTCCAAGGGAAAAAGATGAGTTATCTCTTCCCATGCAATTTACAATCTCTGAAAATCACTGGAGAATCAGTTATCAGTCAATTCTCACTCAATGGCAATGAGTTTGAGTATTTGAAGTTTAATTCTGTGAACAGGAAACTTAGATTCTATTCCATGTATTCAAATCCAAGAGGGATGAAAAAATTATCATATGTGCAGTTTTTGTCAGTTAATAAATATGTAATACAATATTTCAGTGTGGCTGTCTAGATATTAAATAATAATAATAATTTAATAATGAAAAATATTAGCATATATATTGGAACTTACTAAACCCATTACCATAATCTGTTCTGACTCATTACAACCATATAAGACAGAAATGAACTAGTCTAGAGGGTTTTCAAGATTTTAATATATATGAATATAGACTACTACATATTTCTTACCTTGACCTTCAAATTAGCAGTCAATGCATACAAACATTGTAAGTAAACCAGTATAAAATAAAAATTTTCTTTAAAAAAATTTAACACTAATCATGTTAATAATCTCCTAATCAGGTTAAGAGTTATATAATTTACTCCTGTCTGCCTTCATTGCTTACAAACCAAAGCAAGGGACACAAACAATTGTGATTTTCCCTATGACTTTACAAAAAGAAGTTCATTTTAAAATTTGAGTTTAGGTTCTCCTCAAATCAGTGTGTCAGTTTATGTTCTAATTCATCATACTGATCTACTTAATTAACTTTGCACTGACATAAATTTCTCTTTCCGAAGTAAAAAGTCTTTCAGGTGTACTGACTATCACAAATGAGTCTAAAAGAAGGAAAAGAAATTGGTGAAAATCCTAGCCTTCAAAAATCAAAATATTCTGACTCCCATACAATATATAACATAATCAGATTGTTGTGGTAAGTTGCAAGGTCAAGTCATCATGAAATTTGTGTGTAGCCTAGACTGTTTGACATTATTTTCAAGGTTGTGATCTTTCCAAAATAGATCACCAGGTAACTTTTTAGGTATTGATTTAAGTCACCAATTTAACAGTTAATAGAAGTGCACATAGCAATTTTCATTAGCTCAAATACATTGTGGTTGAGTCTGAACCTCCTCATAGCTGGCTCTGTATTGTGTTTCTGAGGCAGTAAATTGCAAGGAGGAGATTGCCCATCTCTCTCAGAGGCACTGGTGGATTTGGATCTCAAAGAGAGGCACGGCCTTTGGGTAGGTAGTGAACGCCTTATTGTCTGAGACACCAGAGCTCCCTTGTACCAGTCAGGAACTCTTTCATCATTAATTTATCTTAAATACACATTACATATTGTTGTTGTTGGGTACCAGTGAGTTGGCATCAACTCATACCTGACACTCCAGTATGTTTTTAGAGGCAGTAAATCACATGGAAAGTGATTGCCCATCTTTCTCTGACAGAGCAGCTGGTGAATTCAAACCACATACTTTTGGGTTGGCAGTACAACTCCTTACCACTAAGCCAGCAGAGCTTCCTTTGAACCTGTTGCTGCAGGTGTTGTTGTTGTTAGGTGACATTGAATCACAACGGACAGCGACTGTATGAACAACAGATTTGACCTTTATCTAACCTGTGCCTCTGACATACTTCAGCCCATAGCTGCAATCATAGTGTCAATCCTGTCCTTCACTGACCTTTCATCTTTCCAAATATAATGTTCATTTCCAAGGAATATAAGAACACGCCCAAATTATGTGAGATGAAGCTTTGTCATCCTTACCTCTATAGAGCATACTGACTATATTTTCTCTAAGACATATCTGGTCTTTTGGTAGTCAATAGACTATTCAGTACTCTTCTCCAACATCACAACTCAAAGGCAATTATTATTTTCTGTCATCCTTATTCAGTGTCCAGCTCTCAGATGTATAACAAGTGATTAACAATACCATGACCTGAATTAGGTGCATCTTGGTTTTTAAACTAATATTGTTGGTCCTTAGTATTTTCGAGAAGTCCTTGAAAGCAGGATTTCCCAATGCAACATGTCTTTTGATAGGGAATCTTTTAATTATGGTTTTGTTTAAAATGCAAATTACAGAAAAAGAACCTGTTTTCTGAACATAAGTTATCATTGTTTAGCAAGCTAGTAGTTTTATTTTTTTAAAAACTATCTATTTGAAAATTTATAAAGAAAATTTAGAAAATACCAACAATATGATTAAAAAGTCAGTCACAATTTCATCAACTTCAAGTAACAAATGCTCATATTGTGTAGTATCTTATTTGAGTTGGTTTTGTGAGCATATATCCACAAAATAAATGCTTGAAACTATGGACATGTTTACCACAAAATTGAGAACATGTGTCCTAAGTTTATAGCTTTTGTATCCTACATTACTTTATTGACATCCTATGTGGATTTTATTTTTCCAAGTATGACTTTAAGTTACTATCTTACATATCATTATATGAATACACTATGAATTAATTGACAAGTATACTATTGCTGAAAATTTCAGCTATTGCTAGTTTTTAAATGATGCTTCAATAAATATTGTTGTTGTCTTGATGATTTGATCATTCTCTGTTTATTAACAAATGGCTTTGTCATAGAGCTACACACACACACACACACACACACACACACACACACACGAGAAAGAGAGAGTTAAAGAGACCAGGATTCAAACAAGCTGAAGGATAAGATCCAGGGGCAGTTAGAGGAGCTAAATGATCTGTAATCTCCGCTGTTGCCTCACACTATGGTAAACCAGCAAATCAAAAATAATATATGTGAGCAGCAGTGCATTTGACTCCCTATACACTATAGGGTATGGCTGCTTTTTTCATTTTCATTTCTCCATTGAAAGCAGTGATTATGCTCTGTACATATAGTTGAGGCAATAGAAGGACATATATTGAGTAAAATATGATTTCTGTAATCAAAATCCCCTCAGTAAATATTTTATCATATGCCAAACTCATAAGTGGAAGTCTTAGACCATTCCCTTCATAATGAGAATAATAAATATGTACTCTATTGCTTTTGCAGCAAGAAAGTTCAGTTAAATTGTATCACACAATGTGAATATGTTTGGTCAAGTGCTTTCTGTATTTAACTTTACAGGCCATCTCAAATAACTGCTGAGAGTAGGTTCAGGATAACTATTATCTTCATTATGATAATTAGACAGCCACTATCAAAGATTTCCCCACCCCTTGCACATCTTATTTTCTTCTCTCTCTGCCTCTATGTGGTGATTTCTTTACTGTCTCTTTTTTGTATTTGTTTGTTTTTAAATTCTTTCTTGTCTGAAAATCTGAGTTTTTATATTTGGGTATGAAGTGATGGATTAGATTCAGGAGCTCAGGTATAATTTTTCAGGCGGTCAAATTCTAAAGACTCATATTCATTTAACAGAGATTTGTGTACAATGAGGAAGACTGTGGAAAACTGAAAACACATGACTTCCATTGAATACTATAAGAAAGACTTCAGCTTTACCAACTGCTTTCCAGCATTTCTTATCCCACGCAGGCATCAGTTAATCATAGCATGCAAAGCCAGGAAGAAAAGCATATGATGAATTTCAGAATCTCATTGAGAATTAATAGTCTGATACTTCCCATAAATTCAGTGCCATTTTTTGAGCTCCTAATAGCACAGTGCATGACAAGATAAATTGCTAGTGACTTTAAGTAAATTACAGAGTTTTACCAACCTTAGAAACTAAGCGAAAACTTGTGACATTTTAAATGTGTTCACAGGGCAAAATGAAACGACTCCCAATTAAGAGCTGAGGAAAATGGCAACTGTTAACTCACAGGCAAGGTCTAGCTTCACATTCTTTAAAAAAAAATCTCTGTCTAGATAATTTTGTAATGTTCACAGATATAGAATATAAAGATATACACTCACACATAGACAAGCACACATGTAAAAGCATACGAATGTGAATACAAATAGAGAAGTAGACAAATATACCTCTTGCCCCATCCACCTGGTCATGTTGCAAATAGTTCTGCTTAGACACACTTAGTTTTATCTAGTCATGAGGTAAAAATCTATAGAGGAATCAGGAATAATCACCCATTGTTGTTCTGTGCTGTAGAGTCAAAACCCACCCATAGCTGACCCTTCAGCAGGTTTTAAGAGGCAGTAAGTCACATGGAAGGAGATTTCCCATCTTTCCTCAATGGAGTGACTGATGAATTTGAACCTCATGCCTTTGGGATTGCAGCACAGCTTTTTACCACTAGCCCAAACAGACTTGGAGAGGAAAATTGTGTTTGGAAAGGTGAAGGATGAGAGAAAGTGAAGAAGATCTTCAACAAAATAGATTAACACAGTGACTGCAGCAATGAGCTCAATGTGTCAGAGGCAATGAGGATGGTACAGTATAGGGCGGACAGGGTTGAGATCTGTTTGTTGCTCATAGGATCGCTATGAGTCATATTCTACTCAATGACATAACAGAAACAACAACAACATGAGATCTGTTTGTTGCTCATAGGATCGCTATGAGTCATATTCTACTCAATGACATAACAGAAACAACAACAACATGAGATCTGTTTGTTGCTCATAGGATCGCTATGAGTCATATTCTACTCAATGACATAACAGAAACAACAACAACAAAGTGCTTTCTTTTGGGAGTTCTGGTGGCTTAGTGATAAGGAATTGTGCTGCAAACTCAAAAGCACAGAGTTTAAATACACCAGCTGCTTCATGGGGCGAGGGGAGGATACAGGCACTCTTCACCTTTACAATTGACAGCCTCTGAAAGCCAGCTCTGAGATAACAACAGCTACCTTCTCCTCTTTCTTTGTTTCTGCTTTTGATTTTATACTTTCTGATCACCCTAGATTGCTGCTCTTCTAGACCCCAAATTTCCTAAAGTCTGAGCTACAACCATTCTCTTTTTTATCACCCACAGGGGTATACTAATGCAGAGTGAACATAGATTGTATTTAATTGACAGAATTTTTATGTTTGTGTTGAATTGTGTATGTATGTATGTGAAAAGAAGGAAGAACTAGATAACAGAAAGAAAAATAAATATGTAATGAAAAATTAAAAGGAAAATAGTGAGAAAAAGGGGAGAGAGAATTTTGTGATTGTCAACTTTTATTAATGTAACTTTTGGAGGTCATTGATCACAAATGTACATGTTTGAGTACTATTAGAATATGATTAAGATTTGAAAGGGGGGGGGAATTCTTTTTCTAAAAGTAATATGTTGGTGACCCAACAGAGTGTGGAAACGATAGAAAATATCATCAATTTCACATACAAGCAAGATTCTACTGCATATTATCCAAAAACAACTGGAACAACACATCAGCAGAGAACTGCCAGAAGTCCAGGCTGGGTTTAGAAGGGGTTGTAGTACTAGGGATATTGCAGCTAATGTTAGATGGATCTTAGGTGAAAGCAGGGAATACCAGAGGAATGTATATCTGTGCAAAGGCGTTTGACTGTGTGGATCATAACAAACTGTGGCTGACTCTGAGAAGAATGGAAATCCCAGAACACTTGGTCCTGCTAATGAGAAACCTATACTTGAACCAAGAGGCAGTCGTCAGAACAGACAAGGAAAAACTGCATGGTTCAAAATTAGGAAGGGCATACACCAGGGATGTGTCCTGTGTCCATACATTTTCAACCTGTATGCAGAACAGATTATCCGGGAGGATGGGCTCTATGAGGAGAAATGTAGGGTCAAGACAGCTGGAAGATCTATCAACAATCTGCAATATGCAGATGACACAACCCTGCTTGCTGAAAGTGAGGAGGACCTGAAGCACCTGCTGCAGAGGGTCAAGGACTGCCGCCTCCAATATGGATTGAGGCTCAATGACAAGAAGACAAAGATTCTCACCACTTGGCCAATTGGCAGCATCAGGATGGATGATGAAGAGATTGAGATTGTTCACAGCTTTAGTTTGCTTGGCTCTGTAGTCAACAGTCTTGGCACCAGCAGCCAGGAAATTAAAAGGTGCATTGCCATGGAAAAGTCTGCTGTTAGGGACCTCTCCAAAGTACTGAAGAGCAGTGGTGTCTCTCTGGAGACTAAGGTGTGTCTGATACAGGCCATAGTCTTTGCAATCACTTGTTATTCATCAGAGAGTTGAACAATGACTAAGGAGGATAGAAGAAGAATTGATGCCTTTGAGCTGTGATGCTGGAGAAGAGTATTGAGAATACCATGGACTGCTAGGAAAACAAACAGATTCATCCTAGAAAGGGTTAAACCGGGAGGCTCCTTGGAGGTAAGGATTCTGAGGCTCCATCTAACGTACTTTGGACATGTTATAAACAGGCACTGGTCCTTGGAGAGGGGCATCATGCTTGGTAGGGTGGAGGGAAAGCACAGGAGGAGAAGGCCCTCTATGAGGTGGATTGATTCAGTGATTTGGGTAATCGGGATGGGTGTATTAGATAGAGTGAGATTGGCACAGGACAGAACAGGGTTTAGGGCTGTTGTACATAGAGTTGCTACGATTCGCAAGCGACTCGACGGCACATACAACAGCAACAACAACAACAATATGTCCATACTGTAAAACTGAAATAATGAATAAGATTGCAATCTTGAAACTTCCATAATAGAGCACAAAATTACATATTCTCAATTCTCCTTACAAAAAGGCATTATTGGAAAATATCTGCTTGTTTTTCTGCTTTCATACAGAGAACAGTTCTTTTTTATAGTCAGCAACACAGGTGGTTGTCTAATCCCCATAAAAGCATAAAACCAAGAGTCATTAGCATGTGAATACACTGATTTGACTATGGAGAGAGTGATCCACTCTGAGAGCTAATGCAAACAGAATGTATGCATCAGAGGGCAAATTGAGACTACTTTTACTGAGTCCCAGTAGCTGTTTCATCTTTATAATCTTGTCTATTATTCACCAAGGGAGGTCTGTTGTCATAACTCTGGGAGTTTCACTGCTACACTCATCCTTAGTAGTGTGAATCCAGAAAGAATAGCAATCAATTACCATTCAATTTCCTCTGAATACATTCTGAATGTAAGCTATGAGTTAGTTCAGGCTGGACAGCAATAAGCATTTTTGTGATTTTTCATTAATATAAGTTCAAGAAAAAATAGAAATAAATGCTTTCTAAGCTATATTTCCTAGTAGATATGTATTTTAATCTGAAACCCTCAGGCCTGATTTTAATTGTTTTTGGTCAAACATTCTTCTAAGTGGCCTAGCACTGGTCTGTCCATTTGGTGTACAAAGGTAATCTCATAGTTGCTGTGATGCCAAACACTGTGACATTGATGTAACAAATGAGATAATGTTTACTCATGGTGGACAGTGTTTAGTGGAGATCCCCAATTAAAACAAGCTTGAAAGCAGGAGTGGCATCCACTTCTGAAATAGTTTGCCTCCGGAAACTCTATGGACTTGGAGAAACAATGAAAGTTATACAAGTGTTCAGGTCTTTTGTTCATAGGGCCACTATGTGTCATCTACGACTCAATGGCACTTACAAACAATAACAAATATTTATCTATCTATCTCTAGATATCTAGAGATAGATAGAGAGAGAGATAGAGAGCTAAAGATTGATTAGAGATGATGATATAGATAGATAGATAGATAGATAGATAGATAGATAGATAGATAGATAGATGATAGATAGATATAGATAGAGATGATAGATATAGATAAAGGTATAGGTATAGATGATACAGAGATAGAGATATAGACATAGATAGATATAGATATATAGATATAGATAGATACATATATTGTTAACACCTTGAGAATTCTGAATAAAATTCCAATAAATATTTGTGATCTAATGGCATAAATTATTAACTTGTCTACTGAAAGCAGGAATAAATCTGTTGAGGAAAAGTATGTCCAATGTTACTTTCGAGATGTTCAATATTATTCCTGGGCATCAAACACGAAACACTCAACCTAAGGGGGGGGGGGCCGATTACCTATCTACCTGATCAAACTTGCATGCAACCTAGGTCTTCCTTTTTGATAAGGTCAAAATTAAAGGAATTACACTGGCCCTGGATAAACAATTTGAGGAGCCCTAGTAAAATTTAGTACAGAATTTCATGGAAGAATGTATTATAGCTAATGCAAACAGTGTGAAACACATCATTGCTGAATATTCTAACTAATACACTATAAAGCAATGTAAAACTATGAAAATAATCTGGTGGGATTAATATTTTCATACTCATTTTACACCAAGATGTTTCATTATCTTAAAAATTGGTAAAAATACTATATCAATAAAGAACTATAGAAAAGTTAAAAACAAAAAAGGAAAAGTTAAAAACAGAACAAATTAAAACATTACATGGCATTCCACATGTAGCAGTTATATATGGAATAAACACTGTCAATTTGTCAGAATGAGGTGACTCTTACATATGTAAATCACTAGCCTAAATTATCTGAATTATATCTTCTAATATAATTGAAAACTGTGACGGCTTATAGGTTCCTATGCATTTCAAATACTAGAAGGGTCACCCATGGTACATATGTTTCAGGTGAGTTTTCAGACTAAGTCTAGGAAGAATGATCTGGAAATCTACTTTTGATAATTTATAGTGAGAATCCTATGGATTCCAATTGAGTATCATTTGTTATAGTGCTGAAAGACAAGGCTTTCTAGACTTCAAGGCTCTCAAAATGCCTCAACAATAGACTTGAAGATATGAACAATTGTAAGGTGGCAAAAAACCAGTCAATGCTGCATTCTACGGTGTCACCATGGGTCAGAGCAGACTTGATGGCAACTAAGAAAACCAACAATTACTATTCTGGTTCTAGTTGTGAAAAAAGCAGTAATTCATTGGGAGACACAGAGCCTCCTTACTTCAAGAAGCTTGTAAGCAGTAGTATTTATTATAGTCAGTTTCCCCACTATAGTAGAGACTGTTCATTATCTTCCAAATATCTATTCCCTTCCTTCCCCCTC
>NW_006399945.1:5957368-5977109 GCF_000299155.1 Elephantulus edwardii
CCCGCCACTAGCTAAATCAGTACCGTCTCCAGTTTGCTCTGAGCTAAATTAACTCTGGCCAATTATATACAGTAAATGTAGTAGAATGGGGCTTCCAGCAAAGCTTGTTAAGGGCTATCTATTACTTTCATTCTCTTTGGCTTTATGACGGCTGTTGGAGACATTTTGATAGCATGATGACTAGGATCACACATTCAGAGAAACACAAAGCTAAAAGGAAACTCTCTAGAGAAATTTTGAAACTTCTGTACTAATATAATATTGGACTTCCCATATACACAAAAAACCACACAGAAATTATTGTTAGTGTTATGTACCGTCGAGTCCCCTGTGATTCATAGCGACCCTATGTATACCAGCCCTAAACCCTACTCTATCCTGAGCCAATCTCATTGCTTCTGAAACACCAAACCACATTAACCCAGTCACTGAATCAATCTAACTCTCTGGGAGTCTTTTTCTCCTGCGCTGTCCCTCCACCCCTTCAAGGATGATGTCCCTCTACAAGGACTGGTTCCTTTTTGCAACATGCCCAAAGTATGTCAGACAAAGCTTCAGAATCCTTGTCTCCAAGGAACAGCCTGGTTTCACCTTCTCCAGGATGAACCCGTTTTTTTTCTTAGCAGTCACCACACCTTAAAGGCATTAATTCTCTTTTATCATTTCTAGTCATTGTCCAGCTCTCTGATGAATAGCAAGTGATTGCAAAGACCATGGCTTGTATCAGGTGCACCTTAGTTTTCAGACTGACATTGTTGCTCTTCAGTACTTTGGAGAGGTCTCTGACAGCACACTTTCCCAATGCAATACATCTTAACTTTTTGGATGCTGGTGCCAAGAGTGTTGATTGTGGAGCCAAGCAAACTAAAGCTATTACAGAAGAAATTATTATTGTTCTTGTGTGCCGTTGAATCAACTGAGACTCATAGCAATCCTATACACGATAGCTCTGAACCCTACTCTATCTGAACTAGTCTCACTATCTCTGATACACATTCCCTCATTATCCCAGTTACTATGTCAATCAATCTCCTCAAGGGTCTTCCTCTCTTGCACGGTCCCTCCACCCATCCATATATGATGTCCTTCTCAAAGGACTAGTCCCTTCTGGAAATATGCCCAAAGCATATGAGAAAAAACCCTCAAAATCCTTGCCTCCAATAGCAGCTTGGTTTCACCCTTTCCAGGATAGACCTGTAAGTTTTCTTGGCAGTCTGTTCAGTACTCTTCTCTAGCACCACAACTCAAAAAAATTTTTCTGTCCTCTTTGGTCACTGTCCAGGTCTCTGATGTATAACAAGTAATTGCAAAGACCATGGCCTGAATCAGGTGTGTCATCTTCTCTAAACTGATATTGTTGCTATTTAGCACTATGGAGAGGTCCCTGGCAGCAGATTTTCCTAATATAATTTGTCTTTTGATTTCCTAACTGCTGGTGCCAAGAGTGTTGATTATGGAACCAAGCAAATTAAAATTGTTAACAATCTCAATCTATTCTCCATCTATCATGGTGCTGCTGATTGGCCCGGTGTTTCTGCTACTAATAGCTAAGTGCAAATCTTAATCGATTAAACCAAATATGATACTGAACTGGAGGGTCAAGAGTATTCTAGACGGTCCTTGTATAGACTAATCACAAAGATTCTCAGCCCCTGTGGTAATGTAGTAGGATATCTCCCAGCACATAGTGATATTGTAGGACTTTGTGACTGCTCTAATTTGTGGGTTTATCTGATCATTGTAAGGCAGTAATGGATAATGGCATTTAATCAATAGCAGTATGAATTTCTTTAAAATGTTACCTCTTATAGTCCGTGTTTGAAAACACACTGAAAAATTAGGTACAAGTATTTCTTTTTAAGAGACCAGTTGCCTAGCTTATAGGGTCATATATTTAATCCTGGGAAATATTTGTCTAAAATGTCTTTTGTACCTAGAAATTTGAATGTACCAGAGCATGATCAGGAGAGCTAATTCAGACAATTTAGGCTACTGAATTATGCCCCTCATTGATCAATTTGTTTTCCTAGATGTTAATTTACATATCTTCATCAATTCTACCCAGCTTTCAATAGGCCAGCCTAAGTTACAACTCTTTGTTATAATATTGGGTGACAGCAGACCTTTCCCTACTAGTGGGAGGGGAAAAAAAGGTGCAGTTTTCCTGTTTAACAAATGACAATGAATAGGGCCAAAGAGAGAGGTGACAGCAATCCTATATATGAAGATACAGCCCATGCTTTACTAAAAAAGGATAAAGAAGAAAGGTTCCTAAGTGTCTGTGTATCCATCCATTGTGTGGTGCAGGCGTCACTGACTCACTGTACTGACGGAGAAGGGAAATCCTGTATTTCCTTTTCTGGGGCTTCTGGTTTCATCTTACTTGAGAGAGGCAACCTCTTTATTGTTCTGCTGGAGCCAGGCTTCCAAGATTCCAGACACACTATGCAGAGTTTCAGGTGACTTGTATAAATCATGCCATTGGGACTTCAGGACTTAAGCGTTTCCTCTTCCATTGTTTGGATAACTTGGCAACATCATATTTGTATGTATGATGTGCAACTTTCTGCTCACCTGTAGCACTTCAGCTTGGCCTTCATAGGACCAACTTTCCAAGTTGACCTGACATGCTCAAGAAATGTTCGCCTCAGCATTTTCACTACATCAGGAAAATCCTATGTAGGTTGTTAACTTCCTACTTCATTATATTAAGAAAATACGTAAGGTGTTAAGTAATTCCAATATAAAGTACCCAGCACTATTCTGTGCAATTTATCATGAAAACAAACAAAAAATTTAAGCCATGATATCTACCATAAGTGGATGGGGAATAAGACAAGTAACTAGAAACAGTAGAGGTTTAGCACTTGCATAGTTGTTTGTTACATAATTATAATGCACAATCCCTAAGGTCTACAGTGAAGGTACATGTTATAAACTAAAAACCAAGCTCACTTCTGTCAAGTCAGTTCCAACTAAGGAAGACTCTTCATCAAGTTTCTCCATCAAGTTTCTGAAGCTATACATCTTTGTAAAGGAGATTGACTCATATTATCATGTACATCAACTAATGGGTTCAAACTAATGAACTTTCCATTAGTCATTCAACATTTAATACAGTACATCACTAGGGGCTCTTTGATAGAGTATAGGCAGGAGCAAATTCACCATGATGAGTGACTGAAGGATATAAAGATGATGAGTCCTAAATGAGGAGGAGGGGATTTGGAAATAGTAATTCTATGGGAAGAACATAGTGTGAAAACACTTAACTCAAAAATGAAACACATTTAAATTCTATCTAGAAAACAAAGAGGATTTCTAAGAGCTGGATGAGACTGTGGAAGAAGTTTGAGGTAAATAATACACTAGGAAATAAAGCCTTTAGAGATAGTTATGGAGAAATGAAGAAATCAGGGTTTTAGAAATTTAGCAAATGTTCAAAAATTGTTAATATAACACTTTCAAATAAAAAGAGTAATAAAATGTAAGGTAAATGGTTAGTGTAACTTAAAAGAATAATTCATTTATGGACAGTAAAGATGATAAGCCAAGTAACAGAATGTTGAAACTGATAGGACCAAGAGAAATTATTTGTTAGTACTCTGTTGTTGTTATGTGCTGTCAAGTTGCCTGTGACCCATAGCCACCCTATGTACACCAGCTCTGAAGCCTGCCCTGTCCTGAGCCAGTCTCATTACTTAAGACACACCAACCCCCACTGCCCCAGTTACTTTATCAATCCATCTCATCAGGGGTCTTCCTCTTCTGCTCTGCCCCTCCACCCTTCCAAGCATGATGTCCTTCTCCAAAGATCAGTCTCTCCTGGCCACATGCCCAAAGTATGTGAGACGAAGCTTCAAAATCCTATCCTCCAAGGAGAAACTTGGTTTTACCCTCTCCAAGACAGACCTATTTGTTTTCTTAGCAGCCCATGGTCTAATCAAGACTTCTCTAGCACCACAATTTGAAAGCATCAATTCTTCTGTCATTCTTAGTCATTGTCCAGCTCTCTGATGCATAGCAAGTAATTGCAAAGACCATGGCCTGGATTAGGCACACCTTAGTCTCCAGACTAACTTTGAAACTTTCAAACTGCTTTTAAGAGAGTGGCAAAAAATAAGACCTCAAGTATAGATGATCTACTAATTGACATGTTTCAGATAACAGATTAACCCTGGACATGCTAATGAAAACATGTCAGGAAATTTGGAGACAGCTGCCTGGTGGACTGACAGGATGAAATCCATATATGTTCCCATTCCCAAGAAGGGTGATCCAACATAATGTGGAAATTGTCAAACACTATAATTATATCATATGCAAAATATTACTGAAGACCATACAAGAGTCTTTGGAGCAAGTACATTTCCAGAGAACTGCCATAAATATTTTTAGAAGAGGCCATGTCAAGAAGAATATCATTGTGGATAACAGATAGCTAAAAGCGAAGAATACCAGAAGAATGTCTGTGTTTTGTTGAATATGCAAAGGTAGTTGACTGTGTCAATCATAACAAACTTTTGCTTTACATTGAGAAGAATGGGAATCTCAGAACACTTAATTTTTGTCATGAGAAATCTACATCAAGAAGCTGTTATCTGAATAGAGCAAGGCAACACTGTATAATTTAAAATTAGGAAAGGTGTGTGTCAAACACATATATTATCTTCATACTTATTCAAACTGTATGCTGAGGAAATAAATTGTGAAGTTGGACTCTATGAAGAGGAATATGGCATAAAAATTGGAGGAAGACTGAAGAACCTTTGTTCTGCATATAACACAATCTTGCTGAAAGGGAGGAGGATCTGAAATGTTTAATACAGAGGATCAAAGCCTATAGCCTTTAATATGGATTACATCTCAACATAAAAAAAACCAAGGTCCTTTCAACTGGACAAATAGATAACATCTTAATAAATGGAGAAAGGATTGAGTTTATTGGATTGAATTGTCATTGATTTTATCTTGCTTAGATTCACAATCAACACTTTTGGCAACAACAGTCAGAAGATCAGAAGATGTATTGCTATTGGCAAGCCTGCTGTCAAGGATCTCACCAAAATACTGAAGAGCAATGAGGTCAGTTTGAAGACTAAAGTGTGCTTTCTTCATATCATGATCTTTCCAATCACTTGCTATGCATCAGAGAACTGGACAATGAATAAGGATGACAGAAGAATTAATGCCTTTGAGTTGTGATGCGGGAGAAAAGTGTTGAAAATTCCATGGACTGCCAATAGAACAAACATATCTTAAAGAAGGTGCAACTGGAGTTGTCTTTGGAGTCAAGGATGTTGCAACTTCACCTGTCATACTTTGGACATGTTTCTAGGAAAGGCTATTCCTTGGAAAGGGACATCATGCATGGAAAGGTCGAAGGTCAACAAAAGAGAGGAAGATCCCAAATTAGGTATATTGACAATGTGATTGCAGCAAAGGGTTCAATTGTTTCAGAGATGATAAGGATGGCACTGAATAGGACAAGATTGAGTTCTGTTGCTCATAAGGTTGCTGTGAGTCATATTCAACTCAAAGGCACCTAGTGATAACAACATTATTATTATTGACAAAGAATTTCCTCCTGGTTTTCCACTATGGCAGGAGGCAATAAGATTTGTACAGCATGGAGCAGTGTTTAGGGTTGTTGTACATAGGGTCACTATAAGTCACAGGAGAGCAACAGCACATAACAACAACAACAATGCTTCCTTTTATCTTAGCTAATATATGCTGACTCAAAATCAGATTATCCAAGAGGCTGGGCCCTATGAGGAGACGCGCAGCGTTAGGATTGGTGGAAGATCTATCAACAAGCTGCGTTATGCAGATGACACAACCTTGCCCGCTGAAACTGAGGAGGACCTCATGCACTTACTGCAGAGGGTCAAGGACTGCAGCTTTCAGTATGGACTGAGGCTCAATGTCAAGAAGAGAAAGATTCTCACCACTGGACCAATTGGTAGCAGTCAGGATGGATGGCGAAGAGATTGAGATTGTTCACAGCTTCCGTTTGCTCGGCTCCACAGTCAACACTGGCACCAGCAGCCAGGAAATGAAAAAAAAAAAAAAAAAAACGTATTGCGATGGGAAAGTCTGCAGTTAGGGACCTCTCTAAAGTACTCAAGAGCAACGGTTTCTCTTTGGAGACAAAGGTGTGCCTGATACAGGCCATGGTCTTTGCAATCACTTGTTATGCATCAGTGAGCTGGACAATGACTAGGGAGGACAGAAGGAGAATTGATGCCTTTGAGCTGTAGTGCTGGAGAAGAGTTTGAATGTACCATGGACTGCCAAGAAAACAAACAAATTCATCCTAGAGAGAGCTAAACCAGGCTACTCCTTGGAGGCAAAGATTCTGGAGCTTCATCTGACATACTTTGGATATGTTGCAAGGAGAGACAGGTCTTTGGAGAGGGACATCATGCTGGGTAGAGTAGAGGGACAGCGCAGGAGGGGAAGACCCTGAATGAGGTGGATTGATTCAGTGACTGGGGTAATCGGGATGGGTGTGTCGGAGGCAGTGCGGTTGGCACAGGACAGAGCACGGTTTAGGGCTGTTGTACATAGGGTCGCTATGAGTCGCAAACGACTCGACAGCACATAACAACAACAACAACGACAATATATGCTGACAGAGAGCCTGCTGCAGGTCACACAATTTAATTTCTTTGAAAACATTCCATTACAGTACTTAAAGTAGGCTTTTAGCCTCAGTTTTCTGAGTGTGCAAGATCATTTGTGTGTTTTTTTTAAAATTTTTTAATTTTATTATTTTTTGCGTGTGTACCGTCAAGTTGGATCTGACTGGTACAGGAGGAGATTGTCCCTCCTTCTGGAGAAGAGCATCTGGTGGATTTGAACCACGTACCTCTGGGATGAGTGTGCAAGATGTTTAACACTCAGTGTAAGAAAACTAGTTTAGTACTCAAGGTTGTAAATACTTGCCGAAACAGCATATAAAGATGTCATCGGAAAGAGGCTCTTATAGTAGAAGGGGCTTATTGTCAAGGTCCATTGCGTAGAAGAGGTTTTCCGGTTCAGCTGCTCCAAACAAATTGCATTCAGCATGCATATTTGTTGACTTGTTTCTAGGAAGGCAGGAAAGTTGAGATAGTTGATAACTTCAATTTTATCCTGCTCTTCTCACTCCACTTCATTTTTTTTTCGTGTGTATGCACTATTGCCTGCATTTTCAGGTTCAGTGGATGCTCCTTTATATCGAGTAAAATTTGATGAATTTAATCTTTAATATTTGGCATCTTGGTCATTTCCCATAGTGCTCCTCCTGGGTGAAATCTGTCATCTTAAGAGCTATCTACACTACACAGTTTTAAGATAGCCACTTATTGGATACTGTGGATGTTACTAAGAAAAATCTGTCAGAATTACTAGCTTGCACAGCAGTGGCTGATATATTGGACAGCAGTGATTTGCATGTTACTACTATGTGAAATACCTTTAATTAAGGACTCTCAATATAAAATGCAGTCCTCTGAGAATAAATAACCAGGTCAAATCTCTGGGTATAACTTCTTTCAGTCTGGAACAAACATGGTGATCTCATTCTTAATTTAGAAAATGTTTTGCCTGCTATACCTGGGTGACCTTCTAGTTTCCAAATTTTCAATTTGCATGTTCTTTTTATCATTTGTATACAATCTTATGTGTTGCAAGAGCTTTGTTCTCACATCAAAGTTCATTTAAGATGAAAAAGTTTCACAGTTATTAAATATTGTACACTGACATAATTTGAATTGCTAATGCTAAAGACTGGGCTTCAATCTAAAAAAAGACAGGAAACATAGGCAACAATTGCCTCTTCAGTGATGAGAAAAACTCAGTTTCTCCTATTCCAATTTTGTTAACATGCTTTCCTATCTTTTTTTAATTAACAGAACAATTCTTTTTTTCTTTTGTTTTCCTGATGACCCTCAACCCACATTGTTGTTGCTGTTGTTGTGTGCCTTTGAGTCAGAACTGACCCACACCTGAACCTCCGGTGGGTTTTCAAAGACAGGAAATCCCACGGGAGATTATCCATCTTTCACCTGCACAGGAGTTGAAGCACATGCCTTTGGGATTGCAACGCATCACCAGAGCTCCCTTTATTACCAACCCACAGAACCTTCTGACCTCATAGCATTTACACCTTAGAATTCCATTTTTTCTGATATGCATCCTTCTTCCATTTAATATGCTATGTTTATGACTGAATACATTACCTATTTTTAAAGATCATGTTTTCAACTTGCTTAATTTCATAGTGCTTTATATAATAGTGTATTAGAGATGATAAGGATGACCCAGGATCAGGCAGAGTCTAGATCTGTTGTTCATAAGGTTGCTATGAATTGTACTCAGGTCCACAGCACCTAATAACAGCAAAAAGTAATAGTGAACATATAGTTAAGCCTTTTACATTTGTATAGTGCTTCTTTGTGGTGGTTGTTCTCTAAAGAATTTATTTTGGTGGTGTTGTCACAGAGGATATGAACTGAAGAGCGTATCGTAATTGAACAATCGATATGTTCAATTGTGTCATTGAAATTAATTATGTTCTTTGAGATATGCAACCCTTCTCACTCTTCTTTTATGTGTTGTTCTCTCATTAACATAAACTCAAATCCACATGAGACTACTATTTTTTCTTTCTAGCTGCTATTCGAAATTTTATCCCCTATGTTGTTGTTTATTTGTGTTACATTGATTATGCAAAGGTGTTTGACTGTGTGGATCATAACAAATTGTGAATGACTCTGAGAAGAATGGGAATGCCAGAACACTTGATCGTTCTAATGCGAAACCTATACTTGGACCAGGAGGCAGTCGTCAGAAAAGAACAGGGAAACACAGCATGGTTCAAAATTGGGAAAGGTGTACACCAGGGATGTGTCCTATCTCCATACCTTTTCAACCTGTATGCAGAACAGATTATCTGAGAGGCTGGGCTCTATGAGGAGAAGTGTGGTGTCAGGATTGGTGGAAGATCTATTAACAATCTGCATTATGCAGATGACACAAACCTGCTTGCTGAAACTGAGGACATGAAATGCTTGCTGCAGAGGGCCAAGGACTAAAGCCTTCAGTATGGATTGTGGCTCAATGTCAAGAAGAGAAAGATTCTCACCACTGGACTAATTGGCAGCATCAGGATGGATGGTGAAGAGATTGAGATTGCTAACAACTTTAGTCTGCTTGGCTCCACGGTCAACACTCTTGGCACCTGTAGCCAGGAAATAAAAAACGTATTGAGATGGAAAAGTCTACTGTTAGAGACCTCTCCAGGGTTCTGAAGAACAATGGTGTCACTCTGAAGACTAAGGTGTGTCTGATACAGGCCATGGTCTTTGCAATCACTTGTTATGCATCAGAGAGTTGGACAATGACTAGGAAAGATAGAAGGAGAATTTATGCCTTTGAGCTGTGATGCTGGAGAAGAGTATTGAATGTACCATGGACTGCGAAGAAAACAAACAGATTCATCCTTGAGAGGGTTAAACTGGGTGGCTCCTTGAGGCAAGGATTCTGGGGCTTTGTCTGACATACTTTGGACATGTTTCAAGGAGGGACAGGTCCTTGGAGAGGTACATCATGCTTGGTAGGGTGGAGGGACAACACAGAAGGGGAAGACCCTCTATGAGTTGGATTGATTCAGTGACTGGGGTAATCAGGATAGGTGTGTCAGAAGCAGTGCGATTGGCACAGGATAAAGCAGGGTTTAGGGCTGTTGTACATAGGGTTTCTATGAATCACAAGCAACTTGATGGCACATGACAACAACCACATGTTGTTGTTGTCATGTGCCATCAAGTCTCTGATGACTCATAGTGCCTCTATGTACAACAGTACAATAGCTTTGAACCCTGCTCTCTCTTGAGTCAATTTCATTGTCTCTGACACACCTACCTCCAATATCCCAGGTACTGAGTCAATCTGTCTCATCGACGGTTTTCCTCCCATAGACTGTCCCTCTACCCTTCCAAGCATGATATACTTCTCCAAGGACTGGTCTTTCCTGGCAACATGACCAAAATACATCAGATGGAGCTTCAAGCTCCTTGTCTCCAAGGAGCAGCTGGATTTCACCCTCTCCAGGGTGGATCTGTTTGTTCTTTTAGCAGTTCATAATATATCCAATTCTCTTCTCCAGCACCACAACTCAAATGCGTTGATTCTCCTTCTGTCATCCTTCGACATTGTCCAGCTCTCTGATGCATAACAAGTAATTGCAAAGACCATGGCTTGGATCAGGTGCACCTTAGTCTCCAGACTGACATCATTGTTCTTCAGTACTCTGGAGAAGTCCCTGAATTTGTCTTTTTATTTGCTGGCTGCTGGTACCAAGAGTATTGATTGTGGAGCAAAGCAAGCTGAAGCTCTTAACTATCTCAATCTCTTCTCCATCTATCATGATGCTACCCATTGGCCCAGTGGTGAGAATCCTTTTTTCCTAATGTTGATCTCCAATCCATATTAAAGGCTGCATTCATGCAGCAAATGTCTCAGGTCCTGTTCAGTTTTGGCAAGCAAGGTTGTGTCATATTGATAGGTCTTAGATGAGCATAGTGCTCAAGATAGATATTCCTTAAACTATTATTTTATATGTTTAAAAAGAATTAAAATTAGTTTACATACAAGAGTAGTATAAATGAGTTTCACACTTTTCTTCATTCACATTGTGTTTCATAAAATCATTCCCATGCATTATGTTTGATTTTTAATATAACTTTAGGTAATAGTTTTAAGATTTGAATATTCTCTCAGAGTAATAGTTTCAGGGTTCATGTAATAACTCTCCAGAAGTTCTGCATTCTGTGAAAATCTGAAATTCTCTTCCATATTTCTGCCCTTTTGATCTAGATTCTCTTGTATGAGGTTTAATAGAATTTGAAATATTTTTATACTATGATATGGTTTTTAAGAGCATAAGCTTAAGAATTTCATAATAATTCAGAAGAGGCATGCTGCGTAAGTCACTATGTAAGCAATACTCTCCGTAGCTGTCATATGGGGGAAATGATTACATCACCTATGTAGTGCCATTCTTGTGATGATTAAGGGTAAATAAGTACTATAGAGCTAGGTACACAGTGTTCAAGAAATTTAACCATTTTTATGCAGTGTTATGGCGTATAACAACAACTTATCATTGAGTAATGTAGTAACTCTGAAAGTGAGGTAAACTCCATTCCACTGAGAGTCAGAATTGAAGCAGTAAATCGCACAGGAGAATGTCAGCCTTCCTCCCAAAGAGAAGAAGATTCAAACTACAAGAAAAATACACTCTGAATTAGAATTACAACTCTGTACAGATTAAGTTACCAGAGCAATTTAGAAAACTTAACATTAAGGTATATTTTAAGTAACGGAATTGCTGGGTCAAATGGTATCTCTATTTCCAACTTTCTGAGAAAGCATCAAACCCACCTTCCCGAGTGGTTATGTCTTTAGACTTTCCCACCAGCAGTGAATAATAGTTCCGATCTTCCCCCAATTAAACTTTCATTAAAGCCACAATTACAAAAAGGGGGGAAATTTAAATAGTTAAAAGAAATGAAAGTGGGTATTTTATATTCATTTTAGCCTTGTTGCTTAGTAAAGTGTAAAGAATACAGATAGCTCTAGGGGAGTTCTTTGGTGGCTTCAAGGTAAGAGTAGGTGTTGCCAACCCAAAGACATGCAATTCAAATCCACCAGCTGCTCCTCCAGAGGGAGATGAACAATGTCCTCCCATGCAACTTACTGCCTCCAAAAGCCTGGTGAAGGGCTAAATATGGGTCAATTCCAAGTCAATGGTACAAAACAACAACAAGGAATATAGATATGCAACTCTATTCTTTGCCATAGAGTTAGAACTAACCCATAGTTGGCACTTTGTTGGATTTCTTAGGCTGTGAATTAATTACATGAGAAGAGATTGTCCATCTCTCTCCTGGAGACTCGACTGTATTCAAACTTTCAGAGAGGCAGAAACTACCAGAGCTTTTGGGTTAACAATACTGCTCCTGAAAGATTAAGCCATCAGATCTTCCTCTCCAGATAGGAAGGGACAGAGAAAACTTCTGAGAGTCTTTGACGATTCAGACACTTGGAGAAACTAAAGAAGAATTCTCCATGTGTCACACATTTCAACCTCAACATTTCTAAGGAAAAAAACAGAAAGGTTAACTGCAGCATATGTCTGTAAATAAAGTCAAATAGAAATGTGACCTTTAGTACTGTGCTAATTATGGATACCAACTATTTTTAAAATTGCTTCTGAAAAAAACCCCACCCTGATTAATTCTCATTTTTAGGAGAATAAATTGAGACTGAGGTAAGGTGGAAATCTCCAAATTACAAGCTACAGATGTTTGGCAGATGTTGTTTACAACCATTATCATTGCCTTGTAGCAACTGAGGAAATTGAACTCCTGTCAAAATGCCTTGAATTTTGCTGTATCACTGGGGGTTTGATTTACCTTATATTCTTCCCAGAGAAGCAATAACAGAGTTATAAAAATTACATTAGCATTTTTACACCTTTATATCAGTATGTTAGGTGATGGCTTTGCATCCTGCTAAACAAAAATAAAGATATTTTGAAATTGTTCTACTACAGTTATAGGATGTGAGAGGAGTTTCATTGTTGACTTAGCCACATCAGCTGGGCCCTGAATCAGCAAAGCAGCAAAAAAAAGTAATGTGTTTTAAGAAGGTACTGGAGGAGGGTTAATTTAGAGACCTTAAATGGATATCTTTTCTAGTCTTCCTCATTCAGACCATGAAACTATTTAATACTATATTACACTTGAGACAACTGTGGTCACAAGTTATATCATTTGAATAAAACCGTGTGATAGATTTTGTTCACATAAGAAAACTAAAAATTCACCATAAACCCCATATTTCTAAGTTTAAAACATTTCCTAACAATTCATTCATTTTACCTGACTGAGTGATAGAAACTGTTTAAAAACTCCTTCAAAGGAAACCATGACATTACCCAAAAAGAAATGGTTTTGGGCATTCCAAGTCACCTATTTTGTACATTAAAGTAGACATTTTTATTTGTCAAGTTGTTTGTGTCAGATTATCATGATTTATTGAGATGATTATTCTAAAATACTAAGAGAAACTGGTCCCTCCATGATGCTAGAAATTCTTTGTTAATATGATGTGTCAGAATCATAAACTATCCCCAGGGATTGTTTGGTTACTAGGCAACTCCAGAAGAAATTGTTTTCTTCTGTTGTTTCTTACAGAAAAGATCTTTGAGAGGAGTTGGAACTGAGGACAGAGATAGATGCAAAGCAGTTTAAAGTCAACAGTATTTTTCCACCACCTCTGGTAAAGGGGAAGATAAGATGAATTCCAATTAGGAGCAAAATATTTAGTTGTCTTTGTGGTGTACATATAGAGTTCCCGAAAGATCCTTAAATTCAGTAAGGTTTACTTTCTGCGGAATGCTCCCCTAATATTGACTAGCTAATTTACTATGAACAGTTCACATGGCCTGGTTGTGACTCAGGAATTATGATTTATCAGTAATTGTAAGAGTTTGTATCTTTAGGGAAAAAGACAAGCAAATGAGTCATGTCTTTCATATGCAAATAACTCTCAAAGAGTAATAAGGAAAATGTAGGGGGGGGGAACCCAAAAAACAACAAAACACCGAAAACCAAAAACAAACTGCAATAGATAATGGGTAAATGTATGTTGTGAATTGAATTGTATCTTTTTCCAACCCCCAAATATGTGTTGTAAATCCTCATTGTGCTTATAGGAAAGCTATACCTAGATCAAGAGGCATTGTTATTCAAATAGAGCAAAGGAACACTGTTGTTGTTACGTGCCATTGAGGCCCCTATGACTCATGGTGACCTTATGTACAACAGCCCTAAAGCCTGTTCTGTCCTGTGCCAATCTCACTGTCTCTGATAAACCCATTACCCTAGACACTGAATCAATCCATTTAATCTTCCTCTCCTCTGTTGTCCCTCCAAACTCCAAAGTCTGGTCCTTCCTTGCAACATGTCCAAAGTATGTCAGATGACTTTTCAGCATCCTCGCCTCCAAGGAGCAGCCTAATCTCACACACTCTAGGACGAACTTGTTTGTTCTCCTAACAGTCCATGGTATATTCAACACTTTTCTCCAGCATCACAGCTAAAAAACATCAATTCTCCTTCTATTATCCTAGTCATTACCCAGCTTTCTGATGCATAAAAAGTAATTTCAAAGACCATGGCACTAAGGTGCACCTTAGTCTCTAGACGGACATAGTTTCTGTCCAGTACTTTGGCTATCTCATAGCAGACTTTCCCAATGCAACTTACCTTTTAATTTCCTGGCTGCCAGTACCTAGAGTGTTGATTGTGGAGCCAAGCAAACTAAAGCTGTTAACAATTTCAATCTCTTCACCAGCTATCATGATGCTGTCTACCAGCCCAATGGTGACAATCTTTGCTTTCTTGATGTTGAACTTCAACCCATATTGAGGGCCGCAGTGCTTGGCCTTCTGCAGCATGCACTTCAGGTCTTCCTCAGTTTCAACAAGCAGGGTTGTGTTATCTGCATAATACAGATTGTTGATGAGTCTACCTCCAATCCTGGCACCACATTTCTCCTCATAGAGCCCAGCCTCCCAGATAATCTGTTCTGTGTACAGATTAAAAAGGTATGGAGATAGGAACCATTCCTGGCATACACCCTTCCAAATTCTGAACCATGCAGTAGCTCTCTTTGCTCTAGGTTTCACATAAGCACAATCAAGTGTTCTAGAATTTTCATTCTTCTTAGAGTCAGCCACAGTTTGTTGTCAAATGTCTTTGCATAGTCAGTGAAACACAGACTTTCCTCTGGTACTCTGCTTTCAGCCAAATCCATCTAACATTAGCTATAATATCCTTAGTATCACAGCCTCTTCTCAGCCTAGATTGTACTTCAGGCAGGTCTCTGTTGATGTGCTGTTTCTGTCATTTTTAAATAATTTTCAGCAGAATCTTGATTTCATATGATATTAATAATAATGTTTGATAATTTCTGCACTCTATCAGGTCCCCTTTCTTTGGAATGGGAACAAATATACTACAAGATTTAAAATCAGGAAAGGTGTGCATGAGAGTTGTAGCCTCTCTACATACCTATTTAATCTGTGTGCTGAGCAAATCATTCAAGAAACTAGGCACTATAAGAAGAATGTGGCATCAAAATCAGAAGAATACTTCTCGACAACCCATATTATGTAGATGACACAACTTTGCTTGCTGAAAGTGAGGATAATTTGAAACCCTTGGTGCAGAAGATCAGAGATTACAGCCTTCAATATGGATTGCATCTAAACATCAAGAAAATGAAAATTCTCACTACTAGACTGATAGACAACATCATGATAGACAACATTATGAAACTATCAATAAATTCATCTTACTTAGATCCACAATCAACACCCTTCATACTTGCAGTCAGATTAGGAAACGTATGGCATTGGGAAAGTCTGCAGTCAGGGACCTCTATAAATTACAAAGGAACAACTATGTTAGTTTGAAAACTAAGGTGTGCCCAATTCAGGCCTTCGTCTTTTCAATTATTTCCTATACAGCTGAGAGCTGGACTCTAAGTAAGGATGACAGAAGAAGAATTGATAACTCTGAGTAATGGTTTTGGAGAAGAGCACGATTATCCCATGTAATAAACAGCTATTCTTGGAGAAAGTGCAGCTGGAATACTTCTTGGAGGCCAAGATGATAAAATTTCACCTCACATACTTTAGTCATGATATTAGGAGAAGGCATTTCTTTGAGAAGAACATCATGCTTGGAAAGGTGTAGAGTTGGTGAAAGAGAAAAAATCCTCCCTCAGACGGATTGACACAGTGACTGCAGCAATGGGCTTGAGTATGCCAGAGATTAGGAGGTTTGCACAAGGTAGGAGAGGGTTCAAATGTTGTTTATAGGATCATTATGAGTGGAACTGGACTACATGGCACCTAACAGCAACAACATTCTTGTGGTTATGTTCTCTTTTGGGGATGAATTTTCTTTGTTGTTTTGGTAGGGCAGTACTGGTGTAGGATCTATCTTAAGTTTTTTCACAATACAAAGGAGATTAAACAAACAAGTGATCAAGTAGAGATGTGAGAAGATCTTTAGCAAGCCCTGTGAAGAGATTTTCAGTTCCAGTTCAAAAGAAAGAGGGACTTTTCTTCAGAATTGTGAAGAAAAGCCTTCTCCTTGACCTAGCATTGGAATTTGGGCATCCAATCTCCCAAAATACAAGGAGAAAATAAAAATCCTATTAAAGCCACCATTTGCACTATTTCTATTATAGCAATAGATAACTAAGACAAGTAGATAAATATATAACAAGATAATTCAGTAAATAGCTTGAAAAGGTATTGAACCTCAGTGGAAATCAATGAAAGGGGCCCTGGTGGTACAGTGGTTAAGTGCTCTCATCAGCTAATTCTTTTTAAACTGAAATATAGATGAAATGTTCAAATCCTTCTTACCTCACTTCCATAACTGAAGAATAATTTAATAATGCATATATTTTTGAAACAAATTCATTTTTTTAATTTATATTATGTGAGAGATATAAAAAAGTATCAAAGTGAGTTTTTTGTAGCAATAATTTTAAAACAACATAACTTTCTAAATTTTAAGACATTTATAATTGAGTATTCTATTGTGTCAAATGCAATATTTGCAACTATAATGAAAATGTGTTAATATCATGAAATATGGAGGCAAATGTCAAAAAAGTATAACTCCTATTTTGTTTTAAAGATGATTTTGAAAAACACTAACACATAAATAAAAATTACTATCAGCTGTCACTAGAACATGAAAAGATATGTGTTTTTACATTTTTCTTTATTATTTTCTTTTTCTATATGTGAAATACTAATTATTTAAGAATCAGAAAAGACAATAAAAATTCTTTTATTTTAAAAAAATTCTTTTTTTTTAAAGAAAGTGGAAAAAAAAGAAAATTGCAACAGTTATAAAGATTTCTGATCTTTGTGATTAGAATTTGTGAACTCATTGCAAACACTCATAAATTGATGGAAATTTGTGTTCCATCTTAACTATAAGGCAGGCCTCAAAAGTAAAAACATTCACATTGATTTTGATAGAAAATATTTATTTTGTAGAAAATACAATCTGTAATTTTGGAAGGCATCAGAGCTTTATTGGAAGAGAGCTTGTTTTTGTTGTACTACATGAGATTTATTACAGCTTATAATGAGATTATATGACAGTTTCTGGAAATTACTGAATAATATCATTAATATGACACACAAGTAAAATTTTATTGAAGGTAATTTATCATGATTGCAGAAGTAGATTGAAAGAGAACTGCCAGAATTTTAGACACAGATGTGGAATGAAGGATATCATTCTTGGTACAGCAATGATCTTCATTGAAAACTGAGATTACCAGAAATACGTTTATCTATTTCATTCTCTAAAAGTCATTCAACTGTGTCAATTATAACAAAGTATGGATAACACTGTGAAGAACAGTAATAACAGAACAGTTAATTCTACCTGTGCAGAATGTGTACATAGACAAAAATTCGATCGTTTGAACAAAATTCAATATCTGCTGTTGTTAGGTGCGTTCTAGTCAGTTCTCACTCATAGTGACCCTGCCTGTACGTAATGACCGAACACTGCCGAGTCCTGCACCATCCTCACAATCACTGTTGTGTGTGAATCCATTTTTTTTTAAATTTTATTTTTATTTTATTATGTGTGTGTTTGTGTGTGTGTGTGTGTGTGTGTGTGCCATCAAATCGGATCTGACTGGTACAGGCAGAGATTGCTCCTCCTTCCCCGGCAGAGCAACTTGGTGGATTCAAACTGTGCACCTCTGGGATTGCAGTGCAGCTTCTTGTCACTAAGCCACCAGAGCTCCCCGTGAGTCCATTTTTTGTGGTCATTGTGTGAATGTATCTGTTGAATGTCTTTATCCTTTTAGCTAACCTTCTACTTTAACAACAGGATGACCTCCTCTAAAGACTTACCCTTCCCAATAGCATGCCTAAATTTTGTGAAGTGTGAAAGTTCTCCTGGTACTTCATGATTCATCACTCTTCTTTATGAAAAATAAAATATCACTTTGGAGCCTAACATATATCTGACTCAAGCAAGAGTATTCTGAATTATCTCCTTTGTGAAAGCCGAACAATAAGCAAAGAGGAGCAAAGAACAATTTATGTCTTTGAATCAAGTACAGTGTTGGGGAAGAAAATTGAATATATAATGATCTTCAAAAAACAAACCTGTCTATCTTAGATGAAGTGTAACCAGAATGTTCTTTAAAAGCAAAAATGGCAAGACTGCATCTTACATATATATAACCAAAAATGACAAGACTTCATCTTACATGTATATTATTAGAAGGTTTCGGTTCCTGGGTAAGGACATTATATTTGGTAAAGCAAAGGATTAGCAAACAAAACCAACAGGACATGTCAGAGAGAGGGACTGACACAGGGTCTGCCAAAATGGGTTCACGCTTAGTAACACTTGGGAGGCTTGCTAGTGTTTTTATCTGTTGTACTATGAGCCAGAATTGACTTGACAGCGTCTAACAATGACATAGGTTCACATCATCAGATAGAAGCACTGTACAGGCTTTAACAGTTGTGTGGAACACTATGTAGGTTTCAGTTTGTATCAAATACTTAATCATGGTGTCACTAGATCTCCTCATGGAGGAGACCATAGAGTCACTGATAGAAGTTGGGTATATAGTGACAGATCACACTGTTGTCTTCTGTTATGTCTATGAGTTTTGTAATACCTATTGTTACATATCTATGAGTCTTATAACCATTTTTCCACTGAAGCCTAAAGAGTTTTCTTGAACAACTTCTATCTACTTCTTTATATTTATTTTTCATTTCCCCTTACCTGCTCAATGACTTAACATGTCAAATCATGGAATTATTAAATGTGTTCTCTTGCACTCTGCCTTACTTTAGGATTCTTTCCTTGGACAAGATCAGAGGGAAAGGAAGTTTGCAGTAAGTGCCCCCATGAGTCCCTCTCTAATAAATTTCCCTAACTATTGCATCTCTTGAAAAGTCTTTTCAAACTACACAAGGATCTTTAGTTACGGATCCAGAAGTAAATTCTCTGGTTTATTCTCTAGTCTTTCAGACACAAGCATTAATTGTTCTCCTCTGTTACTTACCCAGAGATTAAAAACATTATTCTATATTTATATCCCTAAATCCTGCTCAGACTTTTAATAAATAACGGAACCAAATGTTTTAAAAATGAAATGCTTCTTAAAAAACTCTAGTTTGAAAATCCTATAAAATTCATGCTGGGAATTGTATAGTTGGATGCCAAACAGGTCAGGTTGGATTTCTAAAAGGTTCTGATATAGCAAATGTGCCCTGAGATCTCACATCTAGCCCAGCTAGAAAGGAACAAAGGAGAAGGACACGTGGGGACTTCTAAGGTTATGCAGATATTAAATTCCTGGACATTAACTTCAGCCTATGGTGATGAAGGCAGAAGTTCAAGCTGCTTTGAAGGAAATAGCAAAAAATAAGGCCCCCGGAATAGATGGTGTACCAATTGACAAATTTCAGCTAACAGATGCTGTCGTGGATGTTCTCACCAAGTTGTGCCAAGAAATCTGGAGAACAACCACTTGTCCAACTGACTGGAAGAGGTCTATATTTGTTCCCATCCCAAAGAAGGGCGACCCAACTGAGTGTGGAAACTACAGA
>NW_006399945.1:5978884-6000941 GCF_000299155.1 Elephantulus edwardii
CCTGATACAGGCCATGGTCTCTGCAATCACTTGTTATGCATCAGAGAGTTGGACAATGACTAGGGAGGATAGAAGGAGAATTGATGCCTTTGAGATGTGATGCTGGAGAAGAGTATTGAGGGTACCGTGGACTGCCAAGAAAACAAACAGATTCATCCTGGAGAGGGTTAAAACAGGATACTCCTCAGAGTTAAGGATTCTGGGGCTTCGTCTGACATACTTTGGACATGTTGCAAGGAAGGACAGGTCCTTGGAGAGGGACATCATGCTTGTTAGGGTGGAGGGACAGCGCAGGGGGGGAAGACCTTCTATGAGGTGGATTGATTCAGTGACTAGGGTAATCACGATGGCTGTGTTAGAGGCAATGTGATTGGCACAGGATAAAGCAGGGTTTAGGGCTGTTGTACATAGGGTCGCTATGAGTCATAAACGACTCGACAGCACATAACAACAACAATAAAAACCAATGAATGTCCAAGGCCTGTTAAGTACCACCAGTGACCACAGCAGAAATGGAGGAGCTTTGACTGGCACTGTTCTTTAATAGAAGTAAAAGGTACCAGGCTACTGTGCAATCAAATGAAACTAGAAGGAATAGAAGAAAGTAGAGGCAGGTTAGGAGGTGCTGTAGAGATTAGAATGCACCCTGGAGATCAGCTAATTAATTGTTCACTGTGGGGATTTAGGGGCTGTGAAAGCATTCAAACTCAAACTCATTGCAGTCAGTCCGTTCCAACTCATAGTGACCCTCTACTGGGTTTCTAAGACTGTAAATCCCTCAGGAGAAGACTGCTGTTTTTTCTCCTATATAGGTAGATTTGAAACCAGAGATGCTCAGTCTTCGAGTTAGCAGCCTATGGAGTTTATCGTTCAGTATGGCTTTTCTAGCATTATTCAAATGTCAATAATTAACCCATATGGGTGGACAGGACTATGCAAATGGAGCATGTTGACTTATCTACCAGGTGATTGGCTGTCTACCATTCCACAAGAAGATTGACCAGTCTCAACAACCCACAAGAGGATTGGCTAGTCTCTCTTATAAATTGAAGAGCTCTAGCTACAGCTTCAGAAGATCTCCCCCTACCAGAAAAGAGAATTCTTACTGAGCCAGAGAAGAGAAGCCTCCCTCAACCTGACGAAATGTAGGACAGCTTTGGGAAGGCAGCTGCACTGATGGCTGAACTGGAGAACTGATGTGAGATGATAAAAGACCTTGGAATGGGGGAGGATAAAAAATGACAGAACTCTGTTGGACAATTGAGTGGAGAGCCAATATTGGAAGGACTGAGAACTCTGTTGGAAAATTGAGGAAAGAAGCCAAGATTGAGAACTTGGGAATACTTAGAGCAGTGAGTCTCAAGGCTGAGGTGCCTGTGAGCACAATTTGGGAGCTGTCTTAACTGTATTCTGTAATTAATATGGACTATAAACATTTGACTACCCCAGTATGGTTCTGTGTGGTCAGTGAACTATCATATCAGATTTTGGACCCAGAAAAGCAGTAAGATTGGTGTTGAGATTAATAGAAAGAGACATGGGAGCATGGGGGACATGTCAGACTCCATGGAATTGACCTTGTATTATTGATCCTGTGGGCAAGGATAGTTTCTGTTTGTGAAGTTGATAAAGACCTGATATGGTGCTCCCCACATGGCCCTTGCTCTTTTTACAAAGCAGAACTAAATAAAAGGAAAGCTACTATTTTCTCTTAAATGAGCAAGTACGTAAACAAAAACCTGAAAGTCCTAATGCGACTGTTAACATATATGCAGTGGAATGTTGTCATGGTAGATAGTAAGTGATGTCTACCAGTATTATTTCTAAAAAAAGTCTTTCTCCGTTAGCAAAAATTTTCAAAGTTCCATAAATGCAAAATGAAACTATTGCCCACTTGAGAAATAAACTTATAATACCTAGTTTTAAAATATTTACTGTATTTTTATCAGGCTGGCTTTGGAAAGCAAAGAAAATTTCCAATTTAATGCAGTTACCACTATATAAGATGTTTATAAAAACCTTAGCAAGATGAAATTTGGCACTTTGTCTGGTTCCTAAGAAGAAAGTTCTTTAGTACATATGTGCATAAAGTCCCCTTGAGATTGACCTAGCAATTGAGAATAGTTTCAGGGATCAAAACAGAAAAGTGTTTATGATACCCATTCCCTACTGAGACTATAAATGAGTAGAGACATTATTATTAAACTCCTTTTCGAATTTTTTTTTCTCTAACAACTCACATTTACTGCTGCTAGTTTCATTTTTGAGTCAACGTGAATTCAGATGTGAGGAAGGAAATGCTTTATTCATATGAAGTTTCTACAGTGATTTATACACCAATGCTACAGGCAAAAAAGTAAGATGAAAGCACTTTATTCTGCATTTAGAATTCTTTTCCACAGTTCATAAGTAAAATTCCTTCTCACTGGGGATATTCAGTTTAAAGCTATTTAAAGTCCTGAAAAATATCATAGGAGAGTTGGAAGAAGTGTCCTGTTCTTGGCCTCTGCTCAATCCTACTGAAAAAGTTCCTAAGGAAGAAGGTTTAGTGTTTCATAGACAAAGAAGGATCTAAGACACTAAACAAAATGACTAGGAAAAAATGCACTTAGTGCATACACTGATGTGATTTTTCTAGTAAGATAGTGAATAAAAGTTTGGAGAAGTGGAACAAGTTTAGATGTAGAGTCTTGAAAACTAGGTAGAAAACTTTCGTACTTTTCACTCACCAATTGGAAATTATTATAATTTTTGAGAAGTGGAATGATCAAATCCAGGTAGGATTCTAGAAAATTTGTCTCATAGCAATGTACCAATAGAATTGGGTGAAAAGGTAAAACTTTGGGGTAAAGTAATACACAAGTGGAACAATACAGAAGAAGAAGTGGACAGAGTAAAAGCTAAATGGTAATTTCAAAGAAAGAGAGATTTGATAAAAAAAAATATAAGAACACATACTAAGAAGGCAAAAGAATAAAGCATAATTTCAAATTTCTAACTTTCCAGATGTAAAGGTGATTGAAATAGAGCATTAACGAAGTGTTCGTAATTTACATGCAAATTACAACGGGGAAGACAGATTTGGAGGGGATGATTTGTTGGTGATGATTGTGGGACATCCAACCAAGTATATCCACTAGGGAGCATGAATAGTATGATAGTCAACTATATAAAAACATATCAACAGAAAACCTAAGTAACTTCATAGATTGATAATACACTTGTGTAAGAAGAACCCCTAATGAAAAGGAAAAACATTCTTTGAAAGAAAAATAATGGATGGAATAGGAAGAGAAGTAGAAATGTTTGGCAATACAGATATATTTAACATCAGAGGTGGTCAGATGCCAAGCTCAAAACTTTAACTAGCATCAAGCACACAGGGTTGCACAATGTGGTGGGTACATGGAGTGAGTGAAGGAAATGGGAAGGATGCAGTGGGGACCTGAAAATAGAGGGTAATGATGGTCAAGGTCCAATTGTGATTAATTTTATAAAACATAATTTGTGAGAATGATTGTATGAAACACAATGTTAGTGAAGAATAGTTTGAAACACAATGTGAATGAAGATTAGTGTGAAACACAACATATATAAACTTTATAAAGCAAAATAGTTAAAACAAATAATAAGTTCTCTTGGAAGGAATGCATAGAGTGAAAGTCAGGATATAATCACTGAAATTGGATGGTAAAAAAGCTTATCATACAGTAAGAAATAAGGAGCAAGAAGAAACTTACATAACTTGCCATCAAAATGCCTTCAACTCATGATTTACTGAACTAAAACTCACTGGCATCAAATTAGATCCAACTCAGAGCTCACCTTCCACAGGACTCTGAGGTTTTAAATCATACAGAATGAAATGCTAATCTTTCTTATTTGGAGATGCTGGTGGGTTCAAGCCATCAGAGTGGTGTTACCTCCGGGTTAGCAGCACAGCTATTGCCTGGTCCTGTGCCATCTTCATGATCGAGAAGTATGTTTGAGGCCATTGTTATATGTACTGTGCTAATTCTCCTCATTGAGTACTTATCTCATTTTACCAGCCCTCTTTTATCAAGAATGATGTATTTTTCCAATGACTGATCTTTCCTGATGCTGTACCCACGTAACTCCAATTCATAAGAAATAAAAAGTGAGAATGTATAAAATAAGATTGAAGCTGTAGGGATAGTAGTGCAAACTAGTAGTGTTTATTTTAGGGCTTGAGATGTTTTTGAAACTAATAAAACTTTTGAAAGGAGAGCTAAAAAGCCATAGATTCTAGAAGCGCAATAATGGACTCATTGATGTAGTCTGATTTTTTTGTTTTATATTTGCAACTTGAAATTAGTTACGAATATTAAGAGTTAATAGTAACAAGGAGAGAATAGACAAAATGGCAAAATAATTTTTTTTATTCCCTTTTGTTATAAAAGAGATTCTCACTACCCTCTCTGTCAGAATCCAATCTCTTCATTTATTTCCTGCTCACACAGTGGTGGATAGACTGGAACCAGATGTGTTCTGACCTTCTGCAAACCTACACACAGACAGGAGGCCATAGCATACTGTTTAAATACAGCCCACGTGTCGCTAATGCAGGCCCTCATTTTCCATGATGCACTGAGGAGGCTGGGGCCAAGCCAGCTGTAAGGCCCCAGGCTTGATTGTTCAAAGGCCAAGT
Source organism: Elephantulus edwardii (assembly GCF_000299155.1). Classification (NCBI taxonomy): domain Eukaryota; kingdom Metazoa; phylum Chordata; class Mammalia; order Macroscelidea; family Macroscelididae; genus Elephantulus; species Elephantulus edwardii. The sequence continues at coordinate 5,983,554 of NW_006399945.1, forward strand.
TCCCTTGAGAGAAAACCTGTGCTGTGGACAGAAAAGTCACTGAATGGTCACTGGGCTACATTTAGATACTTCCCCTTACCATGTCAGTCAACTGAAGGACAGAATTTTGACCCTTTCTCATAATGAAAGGAAGAAATCAAGAGGGGATCCTCGAAAGAGCAATTTCAGAAACTAGAAGAATAAATAATGTTTTAGGGTTTTGTTTGCTTATGTGTTTTCCAACATGACTCAAGGAATAGATTGTTACTACTTCCCTTCTGACTTAGTCCCACTATCCAGTGTGGCTCTTAGTTGGAAGTTATTTTCCCCCTTTCAATTCTCACTTACTATCTTAAATTCTTTCCATTTCTTTTTTCTAGACCACCGTGAAAATACTTTTTTGTTCCTTCATATACATCCTCTCTCTCTTTCTCTCTCTCTCTCTCTCTCTCTCACACACACACACACACACACACACACTCAGATTGTTCTCTCTCTTGCTCTTATTCCTACCCTTATTCATTTTTTAAAAAATTATACAATATTTTACTTTCTCCTTCAAGTTTCAGTATAACAAATTTGTGCTGTACTCCAAATATACAGTGTTCTTGTTATTTTTATTAGGTGCCTTCAAGTCAACTCTGATTCATAGTGACCCTAAGACCAACAGATCTGAATTCTGCCCTATCCTATGCTATCCTCAGTCTCAGATATGCTTGAAGCCATTATTATAGTCACTGTGTCAATTCATCTTGTTGACAGTCTTCCTCTTTTCCTAAGAATTGGCGTCTCCCTTCACTTTTAATATTTGTACCATATTACATGAAATACACAAAATCTCATTTCTTTTATTATATCCTAGTAGTTTTAAAAATTATTAAATTCAGATTACTATTAAAACCTATTCAAAGAGTTTGCCTTGTTTTCTATAAAAATTTCATAAAACATGGCCCTTCAATTTCCCCCTAAACATTTAGTGGTAATTCTCCAGATGAAGATTTTTACTCCCATGACAACTCGACTAAAGAGAGTTTGAAAGTCAATTTTAACTAACTAAAGCCCCACTCTTCATAGACTAGGAAGCAGGATGGGCCATCTACTCCTTAAATAACGGGCCTCTGAAAGCCCTATGAACAGTAGAGGAACGTGAATAGTTATAATAGTAGTGGTAAAGCCCAGATTGGAAGTCAGTTGAAATGAGGAAAAATAATGGCAAACATCCTTTAATAAATAATTGAAACAAGGAATGTATATTATTTGAATGTTGAAAAACTAGAAATTGTTAAAATTAAATGAAATGCATGAATATTGACATATTATACAGTAGTGAGATGAGATGGACTAGCTTTGGTCACTTCAATCAGATAATCATATGGTACTCATATGGTATGCTATACCAAAGAAATTTAATTCCATGGGAGGAGATTACCCATCCTTTTCCCAATGAGCAACTGGTAGCCTCAAACCATGTTCCTTTGGGATTGCAGCTCAGCTTCTTGACACTAAGCCACTCCTTGATATTAAGAGTTGGGAAATCAAGACATGTACTGCATTTAACAGGTCTGTATTAAAGGCTCTTTCCAAAATACTGAAGAGCAATGATGTCAGTTTGAAGACTAAGGCATACCTGATTCAGGCCATGGTCTTCTCAATCATCTATTATGTATCAGAGAGCTGAAAAATGAATGAGTGATGGAAGAATTGATAACTTTGAATCGTGGTGTTGGTGAAAAGTACTGAATATCTCATAAATTTCAAAAAGAACAAACAGATATGTCTTGGAAAAGATGCAACCAGAATGCTCCTTGAAGGCAAAGATGGCAAAGTATCCTTTTTCATGCTTTGGTTGTATAGCTAGATGAAGCTATTCCTTGGAAAGGTACATTATGCATAAACGGTCAGAAAAGTAGAAGACCCCCAATGAGATGGATTTACACAATGACCTCAGCAATGGACTCTAATGTGTTGGAGATGATGAGAATGGCACAAGATAAGGCAGGGTTCAGGTTGGCTGTTCACCGGGTCCGTGAATTGCACTAAACTTGATGTCACCTAACAATACTAATTAATGTCTCCAAGGTGCCAATACTGGAATAAATGTGAGATTTGGTTCCCAATTTCATCACCAACTCCATGTATCCTTTGTCCCCAAAGGGTATTTCTACCTTAATAATAATTTTTTCCTATGTATACAGAATTTGCTGAAATAAAAGATAGCCTAACTAGGTTTATTACTTTTACAAAATGTTTTAATCCAGCTCTATTTTATTAAATGTATTCATGTAATCATTTAACTTCTGCCTCTCTCTTTGTTGCTTCTTAGTATTTTTATTTCATAAACGGATACAGATCCCTAGATTATAAATATCTGTAACTTTTTATTTGATGAAAGTTTACTTAACAAGAGACTTTTGACAGTACAGAATTTAGTAGACTCGTTGGAGTGAAAGGCGACTTTGAGGGCCCACTAAACAGGAAATACCTCACTACTGAAGAGTAAAATAGATCTGTGCTTAGAAATTTAATATCTTCTATTTTGGAAACTCTCTCAAATGAATGTTTGACTTTTATTTTTCTTATAAAAAATTGTTGTTACATGCTATTGAGTTGGTTCTGACTTATAAAGGACTGTTCTTGCAACAGGAAAGACCATTACAGTTATTATGCAATCCTAACAATCATTGTAATTTTTTAAGCTATCGTTCCAGCTACTGTGCCAATCTCATCTAGGGTCTACTCTTTGGCTAAACCCCTAGCAACCATGATGTCCTTCTTCAGAAATTGGATAACATGTGCAAACCTTGTGAGATGGCATTTCTTCATCCTCCCTTCTAGGAAGGATTTTTTGTCTGTACTTATTTCAAGATAGATTTGTTCATTCATTTGGCCAACCATGATATAATTCATATTCTTCACCAAAACCATAATTAAAATGTATCCATTTTTTAGCCTTCCTTATTCATTGTCTGACTTACCCATGTTGATTATGATGGAAGACGATGAGATTGAGATTTTCAACAGCTTCAGTTTGTTTGGCTCTACAATCAATACTATTGACACCAGCAGCCAGGAAATTAAAAGTACAATTGCATTGGGAAAGTCTGCTGTTAGAGACCTCTCCAAAATACTAAAGAGCAATGATGTCAGTTTGGAGACTAAAGTATACATGATGCATCAGAAAACTGGACAATGACTAGAGATGATAGAAGGAGAATTGATGCCTTTGAATTGTGGTGCTGGAGAAGAGTATTGAATATGTCATATACTGCTAAGAGAACAAACAAGTTCAGCCTGGAGAAGGTGAAACCAGCATGTTCTTGGAGGCAAGAATTCTGAAGCATACTTTTGATATGTTACAAAGCAGGATCAGTACTTGGAGAAGGATTGTCATGCTTGGGAAGGTAGAGGGACAGCACAAGAGAGGAGGACCCTTCATGAGATGGATTGATTCAGTTACTGGGGTGATGTGGGTAGGTGTATCAGAGAATACAAGATTGGCACAGCATAGAGTGGGGTTTAGGGCTGTTGTGCATATGGTCGCTATGAGTCACAGGCAACTCAACAACACGTAACAGCAACAAGTCAGATTTCTTAATCATTCTTCAATTTGCTTTTGCTTTTCTATGTTCAAGATTTTCAGGTTATATTTTGACATCTACTTTGATCTTTTCTCTGTGTCCAGCCATTTTAAAGACCTTTATTTTTGGTTGTGTTTAACATTCTTGACAGTATCTCAGAATTTGTCTGGTCATTGATTGCTGGTGGTCAAGGTATCAAATTATTTTTGAGCTTTTCTCTAGAATCAGGGGAAATAGAGTCAAGATCAAAATTTAGTTGTCATAGACCTTTTCAAATTTTCTCAAGTTTCAATTTGAATTTATACAAACGCAACTGGTGATACATACTATAGGTTACCCCTGCCCTTGTTCTGACTGATATTAAACTTATCCATTGTCTTCTTGTGCAGATGAAGTCAATGTGATTCCTATGAATTCAATATGATCCATCTGTATATTTGCCATTTATATTGAGAAAAAATAAAATTGTAATGAATAGGCTATCTGTCTTGACAAATATTATCATGTGATCTGGGGAAAATTTTCTATTACCAAGGCTGTATTTTCCAACTGCCAGTCCTTGGTTTCTAAATTGACACTCCAGTTGAAATAATTCTCAATCATCTTGATTATGCTGTTGTTATTGTTTGGTTATGTCTAGTCGGATACAACCCATAGTGACACTATGAATGCCATCCTTATGCTTCCTGACACTCCATTGCTGCTGTCCCTATGTTGATCCAACTGGTTCAAGCATGATGTCTTTTTCCAAGGAATAGATTCTCCTAGCAATGTGCTGAAAATATGTGGGATTAAGCTTGATCATCTTTGCCTCCAAGGAGCACTCTGGATGCACTTTCTTCAAGGCATATTTGTTTGTTCTTTTGGCAGTCCATGAGATGTTCAGTTCTTCTCCAACACCACAGCTAAAAGGAATCAATTCTTCTTGTGTCATCCTTAGTCATTGTCCAGCTCTTGGATATATCGCAAGTGATCAGAGAGCCCATGACCTCAATAATTTGGAGAAATTCCTATCTGCAGGTTTTCCCAGTGCAATACATCTCCTGATGTCCTAACTGCTGGTAACAAGGGTATTGTGGATCCAAATAAGATGGAGTTGTTTACAGTTTATATCTTTCTTCCACCTATCACATTGTTGCCTATAGATCTAACGATAAGAATTTTTTGTTTTCTTGATGTTGAGATGCAATCCATATTGAAGACTATGTTCTATGATATTCTACAACTAGAGTCCAAGTCCTCCTCATTTTCAGCAAGCAAGGTTGTGTCACCCACATAAAACAGCTTATTGATGTATATATAGTCTTTTAATCTTGATACCACGTTCTTCTTCATAGAGTCAAGCTTCTCAAATAATTTTCTCAGTATACAGATTAAAGAGGTATATAAAGAGAATACAACCCTCACACACTGTTTGCTTAATTCAGAACTATGTAGTGTTCCCTTGTTCTGTTCAAACAACAGCCTCTTGGTCTAGGTACAGGTTTCACATGAGCACAATGAAGTGTTCTGGGATTCCCATCCTTCTAATGTTAGCCATAACTTGCTATGATCCACAAAGTCAAATACCTTTGCATAATTAGTAAAACATAAGTAGGAATTTTTCTGAAATTCTTTACTTTAAGCCAGGATCCATCTAACATCAGTGAGATCATCCCTGGTGCCACAGCCTCTTCTAAACCCTGCTGGAACTACTGGAAGTTTTCCCCTATTTATGTACTCTCCCAGGTTTGCTCCACCCAGGGTTGCTATGGCCTGGTTGCCAGAGAGAACATGGTGCTGTTTACCGGGTGTTGTGGCAGTTTTCGGATGTGAAGGACTGCTCTCCAGGAGCCAGGCAAGCCAGGCTTGGCCTAGGGTTTAAGGTAGCAGAGGGCTTCAAGCCCCAAAAGGCCCTCGGGCCTGCAGCCCTCAAGCCTGTCTTTCATTGTTTTTGTTCAGACATTCCTCTAGGCCGTATAGCCGTGGTGTGCAAGTTGCCGTACTGTGGTCACTGTGGTTGCTGTGAGGCTGAACACTGACACTGATGTGTCAAATGCATTAATGGTTGTCTACCCAATGCAGACAGAGAGTGGGGTGGAGCTCCCCGATTAAAACAAGCTTGGAAGGAGGAGTGGCATTCACTTCCATAATAGCTTGCCTCAGGAAAGCCTATGAACCTGGAGAGAGGATGATAGGCACCCAAGCGTCCAGGACTCTCCTTCATAGGGTCGCTATGAGTTGCCTGTAACTCGACAGCACTTAACAACAACAGCAATGTACTCTTTGAGACTTTTTAAAATTATTATTATTATTATTATTATTATTATTAATTTCAATGAATATCTACAGAGATTTTGGAATTCCATTCATTGTTGCACTTTTCACACCACCCACCCCACCCCTACCCCCACCCCCCAGTTCGCTCCTCTCCTTGAAAAGCAAAAGACAAACTCCTTCATTGGTATATAATCCCCTCCCCCACCTCACACATCCCCACGTTCAGCAGTGTTTTGCTTGAGTGTGATATTAATGATATCATTTGATAGTTTCCACATTCTATCTGATCACCTTTCTTGGGAAAAGGAACAAATACAATCTTCGTCCAATGCCAGAGAGCTGTTCTCCAAAAAAAAGAAACTGGCGAGTGAATCTTGGGCTGCCTCTGTTAGTTGAAACATGTCATTTGGTATTCCACCAATTCCTGGGACCTTATTGTTTTGCCAATGCCTTCAGTGCAGCTTCAGTTTCCTCCTTCATTACCACTGGCTCCTGCTTATATGATACCTTCTGCAATTGTTCAGTGTCAGTCAATTCTTCTTGTCACAATGACTCTGCGTATTCCCTCCATCTTCTTTTGGTGCTTCCTGAATCATTCAACATAAAGCCCATGGCAGCTTTTCAATACTGTGAGGCTTTAATTTGTTTTCTTAGTTTTTTTTCAGTTTGAGAAATGCAGAGTGAGTTCTAACTGTTTTATTCTCCAACCCCAGCTGTCTGCACATTCTATTATAATACTTTGTCTTCCCAAGCTGCCTTTTGAAATCTTCTGTTCAACTCTTTTAATTCAGAATCTTTTCCTTTTGTTTTTGTTTCTCAACTCTTTAATGCAATTTCCAGATTCTCTTCTAACAACTATTTTGGGTTTTTTCTTTCTAATGAGCTTTTGTTCTCTTCATGGATGATATTCTTGATACCGTCTTACAACTCTACTGATCTTTAATCATCAGTGTTCAATGCTTCAAACCTTTTAAAATGATTTTGAAATTCAGGTAGTAATGGACCCAAAATAATATTTTGGTTCTTGTGGATTTATTTCCATTTTCTATAGCCTCAATTTGACCTTTCACGTGAGTAACTGATGGTCTATTCCACAGTTCACCCCTTGCCTTGGTTTGACTGCTGTTTCTGAGCTTACCCAATGATTCCTTCTATAGATTTAGTCAGTCTGATTCCTATGCTGTTCATCAGGTGAAGCCCTGTGTAAATCCATGTCTTAATTATAGACATGGTAAGTTTCAGACTGTAAAGATTCATACAAACCTTCTATTTCTTTATCTTTGGGATTTGTGGTTGTTGTGTAATTTCAATGGCTATGCTATTATCACTGGTAATATTGTCTTTTAGGATATATCTTAAAAGGTGTTGACAGGATGTGGCAAATGTACCTATTTTCTCTACTGGTCATCTCTTTGAGCAGGCCTCTGTAAAAATTTTTGGCAGAGTATGCAGTGACCAAAATGAAATAATGTATGTGCAAGTGCTTTGAAGCAGTAAAGAGAATCTGTGTTTCACAATGATAATATTGGTATTCATTTTCTCTGCCTTGAAAAGTCCTCAGGGTAGAAAAGAGTCTAGGAAATAGAAGTGTTCCTAAGTACAAAAAGGATTTTCATTTGCCTGCAGCCTTTGTTTTCTTTTTGGTTTTTAAAATAAGCTATACTCTGAACTAGTGTGTGTGTCTCTTTTGAAAATATTTGCTGTGGTTTGGGGTAGCCTAAAGCTGTCACTTTCTAGTTAGCCAGCAGTAAGAAGCTTCTTAAAACTCAAAGACAAAATATTTTCCGGTTGCTTGGATTTTCTGTGACTTTGGTACAAAGAAAGAATTATTTTGTAGCAAAATACTATGGATTAATAATAAATATTATGGAGTAGAATGCAACATGCATATAAATCATTTCTTTTCTTTTTAGAACTATGCGTATGAATTGTTGAGCTAAAACTTTAAAACATATTCTCTCTGGTCCTTCGAGTGAAGTGAATTTAGAAGCATTTAAATATTCCTCCCAGCTTTAGGGGTATTTCTGTGAAATATTTTGAGAGAGGCATTAACCTAAGAGGAGGACACAAACTCCCAGCCTAGTATTCAAAATCTTCTACAATGTGGTCTCAATATTCCCTTGCAAACTTTTTCACCACTTTTCTATCTGAAATCATACCTCAAACTGGCATGCCTACCCGACTATCCCCACTTCCTCACAGCCATTCCAAGGTGGACATGATGCCTCAATCAATATCACCTCTAAGAATGCTTCGTCAAACTCCATCTAGCTCTACTCTTGGTTATCAAAATCAGCAGAGTAAACTCTTCTGTATTTCTCTTTCCTTTGGCTCTAAGTCATTGTCTTCTCCTCTCTATCACAATCTACAGTTTCTTTCAGGTCACTTTTGTTAGTGGAAAAATATATTTATATGGTTGAACAATGTAAATATTTTTGTTTTAATTCAATTTATTGTCTTTTCAACTCAGACTTAATTTCTGTCAGTTCTTCAGGTGGTTTTAAATTCTCTTCAGCAAGACTTCACCTGTGTGTTTTGTTGATAATATTGTCTATAATGTCGATATTCAGTTTTACTACTTCTTTGGGGAATGGGCATATAATGTCGATATTCAGTTTTACTACTTCTTTGGGGAATGGGCATACACATAGCTCACTTCCAGACAATTGGCCAAGTAGCTGCCTTCCAAATTTCATGGCATAGAAAGTGAACAGTTCCAGGGCTGAATCATCTTGATGAAACTCTTCAAAAGGTATTCATTCCCTCAAATAGGGGATCTGGTGGCATAGAACATAGGGAGTTGTCCTACTGACTAAAGACCACACCTTTCTGTAGGTTTAAATACACCAGCAGCTCAATGGGACCAAGGCCATCAGTCTCTTCCTGTGTGATTTACATTGAGAAAACTCAATGGAGGATGAGCTTTACATTGGTGCTAACTCAATGGCAATGAGTTTGAGTATATTTTGCCAATGCTTTCAGTGCAGTTTAGACTTCTTCTTTCAGTACTATTGGTTTTTTATCATGTCCTAACTCCTGAAGTGATTGATCATTGTGTAAATCTTTTTGATGCAGTGATTCTGTGTATCCTTTTGACTTCTCTTTGATGCTTCCCGTGGTATTCAGTATTTTGCCCATAGAGTCCAAAAGACTACAACCTGAGAATATTTTCTTGAAATATCTCTGTTGTTGTTGTTATGTGCTGTCGAGTCACTTGCGACTCATAGTGACCCTATGTACAACAGCCCTAAACTCTGCTCTGTTCTGTACCAATCACACTGTCTCTGTTACACACATGCTGATTACCCCAGTCACTGAATCAATCCACCTCATAGAGGGCCTTCCCCTCCTGCGCCGTCACTCCACCCTTCCAAGCATGATGTCCCTGTCCAAGGACCTGTCCTTCCTTACAACATGACTCCAAGGAGCCTCCCAGTTTGACTCTCTCCAGGATGGATCTGTTTGCTTTCCTAGCAGTTCATGGTACCCTCAATACTCTTCTCCAGCACCACAGCTCAAAGGCATCAATTCTCCTTCTATACTCCCTAGTCATTGTCCAACTCTCTGATGCATAACAAGTGATTGCAAAGACCATGGCCTGTATCAGACGCACCTTAGTCTCCAGAGAGACACCATTGCTCTTCAGTACTTTAGAGAGGTCCCTAACAGCAGACTTTCCCATCGCAATACGCCTTTTAATTTCCTGGCTACTGGTGCCAAGAGTGTTGACTGTGGAGCTGAGCAAACTAAAGCTGTGAACAATCTCAATCTCTTCACCATCCATCCTGATGCTGCCAATCTTCACTTGAAAAAATATGCTGAATATTTTCCTTTTTGGTTTCCTAATTCCAAGTCTTTACACATTTCATTACAGTATTTGGTTTGTCTGCTCAAAGTTCTTTTTAAAATCTTATCTTTGAATCTCTTATTTCATCATTTCTTCCTTTATCTTTAGATTCTCTATGTTTAGAAAAAGTTTCAGAGTGTTTTGACATTTGCTATTGTCTTTTATTTCTCTCCTGTCTTTTCAAGGACCTTTTGCTTTCTTCATGTATGATGGTTTTTATATCATCCCACGATTTTTTATACAATATGCAACTTATACAATCTTATATCCAGTAAAGAAAGACTTGTTGGTCAAGCTAAAAATAAAAAAAAAGAGAGAGAAGCTCGAAAGCTCTTATTAATAATGCAGGAAGGATTAAATCCGGTATGGATTACATCTCAACAAAAGAACACAAAATATCCACACAACTGCACCAATGAAACATCATGATAAATGGAGAAAAGACTGAAGTTGTCAAGGATTTCCTTTTACAGACATCGGCAATCAATACCCCTTGAAATAACAGCTGTCAGGGAAACAAATAATGCATTAAAATGAGAGAATATGATGCAAAGAACCTCTTAAAGTTCTAAAAAGCAAGGTAAGCCTGCCCCACACCATAGTATTTTCAATTGTAACAAATGTATGTATTGGACAAAGAATAAGGAATAACAAAGAAGCATTGATACCTTTGAATGATACTGTTGATAAAGGATACTGAATATACCAAGCTCAAAAATTCAAAGTCACTGCCCTTGAGTCTGTTCTGACTCACAGTGACTACCAGATTTCTGAGATGGTAAATTGTAAGGCAGGAGACCACCCTTTTCTCTCTCTTCTACTTTGAGTGTACTCAAAATTGTTACCATGGAGTGGGAATCTGATAGCTGACTCTCCAGCATATTTTCAGAAAGCTGTAAATTGCATAGTAAGAGACTTCTCATTGATCTCATTCAGAGACCCTGATGGATTCAAATGCTTGAGAGGCATAGCCTTGGGTTAGAAGCACAGGCCCTTTTGGACTAGGTCATCAGAGCTCTGTCTTGGTAAAAGGTCTACCAGAGTGTGCTTTAAAGGCAAGGATGATGAGACTCACATACTTTGGGCATGTTATCAGAAGATGTCAGTCCCTGGATAAGGACATCATACTAGGAAAAGTAGAGAGGGTCAGGGGAGATGAAAAAGCCCTTTAATAACACAGACTGATGCAATGACTACAACAATGTGCTTCAGCACAGAAACAGTTATGAAGATGATGCAGAAAAAGGTAGAGTTAGGGATAGCTATGAGTAAGACCACCCACAACAGTTTAGATTGAATTTTCAGAACAGCAAGGACTTTTACTACTCTCCACAACTCCTGACATATGTCGAGCACAATATAAAGACAGAATTTTGTTGCAGTTTTTCTACATTCTTCTTCTTAAATTCCAGGTTCTCAGATTGATTATTTGACATATAAATTGATTATATAGATATAACATAAATAAGGAAAGGAAATAGAGATCAAAGTTAGAAAACTGATCACTGAAGAATGAATGAGACAAAGTACGAGTATACCTAGAAGAGTAAACAGAAGATTCATTTTCACTGGGTCTTTCTCCAGTGAGAAAACAATTAGTTCTGGCAGTCATTTATTTTATACCATAGAAGAAAATGAATGAGAGAAAGAGAGAGCGAGAGAGAATGAATACACATTAACACACATAGATTAAGTAAGGAATATAGATGCATGATGGAAAGGGTTAGTTCACTCTGGCCTCTGGGGGTCTTTCATGTTGACTAGGAAAAGTCTTATATTTCCTGAAAGTATGGGAAAAGTATTTTTGTGACTTCCCTCACTTATACTATGAACTAGTTTGATCTCTATCTCCAGCAAAGATTTGCTTATCTTTGGAGTTCTACTTAGTTACATGTAAACCATAAATATACATTATTCCTTTGCAGATTCTTTGCCATCTTCTCTACTATTATATCAATATTAAAGGAGCTTTGTTCAAATTTGTCAAGGGTCTTTTATTGGGTTTTGGGGGGTGTGTTTTGTTTTTCTTTTTTTTGTTTTTTTTTTTTTAATTATCATAGTTAGTTGTCACCAAGTAGATAACAACACATAATAACCCTATGAGTAATGTATTTGAACTTTGCCCTGCCTGGCTTGGTCCTCATATCCACTGATATGCTCAAGCCTATTGTTACAATTGCTATGTCAATACATCTTATTAAAGATCTTCTATTCAATATAAACTGTTAACAGTGATTTGTTGAAGATGATGTTTATTGTTGTTTTTGTTAGATGCCACTGAGTCGTTGACAACTCATAGTGACCCTATGAATGAAAGACCTGAACAATTGTATAACTTTCATCATTTCTCCAAGTTCATAGAGTTTCTGGAGGCAAGCTATTTTGGAAGTGGATGCCACTCTTGCTTCCAAGCTTGTTTTAATCGTGTTGAGGATGATAGATGAAAGAAATGTAGATGGTGGAGATAAGAAATGGGACTTGTAGCTACCAATACATAACATAATTCTCCTGCTGGTAAATGTAAGTACTTCTACACATTTTTCCATTTTCTTTAGAAGAATTATGGCAAGTATCTATATTATCATAAACACTGCTCTGTGCAGCACAAGATATGCTCAAAATATCCACCAATAAATATGGAAGGCAGTTACTTGAGCAACTGGCTGGCAGCGATCCACATTTGTTCCCACTCACAAGAAAAACGATCCAATAGAATATGGAAATATTGAAAAAAATATTCTTGATAACAAATGCAAGTAAAACTTTGCTGAAGAGTATTAACAAATGGCTGGAGAAGGACCTCGACAGAGTACTACCAGAAATTCAAGCTGATTCAGAAAAGGCCATAGCACAATAGAAGCCATGGCTGATATCAGATGGATCTTGACTGGAAGCAGAAAATACCAGCAAAATGTTTATTTGTGTTTTATTGATTATGCAAGTGAATATGAGTGTGTGGTTCTTAATTAATTATTGCTAACGTTGAGAAGAATAAGAATACTGAATACTTCACTGTGCTCACGTGGAGCCTCTACATCGGCCAAGAAGCACTTGCCCAAACAGTACATAAGAACACCATATGGTTTAAAGTCAATAGTAGTGTGTAAAGGTTGCATCCTTTCTTGGTATTTATTCAATCAGTATTTATGAAGTAAAATCAAGAAATATTGCCAAGAAAGATTGAGCAGAAATCTGTAATGAGTAGAACTGAAAGTTGAAAGATAAATGAAAAGTCCTAGAAATGTGTAGATATGTAAGTAGTGCCAGTGTGATGCTATTAGGGCTGAGATGACAAAAACATCTTATCCCAAGTACCTGTCACAGAATAAATTCTCGAAAACTATTGAATGAGAAAACTTAAGATTTCCATTTTTTAGAAAAAAATTTCACTTTTAAGGAAAGGATTCAGGCAAGGATGGTAAACTAAATTACGCCTCATAAGGAATTGAAAATTTAAGATTATTGCATAAGAAAGAAGTTTAAGATAATGATATAAATAATATGAGCATTAGGGAAGCTTATGAGGCATACGTTCTCATGCATAGCAACTTGTTCCAAATAGACACAATACAAACAATCATGGGAGTTTCTCACCTAGGACTTTGGGAGTGGTTGACTTTAGGTGTGTTTAGGAGGTCATAAAGAGAATGGAGCTGAATCACTACCATGGGAACAGTCTATCATAGTCACTCCAACTTCCACACCCTGGGTGGACTTTAGGACAGTTACTGAGATTTTTTATCAGCTCAAGAAAAGACTCATTTGGCAAATTGATTTGGCAAATTCTCTGACTATAAATATTTTAAGTTTTTGATAGTCTTAATTCTTATTGAGACAAATGTAAGTCATTTGACTTTACATTAAAGTCAATGAGAGATTACTGTTTGTTTTACTCTCCCCTCCAATATTGATTTGATAAAAGAGCCCTGGTAGAACAATGATTAACCACTTCACTGCTAACCAAAAGGTTGTGGTTAAAATCCAGATTCCATTGAATCACCTTTCTTGGGAATAGGAAAAAATATGGATCTTATCTAGTTAGTAGAGCACACAGCTGTATTATTCCAGTTTTTCTATCATAGACTGGTAAGCTTGTCCAGGGCTGCATCTGTTGGATTAGTTATGTCAGTTGGAATCTATTGATTCCTGGAGCCTGGGGGGGTTTTGCCAATGCCCTTGGTGCAGTTTGAACTTCTTCCTTAATTGCCTTTGGCTTTTTATCCTATGGTACTTCCTGAAGTATTTTGTTGGATACAAATTCTTTTTGATACCGTGAGTCTGTGCATTCCTTATGAAATATTTTTTTTAAGTTTTTCCTAGATCATTGAAGATTTTGTATATTGGATTTTTAGTATTATAACTTGTGGCTTGTATTTGTTTTTCAGTTCTCTCAGGTTGAGAAATGCTGAACAAGTTGGTCCGTTTATATTCTCTAACTCAAGCTCTCTGCACATTCTGTTACAGTTTTTTATTTTGTCTTCACATGCTGCCCTTTGAAATTTTCTGTTCAGATCTTTTACTTCAATATCTCTTCCCTTCATTTTTTTATTTCTCAGCACTCTAGTGCAATTTTCAGTCTTTTCTGACATCCATTTGTTTTTTTTCTTTTTACACTGTTTATGTAAAGACTTTTGCTTCCTTCATGGATGATATCCTTGATGTCATCCAACACTTGATCATTGGATTTTTATCATCGGTGTTCAATTCCTCTATTCTTAAATCTATTCTTAAAATTATTTTTAAATTTAGGTGAAATAGATTCAAAGTCATATTGTAGTTCTTGTGGATTTGTTTTATTTTTCTTCAGCCTTAATTTGATCTTGCACATTTTACTCATATGAAATGTATACCACCTTCACCTATAACCTTTTATCTAATTACAGCAAGAGAACACCCCATGTTTTAAAATTAGGAAAGGTGTATGCCAACGTTGTATCCTTTCTTCATACCAATTCCATTTGTATGCTGAGCAAATAATTTCAAAACCTGGACTCTATGAAGAAGAATATGGTATCAGGACTGGAGGAAGACTCATCAACAACCTGCATTATAAAAACGACATAATCTTATTGGCTGAAAGTGAAGGAGACTTGAAGTGTGTGCTGTAGAAGATCAAAGACTATATTCTTCAATATGGATTACATATCAATATAAAGAAAATAAAATTTCTCACCACTGGACTAATTGGCAACATCAGAACAGGTGGAGAAAAGACTGAATTGTCAATAATTTCTTCTTATTTGGATCCACAATCTGCTCTTAGTACCAGCAGTAAGGAGGTGATGAGTTGTATCTATCAGTCTAATTCTCCATGAGTTGATCTGTTGTTCATAGAGCATAAGTCATGTCCAACTCAATGGCACCCCATAATTACAACATAGCAATTCTATGTAAAATAGATTTAAATTTCACCTTATGTTGTACTCAAGTCCATTGATACAGTCACTGTGCCAATCCATCTCCTTGAGATTTTTTTTCTCTCTTCTCATTATCCACCTTTCCAATCATGATGTCTTTTTCCAAAGACCAGATCCTTTTTAATAACATGCTCAAAGTAAGTGAGACAAAATATTACCATCCTTGCCTCTAAGGAACACTCTGGTGGACTTTTTAATCAACAAAGGCCAAATATGAATGCTTAATATCTAGCTTCCAAAATTATAAATGACACAAATTTCAGATATCACATTCAGTCTATTTACCACTTTATAGCCAGTATCTGAGTCTCTAGGTCATAAAAAAGGAAGAAGCTAAATCCTAAAAGCATGCTGTTCAAATCCACCAACTTCTCCAGGGGAGAAAGATGGACAATCTCTTCCCATGTGTTTTCTGACTCTGAAAACCCAGCGGAGTGTCAGCAATGGGTTGTTTCCAACTCAAAAGCATGCAACAACAACAATTAACAAAAAAAAAATTTTAAAAATGGTGGTTAGAACTAACACAATGGTGCCATGAAAAGAAAAGCCTAGAAATCTTATTCCACAAATATTTCACAAAGAAAACTTTGTGCAGTTCTGTCCTTTGTTGTAACATGTGGGTTTTTTATGAATCAGAATCAATTCAACAGTAATGCTGTGGTGTGTTTGTTTTTGGTATTCATTGTTTAGAACTATATCCCCAGTAAAGGAATCATGGGAGTTTGTTGACTTAATGAACTCTCAATATGCATATTCAACTTGTCTCCTGTTAAATACCTCAAGTGTGTCTAAGTGTGTGTGTGTGTGTGTAATACAGGTTGCATAGTGTGATAGTTTTAGGCCACGTTTAAAGTCAGCGGTCGCATTTCATTTTCTAGGATGAGACAAGAGACATTTACTAATATGTAACTGTTATTTTATCTTAACTTTCATTTAAACACTGCTTTTTATGTTAAATTGTTCCCTTAGCCCTGTGTTACTTTTCTCTTATGATCCTTTCTCTAAATCTCTGACCACATTCTCAATTTTTTATTCTTTGCACCCAGAATTCTTTTTATCTTCTTCTTATGCTAGTCTAATACCAATAATGTTGCTCCAAATCTGATTTTTTCTGTTTTCTTCTTACTGTCTTTACAATAAAGTAAGAATAGACTGTAGTTAATATTAGAAGCATGCCATAACAAAAAAAATAATATTTGTTTGGTGTTTGTAATGCAACCAAAATTTAAAGCATTACACATCATTTTGGTGATTGACTTACTGACTGATTTTATTCCTCTATGGTTACAGAAAAGTATATTTGTGAGAGTACCAATTTATACTCGTTTATTTGTAATAAGGTCTCTTACTGTGAATGGGCAATCTATAATATACAGATTCATATATCATGTAGGCCAAGTATATCTTCTATTTCACTGATCTAAAAAAATCAGAGTGCCCCTCTAGTGCATCTGTAGCTTCATCTGAGTTCAAATAATACTCTCTTCTGTGATTAGCTGTGGGATGATATCAAGAATGTCATTAATTTAAAAGGGAGAAGCCATTACACAGACAGAGGAGAAAGAAAAGACTGAGATATATATCAGACGAAACTATGAAAAATGAACTAAAATGCCCAGAAACCAAAACAAAGGGAAGAAATCAGAAAATGGAAGAGTTATAAAGAAGACTTCAAAGGGCATCTGGAAAAGACAAGGCAAAACACTCTAATGAAATGTGCAAACAGCCAAAGTCAGAAAAAAAAAGGCACAAACTCACTTACTATTTCGCATGCTGAAGTAACTAAAGAACAAATTAGGCAAAGGCTCCCAGCCTGGTTCTGTGTCTGCTGTCTCAAGCTGGGTTTTTGTTTTTCTACTGCAACTGCTACTGCTCCTGTTCCTTTAGATCCTGTTTGGAATGACACTGAATCTTTGGCCCTAAAGGATGCATACTTTGCATTCTCTGCTTCTTGATGATTGTTTTTGTTATTGTTAGGTGCTATCGAGTCGTTTGCGACTCATAGCAACCCTACATACAAGAGTCCTAAACACCTTTCTATCCTGTACCAACCTCGCTGTCTCAAACACATTCATTCCCACTACTCCACTCACAGAATTGATCCATCTCATCGAGGGTCTTCCTCTCCTTGCCGTCACTCCACTTTCCCAAACATGATGTCCCTCTCTAAGGACCAGTACCTCCTTGCAACATGCCCAAAGTATGTCAGATGGAGCTTCAGAATCCTTGAGTCCAGGGAACATTCTGGCTTCACCCTCTCCAGGACAAACCTGTTTGTTCTCCTAGCAGTCCATGGTATATTCAACAC
>NW_006399945.1:6005598-6007340 GCF_000299155.1 Elephantulus edwardii
CAATGAGCCTTTTAATTTCCTGGCTACTGGTGCCAAGAGTGTTGGCTGTGGAGCCAAGCAAACTAAAGCTGTGAACAATCTCAATCTCTTCACTATCCATCCTGATGCTGCCAGTTGGCCCAGTGGTGAGAATCTTTGTCTTCTTGACATTGAGCCTCAATCCATATTGGAGGCGGCAGTCCTTGACCCTCTGTAGTAAGCGCTTCAGGTCCTCCTCACTTTCAGCAAGTAGGGTTGTGTCATCTGCATAATGCAGATTGTTGATAGATCTTCCATTAATCTTGACTCCACATTTCTCCTCACAGAACCTAGCCTCCTGGATAATCTGTTCTGCATCCAGGTTGAAAAGGTATGGAGACAGGACACATCCCTGGCATACACCCTTCCTGATTTTAAACCATGCAGTGTTTCCTTGCCCTCTTCGGACGACTGCCTCTTGGTTCAAGTATAGGTTTCTCATTAGCACGATCAAGTGTTCTGGTATTCCCATTTGTCTCAGAGTCAGCCACAGTTTGTTATGATCCACACAGTCAAACGCCTTTGCATAGTCAATGAAACACAGATAGACATTCCTCTGGTATTCCCTGCTTTCAGCTAAGATCCATCTAATACCAGCTACAATATCCCTAGTACCACGACCCCTTCTAAGCCCAGCCTGGACTTCTGGCAGTTCTCAGTTTTCACAGAGGAAGATATTTGAGTGGCAAACAGACACATGAAGAAATGCTCCAAATCACTGGAAATAAGAGAGATGCAAATCAAAACCACAATGAGGTACCACCTCACTGGAGTAACAATGGCAAGGTTTAACAGGGCAGCAAGTAATTAATGTTGGAGAGGATGTGGCGAGTATGTTTGTTTTCTTGATGTTGAGCTTCAATCCATATTAAAGACTACAGTCCTTGACCTTCTATAGCAAATGATTTAGCCTCTCCTCAGTTTTAAAAAAAAAGGTTGTGTTGTTGCTGATGTGTCTTCCTCCAATCCTGATGCCATATTCCTCCTCATATAGTCCAGCCTCTCAAATGATCTTTTCTGCATACAGACTGAAAAAGTATGGAGACAGGACACATCCTTGACACACTCCTTTTCTAGTTTTAAACCATGCAGTGTTTCCTTGCTCTGATCTGACTACTACCTTCTAATCCAAAATGCTGCTTTTTCTTTTCTTGTGTGTGTGTGTGTGTGTGTGTGTGTGTGTTTTGTGGGGTGGAGAAAATCCAAAGAACCAGCATTTTGTTCCCAATGTATCCTATAAGGTGATGAGGCATGACAGCTCTTTGGATGAATGAGGCTGTTAATGAGCTTTACTTTGTCAAGGCTTCTCATAAGCTTTCAGTCTGATTTTCAAGTCCATTCTTGACTGAAGCAATCATTTTTATGATGTTCTCCAAATGGTGCTTTTCTGATCTACATACCATCTACATTTATCACTTTGCATTTCAAGTTTCTTTTCTCATCTATTTACTTATCCATTTATACCAGTATGAACATACAGAATCTATTTTTGTGGATTAAAAACACTATTATTCTTTATTTTTATGGCTAAATTCCTACAAGTTTGATTAGTAGAGTCCTTCTCAAGCTGACTCCTTAGTTCTTTTAGCATGTTCCATAATTCTTATTTTATTTTGGGCACAGAAAAATATTCTAGTATTATCTTGCAATTTTTCAGTACCAAGCTTAGAATAGGGAAGATAGATAGAGATAGAGATAGAGATAGAGATAGAGATAGAGATAGA
>NW_006399945.1:6007440-6019037 GCF_000299155.1 Elephantulus edwardii
CTCAAAGGCATCAATTCTCTTTCTATCATCCCTAGTCACTGTCCAACTCTCCGATGCATAGCATCTAATTGCAAAGACTATAGCCTGGATCAGGCACACCTTAGTCTCCAGCCTGATGTCATTGCACTTCAGTACTTTTGAGAGGTCCCTCACAGCTGACTTCCCCAATGCAGTTCGTCTCCTGATTTCCTGGCTGCTGTTACCAAGAGTGTTGACTGTGGAGCCGAGTAAACGAAAACTGTTAACTATCTCAATCTCTTCACCATCCATACTGATGCTGCCGTGTGAATCTTTGTTTTCTTTATATTGAGCTTCAATCCATATTGAAGACTGCAGTCCCTGACCCCCTGCAGCAAGTGCTTCAGGTCCTCCTCAGTTTCAGCGAGCAGGGTTTTGTCATCTGCATAACACAGGTTGTTGACGATTCTTCCACCAATCCTAATGCCACATTCCTCCTCGTACAGCCCAGTGTCTCAAATGATCTGTTCTGCATACAGATTGAAAAGATATGGAGACAAAACACATCCCTGACGGACCCCTTTCTTGATTTTGAACCATCCAGTCTCTCCCTGCTCTGTTCTGACGACTGCCTCTTGGTCCAAGTACAGGTTTTGCATAAGAACAAGCAAATGTTCTGGGATTCCCATTCTTCTCAGAGTCAGCCATAGCTTGTTGTGATCCACACAGTCAATAGCTTTTGCATAGTCAATGAAGCACAGATAGACATTCTTCTGGTATTCCCTGCTTTCTGACAAATTCTACTGCTGAATCCATTCTATTTAGTGATGAGAATAGCCCATCCTCTTGTTGATTGACTTGTCTGCCCTATTCTCATATTACCACCTATCCACAAGGCAAAGTGAAAGTAATTGTCTAGGAAAGCCATTTTAAATAATAAAACCCTTGACACCATATACTCTTTCAGAAAAAAAATCTTAGAAAGATCCTTCTTTCATATTCCAATTAGAAAAAGCTACATAAAATACATAAAGATAATGTCTGTATGTCCCATACTACCACCTCAACTGTTCTTTCATTATTCATCTACCTATTACCAGAATCTGTAATCTCCTAAAAGATAATTACTGGCAAGTTTGAATTACTGATATATTAACATAGATATCACGGCTGAAACTCAACTTCAGTTTTTTTTATGTGCCTATTGCAGCAGTCATTAGCATATCTAGTATTTAGATTTTAATTTCTGAATTGTTGATTCTAGTACTGAACCAGGACATATACTAGATAATCATGGTGTCAGAAAATTGAGTGCTAAAAAAACCAAACAAACAAGCAAACACTACACACAACACTGAAGGTTTGTAAAAGGGATGCTGCTGCTATTGTTATGAGCCCTCAAGTAAACTGTTTTACAGTGAACCTCTGAACTACAGATTGGAATCTTGTCCTATCTTGTGCCATCCTCATGACCTCTGACATATCAAGTCCATTGTTACAATTATTGCATCAGTCCATCTTGCTGAGGGTCTTCTTCTCTTTCTCTGTTCCTCTATATTTCCCAGAATGATGTCTTTTTCTAAGATCTGGCCCCTCCTGACAACATGCCTAAAGTATGTGAAACAGAGTTTCATCATCCTTCCCTCTACGGATCAACTTGTCTAACAGTCTGCCACTGTTCAAAGCTAAACAGTTCAAACAAAAGAATAAAGTAATGTTGAATCATAACCAATATAAATAAGTATCTGTGAGTCCATACTGATAAATAATTAGTAGATAACTAAATGAGGGAAAGAGAAAGATTCCCCATGTACAGAAATTTCAATAATTAACTATATTTAACTACATCCTAGAGAGATGGAATATAACTCACTAAGGTATTGAAATTCCAACCCAAAAGCAAAAAGCAAGCAGTTTGATTCACTAGCTGCTTCAAGAAGGATGGGCAATATCTTCCTATGTGGCTTAAAACTTCTGAAAGCCCATTGGAGAGTCAGCTATGTCTCAGTTCCAACTCAATGACAACAAGAGAGAGATTTCTTAAATGAGATGCATGCATTGTAATTTATTTTCAATGAATACGATACAGAAAGCAAGTGTGGAGAATAGCTTTACACTGAGAAATCTAATACGCACTACCTTCTCTAGTAGTAAACACCCTCTTACCTAGAGTACCTACCATCATAAATTAGCATTGTCTTTGTTAATCCCTATTGGAGGTAGTCTTTGCCAGGTTTCTCAGTGTAAAGCTATTCTCCACACTCCCTTTCCATATTACATTAGGAAGACAGCTCTGGTGGCCAAGTGATAAGGAATTTCACTGCCATCCCAAAGACATGAGATTTTAATCTATCCGCTTCCATGGAAGAAGAGTGATCTCCTCCCATGTGATTTACTGCCAATGAACACCTACCACAGGGTTGGTTCTGACTCAACAGTAAATAAAGACAAACCACACTCCATGTGGGATGTGATGTGAAGGGCATTTCACAATTATGATCTTCCTTCTAAACTTCTATAACTCAAGATGACAAAAATATCACACAGATTCTTACACGTGACCAGTACTCTTCACATTTTGATGATCATTAAAAAATAAGAGAAACTGTCATAACCAAGAGATTCCTCTGGGAAAAATAACCAAATGGAACAAAGGGTACTGTATTCTAGTATAGGAAAAGGACATTAGGTAAAAACTAAGGAAATTTTAATAAACTATAATTGCAAAATATCTCAGTTGTAGCCTGTGCATTGTGACAAATGCATCACATTAATTTAAGATGTGAATAGTAGAGAAAGATATGAGTGAGCTTTATGGTAACTCTCTACAACTTACAATATTTCTGTAAATATAAAAAGTGTAGAAGCCTATTAAAAATGTTTGCATGTGCTCTATTAGCAAAACTCAACAAAGTAGCTTTACTCTGTGCACAACTGCCTTATTGACTCAACTTTCTCAATGACCATGTTTACAAGTACAAGTTAAACCTATACATATGGCTACTCATAAAGAGGAACATTAAAATCCTGCCAAATTTAGTGATTAATAGTCTGGATCCTGTGATTGTAAAGCTGTTCAAAGTATTTGGGGGGGGAAAAGCATTTTACTTATCTGCCTACTCTTTCCTTCATTAAAATTAAGTTATGGATTGTGGAATTCAGTGTAGTGAAATCTTGACAACAATAAATTGTTCCACAGAATAAACAGACATGGGAGTTGAAGCCCACATTTCTCAGAAACAAAGGAGAGATGCAATTATTGAAAGAGAATAACCTTGTCACATTGTTGAGACAGTCCCAGAACAGAGTTACTACACCTACCTATCTATGCTCCATCTTTTCCCCCTTAGCCCAATCCCACACAATCGTTATGTTGATTTAAGTATTCTAAGAATATTTGTTTTTAAGTACTTAAACTTTGTAAAATAACTGATGGTGCCATTTCAAAGGAAAAAAGTTAAAGCAGAGTTTGTTACATGTACATGCATACGAATTTAAAAGATTTCCCACTTTCAATATTTAAGGTAAATTAAAATAATAATAATAATAACTTGTGGTAAATATACACACTACTTTTTCCAATTGTCACTTTGAAGATTCCCTTTGTATCACTTTAGCGATAGGTCTATCTATAAGGATATAAAGCCAAGTCCAGTCCTGAAGTCTGACCTTTGGGAGGTTAAGGTCATCATCAATGTCACATGACGAGAATAAAGTGAAGATATTTTAACTAAGGTCTATGGAGTTTCAAGATTTTCCTCTGACACTAAATAAGCTTGTTACAAAACATAAACCATTAAAATAATCACATTTAGTTCATGGATAGAACGACGTAATAGTGTGAAAATGACAATCCTACCAAAAAACAATCTACATATTCAATTGCAATCTGATTAGAGATACCAAGTTCATTTTTCAAGGAAACTGAAAGATAAATTTTCAAATATATTTAGAGTGGAAAGATACCCTGAATAAGCAAGCACTTCTGAAAAACAAAAATGAAATCAGAGACATAGCATTCCCTGACCTCAAAACCCACTACACAGCAGTAGTAACCAAAACAGCATGGTACTGATATGTTCAGCTTTTGAAAATCCAGAAATGGAGCCAGCTATCTAGCGTCAACTGATATTCAACATGGAAATCAAATCTTTCAATGGGTAAATGACAACCTCTTTAACAAATGGTGCTCACAAAACTTGACTACGACTTGCAGATAGCTGAAGCAAGATCCACATCTTGCACTTTTCACAAAAATCAACTTAGATCAGGGTTCATCACAGACAAACTGTGATCAAGCTTAGATGACCTACTCTGTGATATGAAGAGATTGCCAAATACAGCCAGAAATGCACAATCTGGAGAGGATAAAATGGATGAATGGGACCTTCTAAAGATTAAATCCCTGTGTGCATCAAAACCTTTTGCCAACAGAGTGAAAAAAAAACCTACTGACTGGGGAAAACCTTTGGCACTACCATTTCAGACAAGGGTCTCGTGTTGAAAACTTACAGAATCTTACAGGACCTCCGTAAGAAAAAGATTGATACCATAATAACAAAATGGACAAAAGACATGGAAAGAATTTTACCAGAGGAAGATATTTTGATGGCCAATAGGCACATGAAGAAATGGGAAAAAAATCATTGTTGATGATAGAGATGCAAATCAAAACCACAATGAGATACCATCTTACTCTAGTAGCAGTGGCAAAGTTTAACAGGACGGTAAGTAATAAATGTTAGAGAGGATATGAAGAGATAAGATCTCTTATACATTGTTGGTAGGATTGTCAAATGTTCCACCCAGTCTGGAAGGCAGTTTAGCTTTTCCTCAAAAAGTTGAACACAGAAATTTCACATGACACACTTATTCTGCTGCTTAGAATATAGCCTGAGAAAATGAGAATTGAAGCACAAACAGAAACTTGTACGCCAATGTTCATAGCATTGTTATTCACCATAGAAAAGCATGGAAACTATCCAAATGTCCAACCCCAATGGAATGGATTGAGAAATTATGGTACATTCTAAAGAAGGAAAACTATGCAGCACACAGGAACAGTGATTTTGTATATTACTACCTAACTTGAGAGGAACTGGAGAGCATAAATGAACTAACTCAGTCCCTTAAGGACAAATATGGTATAAGAAAATTGGTGTAGAACATATATGAGGATCCAAGGGGGGTGGGGGAAGAAGAGGAGCAGAAGGGTAAGGATGGCAGGGGTGGGGTAGGATTAATCATAGAGTCCCACATTCGATGGGTGGAGGGAGGGGTGGGTAAAGGAAATGGGAAAGAGCCAGGTGAAAAACAATGTATATAAACTTTGTAAGTAAACCAGTACAAAATAAAAATTTCACGTAAATAAAAAAAAATCATTACATTTAATGGGCAGCTTCTTTTCTTCTTTATTTCCTTTAGAAGTTTTGTTCCTGTTTTCTTCCACTTTCATGGTCCCTGTATTTGCTTATTATCTAGCCATGTTTCTTTTTAATTTTCTAAATTAAAAGTAGATTGAAATTTTTTCCCTGAAATACCAGCTCAGAAGGAGCTAGAGTAGATTCAGTTAGGGTAAAATTTTTAGTAACATATAAATATATGCACAGAGGCAAGCCAAACAAAGAAGAGACTAGAAAGTATTGATATTAAATCTTTTCTTGTTGTTATTAGGTGCCATTGAGTTGACTTATGGCCATCTTTGTTATCTCCCACTTGCTTAAGCTTATTGTTGTCGTCATTGCTGAATTCATCTTGTTGAGAAATTCCTCTTTCTCTGATCGATCACCTTTCCCATTATTTATATATGAGTAACAGTAGGAGCAAAGTGCGACATAGAAACAAGGATTGTATAAGCAATAAGGCCAAATTAAAGCTCTGATAAATGGTAAGATTTTTTTTAAAAAAATTGATTCATCATCAAAATTTATTTTTGCAATTCTACCTGTTTCTCATTTTATAATATTATTATACTGTCTTTTCGTGAATCCAAATTAGACTACTCTGAGTTTTACCAAGCAGTAAACTTTTAAATAGCTATATGCATCATCCTGGTTTCTTGGTAGTAAGGAGCTATGCTTCTAACCTAAAGGCATACAGTTCAAATCCCCACCTTCTCTGTGGGAGAAAGATGGGCAGTCTCCTTCCATGCAATTTATTACCTCTGAAAACCCACTAGAAAGTCTGCTATGAGTTGGTTCTGACTGGACAGTACATAACAACAACTAGCAACAAACTATGAGGCTCATGTAAGGGCCTTAAAAATCCGAGTTTCAACACTTTTATCCATTTAAGGGAAAAGAGAAGATGGAGATATAGAGAAGGAACCTCTCCTTTTTTCTATATTCTGGATAAAATTGAGTTGCATGTAACTGGAGTCCAGTGTGGCTCTCCTGTTCTAATGTCAGAGAGGAATCAATAAAGATGGTTAAGGAGATGCTAAAGATCTGAAGTATTGTCCACTCAGCCTTGTTAAGGGCTCAAATTGCACATTCTCAAAATAGCAATATAAACTCCTATGTATTATTGTCATATTCTTATCTAGGGAAAGAAGGAAAGGATGGGAAAGAGATGGGGAGAGAAGGGCGGGGGTAGAAGTATGTTAAACTCTTTTTTTCTGGCCAAAATGTGTTGTGAAGAACAGAAACAAAGGTCTTCACCTTTAAGTGTATCAGTCTCCCAAGGAGCAACCTCCCTATGCTCACTGAAGACATCACACTTACCCTGCTCTACTCACTATGCATCTGAGGCATTAATGCTTCTCATCTTCCATGCTGGAGAAGGTTGGTTTTCTGCCAAGGCATCTCACGTGCAGCCACCATCTGTCTGTCAGTGGAGGCTTGTGTGTTGCCATGATGCTAAACAGGTTTCAGCAGAGCGTCCAGACTAAGATGGATTAGGACAAAGTGCCTGCAATGCACTTCCAAAAATAAACCTCATCACTCATGAGGGCCTCCTGAGTCCAGCTGACTGGATTGCAAACAATACCTCATCATGATTATTTTTCTTTCTTTTTGGCTCTTCAAATGTCGTTTATTTGTCAGGACCCAGTTTACAGCCTCCACCTCTCCCCACCATGTCAATCTTTTTTACAGTATTTTCCTTCTATAGAATTATTATAAGTTCTAGGAAAGAAACTAATCCAGATTTTCTTTCCTGTTAATATGTATGAGTTTTAGAAATTAATGAGCAACAACATGTGAGATATAACTTTTTATGTATTATTTAATAAGAATATTAGTCAGACTCATTGAAATCTAATGCCTAGAACACTCTTTCAGAGCTGGACCTATTGCAATTTTCCTGCTACTGTTGAATGGGTGAAGCCATAGTAAGTGAATAAGTGAACAAGTGATGGAATGTACAGACTAAGAGTTATACAGACATACTGGAGGAAGTGGGAGAAAGAGCAAAGCAACAAAGCAAAGTGTCAGGTCACAGCAATTCCACTGGGTCAGCTCTTAATCTTTCCCACACAGCTCTCTTTAGAGATTGGAGCTTTACATTCTTTCTTAAAAATAGTCATTGCAAGGAAAGTGAGACAAGGTTTCAAAAGAAAAATGAATGATTTTATAAACACAGCTTCCTAAATTAACAGCCCTTCATGGACATTAAATTCACAGAGACAAACCTAAAATAGTTTCCTTTCCCAGAGCCCAAGGGAAAAACAATCACTGAACATCTTTCTTCAATCAAGTCTACATTTCCAGTAATGAGGAGACTCAAACAATTTCATTTCCTTTTTATGTATTTTTTTTTGTCACTGGATACTGGGGAGAATATTCATCTTGTTAGCCTTTACATAAAAGTATCATCCACTTACCAATGATTATCCTTTTAGAGTAAGATGCACAAGATGACCATCAGCAACTCAAAAATCAATTAATGGCAGCCGTGTGTTTCTATATGTCTACTGCAGTTTCATGAAATAAAAAAAAAATATGCTTAATATTTTATTTCCTTTCATGCTCAAGAATTTTAGGAAGTACATTTTAAAACCCAACACACATACACGTACAAAAATACAAAATACAAAAAGCCCTGCTTTTGATTTTGGTTGCTGTTTCTTCCCCTCCCCTCTCCCCCATTTAAATTGATTGGTTCAGTTTTCTAAAACAAGCCTGCCTGATGTGATGTTTTTTAGAGATCTCTTTGGGTATAAATTGAACTAAGATGAATAACCAATCACGTGGCATTTTTGTTGTTGTTTCCTTTCTTCAGCTGGCAAATGCCAGAACTACACATTTATTTAAACTACATTCTTATTCGACCAGCACATTGTTGAGATAATATCATTGATAGAGGGCCTTGTTTTCCTTGACTCCATCATTCAGTAGAATGGGACAGCATGTATTTGTGCCTCTGATGATCTGATTGTGATGGAAATGCCATAACTTGCATACTTTTAGTTATGGTTACATAATGCATTACATTTTGCTAATTATACATACTGTAATGAATGTGTTTATTTATGTTAATATAGTTTTATACCCGTTATGCATTCATTAGCCCTTCTCCCTATATGTATGTGTGTTTAAGTTTGCTTTCTAAATATTAACATTAGAAGTAAGTTTGAACCAATGGGGACCTGAAAAGATAGGGTGATAGATCAATGATGATTAATTTTGTAAAACAAAATGTATGGGATTGATAGTATGAAACACAATGTAAATCTAAGAACTTGTGAAAGACAATGTATATGAATGAAACAAGGTATTTGTGTATTTGCACACTTTGTGTGCAAAACAAAATAAAATATTTTTAAAGTAAGTTGTAAGGAAAATATCCCTTTACATCAGCATATATTTTCTAAATTCAAATCAGAGTATTCTCTTAAAACATGAGAACATTCTCTAAAACCATTGTACTCCCAAATTTATAATATAGCTCCAATCCGAAGATTCTATTGTAAGTCAGCTCTGATAGAAGTTGAATATCTCATTAAATCATAACACTAAGTTAATACCTAAAAATTATAACATTAGGAAATCACACACTACAGTATTGTGTGCAGTACATATTACTGAAGAAAAGATACATAAGACAAAACCAAAAAACAGATGTTCATAAGTGTGATTAATCCTAACTCAAATACATTTTAAATTGGAGATTACCTATAAAAATTTCAAAACTTGGAAATTTACATCAGTACAGTTCTATTATATTCACATTTTGTCATTTGTCCTACTAAGTTTTTGATAGCTAAAATTTGTTTTGCTATTTCTTTTGCCTAGAATCAAATCCAATATTAACATTGATTGCTTTTCCTGTCTCTTTATTTAACTTTAACATTAAACAATACTTCAGCTTCTCTTTGTCTTGATGATCCTGGTAATTTTAAAGAGCACTGACCATTTATTTTTTAATAATGTTCCCCAGTTGAGAATTATTTGAAGCCTCTTTAAATTTGGTTGTTGTTGCCGTTTTGTGCCTTCAAGTGGACTACTACTTAAAGTGATCCTAAGCACAATAGTTCTGAACCCTGCTGTATCCTGAGCTAATCTCACTGTCTCTGACACACCTAACCTCATTGCCTCAGACACTGTGTCAATCTATCTCATTCAGGGTCTTCCTCTCCTCCACACTTCCAAGTGTGCTGTCCCTTCACACTTCCAAGCTTGATATCCTTCTCTGAAGACTGGTCCCTTCTGGCTACATGCCTAAAGTTTGTGATTGTTGCTGCTATGCCGTCGAGTCACTTGCGACTCATAGCGACCCTATGTACAACAGCCCTAAACTCTGCTCTGTCCTGTGCCAATCACACCGTCTCCGATACACCTATCCCAATTACCCCAGTCACTAAATCAATCCACCTCATAGAGGGCCTTCCCCTCATGCGCTATCCCTCCACCCTCCCAAGCATGATGTCCCTCTCCAAGGACCGGTCCCTCCTTCCAACATGTCCAAAGTATGTCAGACAAAACCTCAGAATCCTTGCCTCCAAGAAGCCACCGGGTTTAACCCTTTCCAAGATGAATCTGTTTGTTTTCCTAGCAGTCCATGGTACCCTCAATACTCTTCTCCAGTACCACAGCTCAAAGGCATCAATTCTCCTTCTATCCTCCTTAGTCATTGTCCAACTCGCTGATGCATGACAAGTAAAGACCATGGTCTGCATCAGATGCATGTTAGTCTTCAGAGAGACATAATTGCTCTTAGTATGATACTTCTCTAAATCTGAACATTCAGATTAAGACAGACTAGGAAGAAGGATAGGCCATCCACTTCTGAAATAGCAGGCCTCTGAAAACCCCATGTACAACAGAACACATGTAGAATAACAGAAAGGGCAACTGAGGTGGAGCTTTCAAGTATGGAAATACAAAGGAAGATGAACAGTTGTACGTAGGCAGTAGTGATTGGGACATGGAATGTGAGAACCATGAATGTAGGAAAATTAAACATTGCTAAGGAAGAAATGCAACACATAAATATTGACATACTAGGCATTAGTGAGATGAGATGGACTGGCATGGGGCATTTTGAGTCAGATGATCATATGACATTAACTCCGGAGATGAAAAGGTGAGGAAAAATGGAGTTTCTTTCATAGTCAAGAAAGTAATTTCTAGATTCATCTTGAAGTACAATATTGTGAGTGACAGGATAATATCGAAACATATACAAGGAAGTCCAGTGAATTACCACTATCATCCAGATATATGCACCAACAACCAGAGTCAAGGAAGAGGAAATAGAAGATCTTTTACCAACTTTTACAGTCGGAGATAGATCAAACATGCAATCAGGATATATTGATAATAATGGGTGACTGGAATGCAAAAGTTGGAAAAAGAGAAGAAGATTCAGTAGGTAGAAAACATGGACTCGGTGAGAGAAATGCTGCTGGAGAGAGAATAATTGAATTTTGTATGATCGATGACTTATTCATTGCAAATATATTTTTGAAGAGACATAAATGCAGGTTACATACATGGATTTCACCTGATGGTATGCATAGGAATCAGATCGATTACATCTGTGGAAAGAACCGCTGGAGAAGCTCAATAGCAGCTGTGAAAACCAGGCCAGAAGCTGATTGTGGAACAGACCACCAACTACTCCTGTGGAAGTTCAAGCTGAAGCTGAGGAAAATTAAACCAAATCCACGGGAACCAAAATATGACGTTGATTTCATCCCACCTGAATTTCAGAACCATCTCAGGAACAGGTTTGAGGCCTTGTACACTAATGAGCGAAAGTTTGTGATGTTGTTGTTGTTGTTATGTGCCGTCGAGTCACTTGCAATTCATAACGACAACAGGCCTAAACTCTGCTCTGTTCTGTGACAATCGCACCATCTCCAACACACCCATCCTGATTACCCCAGTCACTGAATCAATCCTCCTTATAGGGTGCCTTCCTCTCCTTCACTGTCCCTCCACCCTCCCAAGCATGATGTCCCTCTCCAAGGACCAGTCCCTCCTTCCAACATGTCCAAAATATGTTAGAGGGAGCCTCAGAATCCTTGCCTCCAAGGAGCCGCCCAGTTTAACCCTTTCCAGGATGAAAATTTTGTTTTCCTAGCAGTCCAAGGTACCCTCAATACTCTTCTCCAGCACCACAGCTCAAAGGCATCAATTCTTCTATCCTCCTTAGTCATCGTCCAACTCTCTGATGCATAACAAGTGATAGCAAAG
>NW_006399945.1:6021120-6036236 GCF_000299155.1 Elephantulus edwardii
GTATGTAAATACATGTATATATTCATATACACATAGGCACTCTGGCAGCCTACTGGAAAGAAGCTATGATGTAATCCCAAAGGCATACAGTTCAAATCCACAAGGTACCCCACAAGAGAAAGATGTGCAATCTCCTTCTGTGTAATTAACTGCCTCTGGAAGCCCACTGTCGGATCAGCTAATTATTGGATAGAATGGGCTCAAGCACAAAAGTTATTGCAAGAACAACACATGATCTGGCAGTATTTTATTACACTGACATTTCCTTACTCTAGAAGTCCGTAGGAGTTGGAATCAAGTGCATCTCACCCAGGAACTACAAATGTACTTTCGATGATTTGTATTCGTTTTTATTATTCTTATTGACCTATTAGCTTTTGTGTGTTTGTAAAATCACTCTGAATCTTTTTTTCTTCCACTGAGCTGTATGTCCTTTGTTATTGTTGATACTGTGTACCATTGAGTCAGAAACAATCCATAAAGGACCCTCCAGCAGGTTTTAAAAGACAGTAGATCTCATGGGAAGAGGTGATCTATCTTCCTCCAATGGAGCAGCACGTGGATTCCAATCTAGTACTGTTGGGATTGCAGCACAGCTCTTTCCCCCGGCTATATGTGCCCTATAGATACTTGCATGTGAAATGTTTCCCAGTATCTGATGTCAATTTCCGTACTGATATACTGATAAACATTTCTTTTTTTACCTCATTTTTATCACACACAAGCCTACAATTACCATCATTATTTTAATTTATATGCAGAACAGATAACTTGGGAGGCTGGACTTTATAAAGAGGAATGTGGCATCAGGATTGGAGTAAGACTGCAGTTATGCAGATGATACAACCTAGAACTGAAGAAGACAGGACTGTTTGCTGCAAAACAGAACTTTAGTTTTCAATATGGACTGAAGCTCAATATCAAGAAAACAAAGATCTCATCACTGGACCAATTAGCAGCTTCATGATGGACAGAGAAGAGACTGAGATTGCTGATAACTTCCGTTTGCTTGATTCAAATCAACACCTTTGGCACCAGCAATCAGGAAATCAAAAGTCAAAGTGCATTGGGAAAGTGTGCTGTCAGAGAACTCTCTAGAGTACTGAAAAGCAACAATGTCAGTCTGGAGACTAAGGTGTGCCTGATCCAGGCCATGGTCTTTGCACTTACTAGCTATGCATCAGAAAGCTAGACAATAAGAATAATAAAAGAAGGATTGATGCAAATGTTTCTCCAGAGACAATTAGTGTAGAATAATTAAATCATAGAGTATATACATTATTTCTTTTGATATCACACACACACAAAATCCATAACAATTTACATTCCCACAATTAATCCCCATCATCCACATACTTTCCAATGTTTTAGATTTTTTAATTTCTAGTTTGTTTCCAAGATAGAAGATGATGAAATACACTTTAACTTTTATAGTTTTCTGATCACTTGGGAGGCTAACATATTTGCATTATCTTCTGCATTATCTCTTCATGTTTTTGGTTTTGTTTTTTGTTGGTTGGCTTGTTTTAGTTTTGCAAATTTATCTTTGGTTTGTTTTTATATTGGTTTATTGGATAGTTGCATTCACTTGTAACAAACTAATTGCTATAGTCATTTCTACACATATATCCTCCTTTTTATGACACATTTTTGTTTTAAAAAATTCAAAACTTTATTAAACATAATATTTTTCCATTTTGTCAATTGCTTTATGTGTCAAGTATAAAAGAACTAAATATTTTTATATGTAGGTCAATAATCTCCATAAAATTATTTTTAAAAATATTTAAAGAATGGATTTAGCTTCATATTTTCTCAAATGTATAGCTGATTTTTAAGATATCATTTAAATTTTTAGGCACTCTCTTTGATATAAAACATACTTTTATCACTTAAAAGACTCCCTTACTTGTGTGTATTCTGCTTTTAGACTCTAATCTTTTCAACTCATCTATTTATATTTTATAGCACATAGTTTTTATATTAACAATGTTGTCTTGATATTTCTAGGACAAGAATTCTCTTTCTCTTGCCTTTCAAAGCCATTTTGAATATTGTCCATTTTCAGGTCATTTGATTTTTAAAAATAGCTTATCAAGTTCCACAAAAAATCCTTCCTGTATTCATGATTTATGATTCTCTTTCTCAATTTGCTGAAGATTTATCTACATTATTAACCTTAAACATAAATATTTTGATGGACATAGAATTACAAGTTCAGGGTTTTCTTTTGTTTTTATCCTACTTCCCAATGACTTCATGGGTTTTGCATATTTGTTTATGCATCCAAATGGAGTCTCTTTTTAGACTATGCATTAAATAATATTTTGTATTTTTAACTTCTAATTGGTGTGTAAAAGTGTCCCTGGATGTGAATTAAAGTTTTTCCTTTTATTTCTCTTGCTTGGAATCTATAAACCTTTCATTCTGCGAACTTGTGTCTTGAAACTGAAGGTATCAATAAGACCCTGTAGTCTCTGTATATTTATTTGGGCTTATAAAGAAATATAAATATAAATTTGCAAACATATGGTTAATATTGAGACAAATGGGAATCTCAGAACTTAGCCCAAGAAGCTGTTGTGCAAACAGAGTAAGGAAACACTGCATGGCTTAAAATTAAGAAAGGCATGAATCAGGATTGTATCCATTTCCCATACCTATTCAATCTATATGCTGAGCAAATTATTCCAGAAGGTGGATTCTATAAAGAGGAATGTGACACCAGGATCAGGGGCAGATTCATCAGTAACTTTTGTTATGCAGATGACACAACCTTGCTTGCTAACAGTGAAGGAGGACTCAAAGCAATTACTGCAGAAGATGAAACACTGAAGCCTTCAAAGAGACTGCATCTCAAGAAACCAAAAATTCTCACCACTGGATCAATAGGCAGCATCATGATGATGGAAAAAGAGTAAAACTGTCAGTGACTTCATCTTACTTGGATCCACAATAAATATATTTGGCACCAGCTATCAGGAGATCAGGAGATGTATTGCACTGGGAACATCTGTTGTTAGGGACTTCACCAAAGTGCTACAGAAAAAGAAAAAAAAAAGAAGAAAAAAAAAGATGCTAGTCCAAGGATAAGGTGTGCCTAATTCAGACTTATTTTGTTCATTTGCTATGCATCTGAGAGCTGGATAATGAATAAGGATAATAGAAGAAAAATTGATGCCTTTGAGTTGTGCTCTTGGAGGAGAGTACTGAATGTCCCACGGACTGTGTAAAGAACAGGCAAGTCTCAGAGAAGGTGAAGCCACATTTTTCCTTGTTAGCAAGGAGGGCAAAGCTTTGTCTCATATATTTTGGGCATGTTACTAGTAGGAGCTATTCCTTGGAGGGCATCAAGCTTAGAAAGGTGGGAAAATGACAAAGGAAAGAAAAACCCTTACCCAGGTGGACTGGCACAGTGACTGCAGCAATGGGCTTGAGTGTGTCAGAGGTTGTGAGATTAGCACAGGATAGGACAGGGTTCAGATCTTTTGGTTAGAGGTTCACTATAAGTCATATTCAACTCAATGGCACCTTATTTTTACATATATATACATATATATTTATATACACACACACATACACATGTACATATAAGTATGCATATATAGAAGAGGAAGAGGGGAGAGGGATGATCGAAGGAAAGAAGATGAGAAGAAAGGGGAAAGAAAATGGAAAGAGAAGAAGAGAGAAAAACAAAAACCTTATGGATGAAGCCACTTGCAAGAAGTGAGGTAAGAACTACAACTCAATTCTAATAAAGCATCAGTTTATGAATCATCATTTATTTATGAGTTGTTTGTTGCTGTTAGGTGCTGTGGGGTAGACTCATAGTACTTGTCTGAACAGCAGATCTAAATCCTGCCCTCTCCTTTGCCACCTCTTCATCTCTGATGTGCTTGCACACATTGTTACTATCACTGTGTTGATTCACTTGTTGAGAGTGTTGAGTCTTTCTTCCTTTTCTTCACTCTCTACTTTTCAAGGCATAATGACTTTTCACAAAGAGTATAATTGCTAATTCCTCATCACTATCTCATCCTTCCAGGAATTACTTTGAAAGCAGTAAGTTGCTTGGGTTTTTTTTTGTTGTTGTTGTTTTTAAGCCAAAAGAAGAACAAATGATCCACATTTGTGGTGGTGTTGTCTTCAAGTCAATTCAAGGCAAAACCATGGATGCAGAATGGAATTGCTCCTTGAGATTTTCAAAGTTGTGACCTTCTGGAAGTAGAGAAGGAGCTTCTCTTCTGAGGAAGAAAATTTAGACTACAAATCTATTAACTGATAATCAAACACTTCCCTATTTACTCCAATAGTAAATAATCGTCATAGAACATATTTCCCTTCTAACTGCTTCTCTCTCACCACATCACATGCTTCATAGTGAAGATAGGGGCTTTTTTTGTTGTCATCAATCTGTTATCAAAGTCAAGAATGAAGACAGGCATTCCCACAAACAAGTTTGGTGCTCATTTATGAATTTCAAAAGAGAGAAAGTCTGTCTCAAATTATAAATGCTACTTCATTTCTGGAAAGTTTTTGCAATTTTTTTTCTGTAGTCAATTTTTTACATCACCTATCTTTACAAGTTTACTCCAACATGTCACTTCTCTAAGTGAGTCAGTGATAAAAGCAAATTATGTGAAAATATGTCCATTCACATTACTGCTTCTCTCACTCTCTCTGACTGGAAGCAGTCTTTGGGGAAGTATCAAGAAGGTCTTAGCAAAGGTCATTAAACTAAAAGAGATCATGCACTTCTCAAGGGTCCTGAGAAGATCCTAGAATGATAAAGACCCTAAATAAGGTATTCCCATTTCCCTTTTCAGATATAGTTAAAGAAGATAATGAAGAAAAGAAGAATTTCACAGATGATCATAAAAATTTTAACAAAATTTAAAAAATGAAGAAGAGGGCACTAGTTACATCAAGGGAGAAAAATAAGAATAAGACCCTATCCAGGACCAGACCACATTCCAAAGTTAGAGAACTTCCTAAGTGTCTGGCCAGTGGAATGCATGAATTGCTAAAAATTTTGCTACTTTTGTTTCCCATTCTTCTCTTTTCTAAAAAATAGTGCTCATTGGAATTTCCTTTCTTTCTTCAACTCCAGTATGTTGCCTGTTTGTGTGGGGGGGGAGGGGGGAAGCCAGTTAATTTTCCTATTTACTACATGAACCTCTGCATGGAGACATCTCACATTTGACCTTGAGATAGAGGCTTTTTCAAATGTTTCCTGGTATATGACTACTCAGCATCATCTATGGCTCCTGGACTTTGAGCTTAATGCTATGGCTGGACCTTTAGTTTGATTCCTGATTGGAAAGGGTGTGGGCATTTTGCATGTGGAAAGAATAGAATGCTTGGTAATTCACAGTGAAAAGTGAGATTAGTGAAAACTATCCTCACCAACACTGAATTGCTCCTTTCAGGCATAAGGTAAGAATTAGTTCTCGATTCATTCTGCCCACCTCCATTTTTATAGTTAAATATGTCTGAGTGACCTTGTTGATTGATAAATTGTAAGCAGAAAGAATCTGCGTCCTTCTACAGGGGCATCTTAAAAGTTGATACAAAAGCTACTATACTGTCTTTCTCTCCGCCACAGCATGAAGAGATTGAGATTGTACTCAGCTTTAGTTTGCTTGGCTCCACAGTCAACAGTCTTGGCACCAGCAGCCAGGAAATTAAAAGGCACATTGCCATGGGAAAGTTTGCTGTTAGGGACCTCTCCAAAGTACTGAAGAGCAATGGTGTCTCTCTGGAGACTAAGGTGCGTCTGATACAGGCCATGGTCTTCACAATCACTTGTTATGCATCAGAGAGTTGGACAATGACCAAAGAGGATAGAAGGAGAATTGATGCCTTTGAGCTGTGGTGCTGGAGAAGAGTATTGAGGGTACCATGGACTGCTAGGAAAACAAACAGATTCATCCTGAAAAGGGTTAAACCGGCTGGCTCCTTGGAGGCAAGGATTCTGAGGCTCCGTCTAACATACTTTGGACATGTTGTGAGGAGAGACTGGTCCTTGGAGAAGGACATCATGCTTGGGAGGGTGGAGGGACAGCGCAGAAGGGGAAGGCCCTCTATGAGGTGGATTGATTCAGTTACTGGGATAATCGGGATGGGAGTGTCAGAGACAGTGCAATTGGCACAGGACAGAGCAGAGTTTAGGGCTGTTGTACATAGGGTTGCTATGAGTCGCAAGCGACTTGATGGCACATAACAACAACAACAACAACAACCGTGATTACCTGTCAGTATGTGTCCCAGACTGGGAAATGAGGCTGGCCTTTGATAGGGAATGAGGAATTGATACCTTTTGTCATGTTAAGTCATTGAGATCTTTGTGATGAGGGGTGGGAGAGGCTGAAAGCAAAGGAATGTGGATGTACAGGGGAAAGAGGGGATTAATCATTGGGTTGTACAATTTGATGGGTGTGGTGAGGGAAATGGAAAGAATTTGTTCAAATTTGTATTAGAATTTTATAAAGAAACTAGTGGAATAAAATAAAACATGTTAATAGATAAAAAAAGATCTTTGTGTTAGTTATTTCCTTCCACAGTACAGCCTAACCTACCCTTGAACCATTCAGTGATCTTTTGTTTTAATTCAATAAGATACTGTCAGCATAATTATATCTCTATTAAAGGGAAGACCAGAGTATGTCTAACTCATTGCCATCAAGTCAATTCCATTCATGGTAACTCTCTATCAATCAGATTTCTAAAACTGTAAATCTCTATTAAACATAACTAAATGTCTTTCTTCCAAGGAATTATAGGTAAACTCAAACTGCTTAACTTTTCAGTTAGCAGGCCAACATGAACCACACGCTACCATCATGCTTAGAAGAGTTGACCTAGAAAAGGAAGACACAAATGATTACATTGTCTCTCAAATGAAGGAACTGACAGTATAAGACTTAGTCCTAATTGCCTTACGACATAATACATAATACATAATACATAATACATAATATGTTGTGGTACTACGTGAAAGGTGGTTGTTTGTTATTTGGTGTTAAGTTCATTGACCTTCCAACAGAATTTCAAAGATAGTTAATTACATGGGAGAAGATTGTCCATCCTTCTCCCACAGAGCAGCTAGTGGATTTGAACTGCTTGCCTTTGGGATTGCAGTGCAGTTTCTTTGAAGTAGACATCTCGACAAATCTATCATCTATTATATGGGAGAAGTATAGACAGTCTCTTCTTGCTTACCGCCTTGAAAGCCAAAGGAAGTTAACTATGTGTCAGATTTTACTCCACAGCACTGAGGCACTGGGAATGGTTGTATTTGAATTATGGTATTGGTGAAGAGTGTTGAAAATGACTTGGACTGCCATAAGAACAAACAAATCTGTCTTGGAATAAAAATGGTGATACTTCTTAAAAGTAAAGATGGTGACGCTTTGTTTTATATACTTTGCTCATGCCATCAGGAAGGACTCATCCCCTGAGAAGGACATCATAGGTTGTGAAGAAGAGGAGTGAAAGAGAAAAATCTCTCAATTAGATAAATTGAAACACTGGCTGCAGTATTGGATTCCAACATAGTACTAGGGAGGATTGTGCAGTACTGGGCAATATTCCATGGGGTTGAGCATGGGGTTGCTATGAGTATGCAGTGACTCAATGTCATATAACAATAACCACCCTCAGTACAAACAGATCATATGCAGAGAACTTCCTATAACCTAGGGAGCTGTGAGGATGATAAATTAAAATACAAGTCAAGTCTCAAACTATCAAGACTTATTAGC
This sequence comes from Elephantulus edwardii, assembly GCF_000299155.1. NCBI lineage: Eukaryota > Metazoa > Chordata > Mammalia > Macroscelidea > Macroscelididae > Elephantulus > Elephantulus edwardii. The sequence continues at coordinate 6,028,884 of NW_006399945.1, forward strand.
TTATTGAACTTTCTTTCTGATTTAAAAGCATTTTTTGATTAAAAAGTAGAACAAATCAAAATCAGTGGTTTCTCACGAGCACTTGGCAAAACTTCAGAGAAACATGACTGATTTTATTTTTCTCCTTTGCATTCCTTCTTTGAGTGTCAATAAATAAATATTGAGTGAGTAGAAAAATAATGAGTAAATTAAGTTATAGCTAGATGAATGGTTTAAAATGAAGACAATCCCTTTTGATAAATGCAACTCATTTTTTGATAGTCAAATAAGAGTAATGTAATATCTCCTTTTACACATATATACACTCATTCATTCAGTTCTTTCTGAAGTCTATTGATTCTACCATTTAAATATCCCGGACCTTCTTTATTCTCCAACTGCACTGGCTTAGTTTGGAAGCTCATTATATCTTGCTTGGACTCTCGCCATAGCCTACTAATTGGACTCTTTATCTTCAACATCTTTGCCCTGTAATCCATTCTTCACACGGCCTCCTGAATGTAAAGCAGTTCATGCTCTACCAAAAAAGATTTTAAGCTTCAATTAGAACAGTATAAAATTTAACTCCCTAGCAAATTAAGAGAGCTCTGGTGGCCTAGTTGTAAGATGTGTGCAGACAAGAAAAAGACATTTGGTTCAAATACACCACCCGCTCTGTGATTTAAAGCCTCTGAACACCTACTGAAGGGAGGGTCAACTGTGAGTCAGTTCTGACTTGGCAGGTCACAACAACACAAAATGTGAAAGAGTCTCTCATCTGGGTTTACAAGTATTTTCTAATAAACTTCAAATTATTATCTTCTACCCAATACATCATAAACTTACACAAAGTATCACTAGTCACACTATTCCTTAAGCAAGGATTTACCTATCTGCCTAAAAGTTACTTCCACATCAGTAACAAAACATGACATTATTACTATTTACTATATACCTATCATGTGCCAGGTACTATGCTAAACTTTACATGTTTTCCCTTATAGTTAGTTGTGGTTAGCTGTGATTACTGTTAGTTAGAGTTCATTGTTGCTGAGTTGTCTCCAACTCATGGTGTGTCCAAATAGAACTGAACGGGAAGGCTTCACAGTCCCAAGGACCCTTGGGACAGTCATCATGTGTGAGACTTTGTTGACTTCCATCCTAGAAGGCTCATCTTCTGGAACTACATTGGATAATATTGGATAATACTGGATAATATTTCATTTTGATCCCTATGGTTTCAAATGGTTATGTTTTAGAAGAAGAATATTACACCTATCTTCCTAGCCTGTCTTAGTCTGGAAGTCCCACTAAAATCTGTCCACAATGAGTTGCTCTGCTTGTACTTGTAATGTCAATGGCATAGGCATCTAGTATCACAGTGACACACAGCAACACAGTGAAATGAACTGATAGACAAGTAATGAATATTAATCTCACATTCTGGAGACTAAGGTGCACCTGATACAGGCCATGGTCTTTACAATAACTTGCTATGCATCAGAGAGCTGGACAATGTTTAGAGAGGCTAGAAAGAGAATTGATGCCTTTGAGCTGTGCTGTTGGAGTAGAGTATTGAATATAACATGGACTGTTAAAAAAACAAATAGGTTCATACTGGAGAGGGTTAAACCAGGCTGTTCCTTGGAGGCAAGGATTTTTAAGCTTTGTCTAACATACTTTGGACATATTGCAGGAAGGACCAGTCCTTGGAGAGGGAAATCACTCTTGGGAGGGTGGAGAGACAGCTCAGGAGATAAAGAAAGACCCTCAATGAGATGGATTGATTCAGTAACTGAGGTAATGAGGCTAAGTGTGTCAGAAACAATAAGATTGGTACAGGATATAGAGCAGGGTTTAGGGCTGTTGTACATAGAGTTACCATGAGTCACAGATGACTTGGTGGCACACAACAACAATCTCACAGTCAATTTAAAATAATTGTTGTAATTGTCTACCACCAACTTGCTTGTGACCCACTGTAACATTATGTACAGCAGCTCTGCACCCCCCCTGTCTTAAGCCAGTCTCACTAGTTCTAACACACCCATTGTTCCAGTTACTGTATTAATTCATCTTATCCAGGGCCTTCTTCTCCTGCACTGTCCCTTCACCCTTCCAGGCATGATGTCCTTCTCCAAGGACCAGTCTCTTCTAGCCACGTGCCCAAAATATGTGAGATGGAGCTTCCAAATCCTATGCTCCAAGGAGAAACTTGGTTTCACTCTCTCTAAGACAGATCTATTTGTTTTCTTGATGGTCCATGGTATGTTCAAGACTCTTCTCCAGCACCACAATTTGAAGGCAGTGATTCTTCTTCTGTCTTCCTTACTCACTATTTTGCTCTTTGATGCATAGCAAGTAATTTAGAATAAATACTATGGCCTGGATTAGTCACACCTTAGTCTCTAGACTGACATCATCGAATTTCAGCACTCTGGCAAGGTCCCTGACAATGGATTTTCCCAGTGCAATTTTTCTTTTGATTTTCTGACTGCTGGCATTAAGAGTGTTGACTGAGGAGCTGAACAAGCTGTAATTGTTAATGACTTTAATCTCTTCATCTATTACAGTTCTACAAATCACTAAAAGACTGAACAGTTAGACAAATAAAGTTTGACGTATGTAAAATTCACCAAAATTTGCAAAACTAATATCTTTAAGACTTTGAGTAAACCCTGGACTTACCTGACTCCCCAAACCATTAACTATTATATAATAAAACTCAGATCCTATCATTAAACTCAGATTTATATCTCTAAAACATCTTTGTTGGAGCCTTGATGCAAAATCATTACCTGTATATTTTGACCAAAATTTTCTTACAGGATGCCATTATAGAGATTTATTACACATCTACTTCTTTATGGAAATAAGAGTTCTGCAAAGTTAGGAACTACATGTTATTATTTACCCTTGAATTTTCTTTTTGGACATTATTGATCAACATTGTAGGTAGGTAAGAAAATGTGACAAATGGGGAAAGGGAGCTTGATACAGTTTGAGAGAACAAAGATAAAATTTGTTGCAGACATCTCAAAGTGAAGGAGCAAAAAAAAAAAAGAGATGAAAGAGAAGGAGAAAAAGGCAAGAGAAGAAATATATGTACAATTTAAAAATGAAATAATACAAGCATTCTCTAAGTGTGAAGATAATGACTTATTCTTTGTCATTCCAATAAATGGCAGCCTTGGCAGGGATTAGAAGTCATAGGCAAGAAGTTTTCAACTTGAGGAAAAATTTGCATACTTCTTTATTTGATTTGTTGGTACAAATGCATCTTTGCAAACAACACAGGGATCAATTTCATGGCCATATTAATGCCATAATTGGTGTTACTGTAGAAATATAATGTTAGTCCAAAAGGTATGTATGCTTAGAAAGTAAGTATATTGAAAAAAAATAAAATTCAAGAATGTTGAGAGCTTGCAGAGAGAGAAATTATAATAATTTACTGATTTTTTTTGAGGGAAAACAGTTTGGATAAAACCATTAATTAACAGGTAAATTCAAAGAAAGAATTATAGAATGTTATTAAATTCTTTTTGTATTTGAAGAACATTGACAAGAAGAAAATATGTTGAAAATGAAAGACCTTTCAAACATTTAAAGGCATTTCTAATTTCCCTTAGAAATTGGAAGAATGAGTTTTGGAAAACAATGTAATTGAATTTTGTAAATAAACTAGTATAATAAAATAAAAATAAAGAGAAAAGCGAATGGGCTGCTGTTGGGAGGAAAATGGATGAAAATCCAAGTTTTCTGTAAACTTTTGTTAAAATATCAATAAAAAGAACATTTAAAATGAAATAAAATAAAGACAAGTCTAAGTAGACTGGAGATTAATTTTCACAGACATCTTCACTGTTTTAAACAGCACCAAAACAAACCTGTTTTACAAAGATAGGGCGGAAGTACCCACTACACAATTTCCTGAGAAACAACAGCATATTACAACAAAGCCTCTGGCACGTTTTCTGAACTTGGTCCTAGGAAATTAACCAAATGTGATAGAAATTGTTAAAATTGGGAAGAATCTAGAATTGAAATTTTTTTAACCCAGTTTCTCTGAAAATAATCACGAATATAAAAACAAAAAACAAAGAGAAACAAGCAGGAAGAATACTCCTGTGTTCAGTGCAATCTGTCTTCAGGGATTAAGGAATGCCCTGCGGAGAGCAAATGGAAACACCATCAGGAGGAGAAAACTGCAGCAAATGATGGGAGCCATTTCAGAAGCAGGGGGTGTGCTTGAAATGGAAATTTATCTTTATGGAATTCTAAACAAGGGGAAAGGACATCCAAGGTTAGCCAAAGCTGACGGAGAAGAGCTATTAGCTGTGAGCAGATAGTGAATTGCTTACAGAGTAAACAAACAAGCAGTACCTTTCCAAGGAAGCTATGTTGTTGTGGTTCCCCACTCCCACCCCAGAATCATTTGCACAAACTTTTTGCTATTTTTTTGCTACCAAAAAGTCACTTAGGGAAATGTCCAAGTAATCAATTTTGTACCAAAGGAACACCTGTTAGGCATTTAAAAATAAAAAAGACTCAATTTGTATTAATAACAAATAGTAAATGGCTCAATCAACAAATGTATATAACATTCTACAATGCACAAAGCAATAAGTGTCCCATCTGGTAAGCAGATAGATATAAATGTCTAAAGATGGGCCATGATGGGCCATTTTATTATGTTAATGAGCACATTAGTATTTATTTTGAAAAAGAAAAATGAAAAAGCAAGGGTTGAAAAGTACATTTATCTAGTTCGCCACCTTTTTCAGCCTCATTAAATGATACACAAACATATGTCTTAACAGTGGCTTTTGTACTTACCGACCCTACTTTTTCAACTCCAATTTATTTTTTAAAAAATATATGTCCTTTCTGTTTTAAAATGCAAATAGAAAATATAGAAAAATAAACAGCTAACAAGTTTAGTGAATATAATGTGTCAATATTCATCATAAATCACTGTTTGAAAACAGCAAATTATCACATACGGTGTTAAAAACTGCTTCACTTATCTCACTCTGCTTTTCCCCCCATCTAAGATATAGGTATGATTTAATATGTTGTTATAAGACAGTCTCACACTTATATTCACGTGTTAACTAGTCACGAATGTAAAACTCATTTCCCATCTCTGTATCATATGTCTGTATTTGGTTCTTGGAGATTTAAAGATTGCTTTCCACTTTAAGACCTTGCTTGCCCACTGGGAATTTCAATTCCATTGCAGTGAACTAATGTTTAAGAGCAAGTTCTCTAGGGAAAGGATACAGTGCATACTTCTCTATTGTTTACTTTTTGAGAACCATCAAGTACTATCTCTTTCTGAGATCCAATCGGGTTTTTCCCAAACTTACCTCATTTGTATATAGACAGAAGTAATGTGTTACATAATCTGTATTCTTACAATGTTGCTTTTATATGCCATCGAGTCACCTGTGATTCATAGTGACCCAATGTATATTAGTTTTAAAACCTGCCCTATCTTGAGCTAGTAGCATCATTTCCAACAGACCTTATCTCATTCCTCCTGTCACTGAGTCAATCTATATCATCCTGGGTCTTCTTCTTCTGTGCTGTCTCTCCATCCTTCCAAACACGATGTCCCTCTACAAGGACTGGTCTCTCCTGGGCACTTGCCCAAATATGTGAGATGGATCCTCAAAAGCTATGTCTCCAGGGAGCAGCCAGGCTTCACCATCTCCAGCACATGCCTGTTTGTTCTCCTCGCAGTCCACAGTATGTACAAGACTCTACTCAAGCACCACAACTCAAATACATCGATCCTTCTTCTATCTTCCTTAGCTTTGTCTAGCTTTCAGATGCATAGCAAGTAATTGTGAAGACCATGGCTTGGATCAGATGCACCTTCATCTCCAGACTGGCATTCTTTCTCTTCAGTATCCTGGAAAGGTCCCTGAAATCAGAATTTCCCAATGCAATTTTTCTTTTAATTTTCTGACAGCAGGTGCCAGAAGTGTTGATTGTGGAACCAAGCAAGGCGAAGTTATCAACAATCTCAATCTCTTCTCTGTCCTTCATGAAGCTACTAATTGGCCCACTGCTGAGAATCTTGGTTTTCTTGAGTTGAGCTTCAATTCATATTGAAGACGATAGTCCTTGACCTTCTGCAGCTAAGCACTTCAGGTCCTCCTCACTTTCAGCAAGCAAGGTTGTGTCATCTGCATAATGTAGATTGTTCATAAGTCTTCCTCCCATCCTGATGCCACATTCCTCCTCATTAATTCCAGCCTCCTGATTGGTCTGTTCTTCATATAGATTAAAAAATTTATGGAGATAGGATGCATCTCTGATGCACATCGTTCCTTATCCTAAACCATACATTGTTTCCCTGCTCTGTTCTGACAACTGCTTCCTGGTCCAAGTATAGGTTTTGCATGAGCACAGTTAAGTGTTCTGGATACCTATTCTTCTCAAAGTTAGCCACAGTCTGTTGTGATCCACAACAAACGCCTTTGCATAGTCAAAGAAACACAGATAGACATTCCTCTGGTATGCTTTCAGACAAGACACATAAAACATTAACTATAATGTCCCTAGTACCACTTCTAAAACGAGCTTGCACATCTGACAGTTCTCTGTTGATGTTCCAGTTGTTTCTGGATAATCTTCAGCAAGATCTTTCTTGTGTGATATTAGTGATACTGTTTGATAATTTCCACACTCTATTGTGTCACCTTTTTTTTTTTTGGAATGGGAATAAATACAGATCTCTTCCAGTCAATTGAAATTTGGTCCCCCAAATTTCTTGGCATATGCTGGTAAGTATGTCCAGGGCATGTTGGCTGAAATAAGTCAATTGGTATTCCATTAATTCCTGGGTCTTTCTTTTTTACCAATTCCATCAGAGTAGCTTGAACTTTCACCTTCATCACCACAAGCTCTTGAGCCTATGTTGTTTCATTTAATTTTTCTGTGTCAGCCAATTCCTCTTGGTACAGTGACTCTATACTCCTTCCATCTTATTTTTTTATGCTTCCTGGGTCATTCAACATTCTGTCTTCAGCATCCTAAAGTATTGCAACTCGAGGCTTGAATTTGTTCTTCAGTTCCTACAGCTTAAGAAACTTTGAGTTCATCCTTTTTGATTTTCCAACTCCAGCTCCTTGCACATTTCATTGTAATACTTTGCTTTGTCCTCTTGTGCTGCCTTTTGAAATCTCCTGTTTAAGCTCTTTAACTTCCTGATTTTTTCTCCCTTTGCTTTGGTTGTTAGCATGCTAGTGCAATATTCAGAGTTTCTGTGACATTAATTTTTTTTTTCTATAATTATATTTTATTAATTTTCATAAACATTTACAGAGATTTTGGGCTTCCACTCATTCATTGTTGCACTAT
>NW_006399945.1:6037471-6042422 GCF_000299155.1 Elephantulus edwardii
CATTTTTCTATTGGATTGTTTACCTTTATCTTGTTGTGGTGCTCAAGTATTTCATAAATTCTGGATATAAGTCCCTTATCTGATATGGTATTACCGAATACTTTTTCCCAGTCAGTGGCTTCCCTTGTGACATTAATTTTGATCTTTTTATTCTCCTCTGTCTTTGCTGTGACTTTTTGTATTCTTCATGAATGATATTCTTGATATCCTCTCACAGCTCATCTGATCTTGGCTTACTAGTGCTCAAGGCTGAAAACCTGTTCCTGAGACAATCTTTAAATTCTGGTGGGATAGATTTGATGTCAAAGTTTGGTTCTTGTGGATTTGATGTTATTTTCTTTAGCTTCAGTTTGAACTTGCACTTGATGTCTGTTACACAGCCACCGCCTGGCCTAGTTTTCACAGCTGATTTTGAACTTCTTTGATGATTTTTTCCCCCCAGATGTAATCAATCTATTTCCTTTGTAGACCATGAGGTGAAGCCCATGTGTATAGTCACCATTTATGTTTCTTATAAAAATGTTTGCAGTCATTGATTGTACAGAAATCTATCATTCTTTCTCCAGCCTCATTTCTGTGACCAAGTCCGGACTTTCAGACTGCTGTTTTACTTCTCTGTTCCCAAATTTTGCATTTCAGTCACCCACTTTTTCAGAATATCTTGGATGCATGTTCTATTGATTTCTGACTGCAAAAGTTGGTAGAAGTCATCTATTTCCCTTTTTTGGCCCTGATTGTTGGTGGATATATTTTAATAATAACGGCATTAACAAATCATCCTTGTATGTGTATGGATATTATCCTGTCACACGTAACATAGTATTTCAAGATGGATCTCCAAATGGTCTTTTTAACTATGAAAGCAACTACACTTTTCCTTATCTTTTCATCTCCAAAATAGTAGATCATATGATTATCTGATTCAAAATGGCAAACCCATTTCATTTAGCCAATGTCAATATTTGTGTTCCATTTTTTCCTTAACAAACTCCAATTTTCCTTTATTCATACTCCTTACATTCCAAGTTCCAATTGGTAGCTTCTGTTTGCAACTGTTTCTCCTCCTCTGTGATTCCCAGTGAGAAGGTTCTGCCTCTGGTGCCATATCTGCTAGTCAACTCTATATGTGCTCTATTGTACATGGAGTTTCTTGAGGCCTGTTATTCTTGAGTGAATACTCAATTCTTTTCCCTAGTCTGTCTTAGTTTTGATACTCAACTCTAAAGTAAAATTTGACAGACAAGAATTTTTCCTAGAAGAGCAGATGAGAGAGAGAATTTCTCATTATTCAGGTAACAGATAGAGTGTCGGTTATGCCTCCCCCCTTTCGGTGCATATGTCTTGTTCCCTCCCCCACCTCTGCTCTGCCAACATACAGCTTAGTTCCTTCTCCTTACCCCTCCAGCCCATCACACTACTATCCCTAGCTAATCCTGGTTTGATGGCTCAGGCCTTCACCCACCTATATGCACCCACTACTCTCCCACTTCCCTGTGATATTGATCTTCCTGCACAGTGCAGGTGCGACATCCTTCTGATGAGATCTTCTCTTCTAAAGTTTGTTGTCCTCCTTTTTCTCAGAAGTGTTGTGAGACAAGGGGCATCAATTTAAGCAATTTATTTTTATCCTACTGTCATAAGTCTGCAGAATGGCATAGCCAGAATCCTCAACTCTCTGTGATGGTTCAGTGGCCAGTCCTTGACATCACTCTTGTACTTGGTGAAGGTGATGCCTTGACAGGATCTTATGTATCAGAACTGACACATTGCTGACCCTCCAGTGTGTTTTCCGAGGCTCTATATCTCAGGGTCTTCCTCCAATTCTGATTACACATTCCTCATCATAAATACCAACCTCTTGGATGATCTACATATCCCTGACACACTTCTTTCCTGATTTTTGAACCGTGCCATGTTTCCTTATTCTGTTCTGATTACTGTCTCCTGGTTCAAGTATAGGTTTTGCATGAAAACAATCAGGTGATCTGAAATCCCCATTTTTCTAAAAGTTAGCCATAATTTGTGGTGATCCACACTGTCAAATGCCTTTTATAGTCAATGAAACACGGATAGACATTCCTCTGCTACTCTCTGCTTTCAGCCAAGGTCCGTCTGACATTGGCACTGTGTCCTTTATGCCATAGCCTCTTTTATACCCAGCCTGTGCTTCTGGTAATTCCCTGTTGCTGTACTGTTCCAATCATTTTTTGGGTAATCTTCAGCAAGATTTTATTTATGTATAAAATTAATGTTATTGTTTGATACTTTCCACCCTCTCTTTGTAACCCTATTTTTGGAATGAGAATAAATATGGATCTCTTCCAGTCAGCTGGCCAGGTAGCTGTGCTCCAAATTTCTTGGCACTTCTTGGTAAGTACATCCAGGGCAGCATCTGTTTGCTGAAAAAAGTCATCAATTCCTGGGGCCATGTTTTTTTGCCAATTCCTTCAGAGTATCTTGAATTCTTTCTTCATCACCTATGTATCTTGGTCATATGTTATTTTATGAAATTTTTCTGGGTCAACTAATATGTTTTGGTACAGTGACTGTGTATATTCCTCCTATCTTCTTTTGATGCATCTTAGATCATTCAGTGTTATCTATAACATCTTTAATTATCACAACTTGCATTATGCAGATGACATAATCTTGCTCTCTGTGACAGACCTGACACATCTGCTACAGAAAGTCAAAGACTGCAGTCTTCAGTATGGATTGGAGTTCAACATCAAGAAAACAATGATTCTCACTACTGGGACAATTGACAGCATGATGATAGATGGAGATGAGATTGAAATTGTTAACAATTTCAGTTTGCTTGGGCACACAATTAACTCTTGGAACCAGAACCAAGAAATCAAGAGACAAATTAAATTAGAAAAGTCTGCTGTCAGGGATCTCTCCAAAGTGCTGACGTGCAAAGATATTAGTCTAGAAACTAGGATGCCCCTGATTCAGGCCATGGTATTCACAATTACTTGCTATGCAACAGAGAGCTGGACAATTATTAAGCATAACCAAAGAATAATTAGTGCCTTTGAGTTGTGCTGAAGAAGAGTAGTGAACATATAATCGACTTCCAAGAGAATAAATAGATCTGTCCTAGAAAGGGTGAAACCAAGTTGCTTTCTGGAGACAGGATTTTGTAGCTCCATTTCACATATTTTGGGTATGTTGCCATGAAGGACCAGTTCTTGGAGAAGGACACCATGCTTGGAAGGGTGGAGGTACAGTGCAAGAGAGGAAGACCCTGGATGAAATAGTTTGACATGGTGACAGGGGTCATAGGAGCATGTGTGTGATAGACAGATTGGGTCAGGATAGGACAGGTTTCAGAGCTATTGTACAAAGGCTCACTTCAAAATGCAGGTGACTCAATGGCACATAACAACAACAGCAACAACAAATGATGTTAAGACTATCTTTTTCTTGTGGAGCAGCTTGTATATTAGAACCATTTGCCTTTGGGTTGGCAGTGCTAGTTCTTGTGCACTAGGCAACTAGAGTTCCCTCATTCTTACAATAGTGCCTGCTATGTAGGAAGCGTTTAAAGGAAGAAATTTAAACAAGTTTTTAAAATATAAATTGGTGAGATGTACAGATCTAAAATCCAAAGTGTGATGCATCCCTTCTAAAATAAAGAGAAGAAAGAAGGACTACTGTTCTGAGATCTTGTGTACAAAATTGTGGTAAAGTCTTAGCTCAAAAATCATCATCATTTCTAATTGCTGTCAAGTCAGACCTACTCATAACTGACCCTCCAGGGGATTTTCCATGGCTATAAACTGCATGGAAGGGGACTGCATATCTTTCTCCCTAGAAGCAGATGGTGAATTTAAACTATCTGCCTTTGAGTTGTCAGTGCAATGCCTTTCCCACTAGACGAAGAGACCTCCCAGTCCAACAAACTAGAAAATGTAAAAAACAAAAAAAAAAAACCACTATAGTCTGAAAGGACAAAATGCACACTGTGCAAAAGTATATCATTACTAGCATGTGAAGTAGATACCTAAAATAATATAAATTTGATTTATGAATAAATAATTACTTCACTGACAACTAGGAAGCTCCTTTGATTGATGGTTTGAATCTAGCTGTTAACTGAATATTACCTTGGATGGAGTGATAGTATGTTTCTATTTTCTTGAATTTCAATTCTGTAATACATTTCACAACCATACAAACTATGTGAAGAGACTAATGGATTTTGAAGTAAAAACAGTAGCTTCAGGACCATAGCTGTAAATGTCTGACCCTATGAAAGCAGATTTTGTTTTGTGGATGACCTTAATGGGCAGATCTCCGAAGAGGAGTTAAAGGAGGTGGAACTCTACCAATACCCACCCCTTTCTATTCTAAGTACCATGTTGGTAAGTGAATTATGACTCAGCAACCAAAGAAGAGACCGATACCTTGATTTAACTTACTTGTACAAAGAGCTAAAACTAATCACAGCTAGCCAGATTTTAGTCTGAGGTGGTATTTCCAAGTGTTTCTTCCCAGTCAGTAGGTTTGGCAGTATGAATCGTAACTAGTTAAGGTTGCTCCTCAGAAGACTGACAGTGTCGGAACTCTTAATTGTGCTCATGCAAAATCTAGACATAGACCCACAGAGAAGAGGTTGTCAGAAGAGAACAAGGGAACACCACATGGTTTAAAATCAGAAGAGATGTGTGTTAGACTGGAATCCTTTCCCCATTCATAGTCAGTCCGTATGCATAGGAAATAATTTAAGAACTTAGACTTCTATATGAACACAATGTGGCACTAAGATTGGATCATCATGAACCTGCCTTGTCCATGATGAGCTGTGAGATGATATTCTTTCTTGCTGATAGGATTTGCTCTAAGGTGATTTGCACAAAGGTGTCATTGTGGGTGTGGTCTACTTATGGATATAAATGGACGTTACTACAGACCTGGTGCCATTCTGACTTCCACACTCCATCGA
>NW_006399945.1:6051186-6052916 GCF_000299155.1 Elephantulus edwardii
ACATATTCAAATTGAAGGTGACTCTAAGATCTTTATTGAAAGCAATTGGATAAATTTACAGTATTATTTAGAAGAAACTTTGAAAGAATACATTTTGTTGAAGAGGGTGGAACTGAGAATTAAGCTTGGGACATAATGAATTTGTAAATTCTACTGGGTATTGAAGTAGAAAAAAACAGGAGAAAAAAACACAGCCAAGAGATAAGCAAAACATTACATTATAAACACAGCATGCAAACACACGTAAGTTGTTGTTATGTGCTGTTGAGTCAACTGCAACTTATAGTGACCCTATGAGCAGCAAATCTCAACCTTGTCCTATCTTACGCATTCTCACCTTTTCTGAGTCTCAGTTTAGTCTCTTAGTTGTAGCTAATGTTAGATGGACCTTGGCTGAAAGCAGGGAGTACCAGAGGAATATCTATCTGTGCTTTATTGACTATGCAGAGGCATTTGACTTTGTGGACCACAACAAACTATGGCTAACTCTGAGAAGAATAGGAATCCCAGAACATTTTGATGTGCTTATGTGAAACCTTAGACCATGTGCCAGTCATCAGAACAGAGCAAGGGAACATTGCATGGTTCAAAATTGGGAAGAGTGTACACCGGGGATGTGTCTTATCTCCACACCTTTTAAATCTATACGCAGAACAGATTACTGGGCTCTATGAAGAGAAATGTGGCATCAGGATTGGAGGAAGACTCATTAACAATCTGTGCAGATGACACAACCCTGCTTGCTGAAACTGGGGAGGACCTGAGCACTTACTGCAGAAGGTTAAGGACTGCGTCCTTCAAAATGGATTGAAGCTCAATATCAAGAGAATAAAGATTCTTACCACTAGGCTGGTTGGCAGCATTGTGATGGAGGGTGAAGTGATTGAGATTTTTAACAGGTTTAGTTTGCTTGGCTCCACAATCAACACTCTTGGCACCAGCAGCCAGGAAATCAAGAAATGAACTGTGTTGGAAAAGTCTGCTGTCAGAGACCTCTCCAAAGTACTGAGGAGCAATGATGTCAGTCTGTAGACTAAAATGTGCCTGATACAGGCCATGGTCTTTGTAATCACTTGCTATACATCAAAGAGCTGGATAATGCCTAGAGATGATAGGAGAATTGATGGCTTTGTTTGAGCTGCGGTGCTAGAGAAGAGTATTGACTACACCATGGACTGCTAAGAAAATGAACAGGTTCGTCCTAGAGACAGTCAAACCAGGCTGCTCCTTGGAGGCAACAATTCTGAAGCTTCGTCTAACATACTTTGGACATGTTGCAAGGAAGGACCAGTCCTTGGAGAGGGACGTCATGCTTGAGAGGGTGGAGGGACAGCGCAGGAGAGGAAAACCCTGGATGAGATGGAGTGATTCAGTGACTGGGGTATTAAGGATAGGTGTGTCAGAGACAATAATATTGGCATGGGATAGAGCAGGGTTTAGGGCTGTTGTACATGGGATTGCTATGAGTCAAAGGGCACGTAACAACAACAACAATTTTATGTATATATGTGTACATACACACACATTATAGTAGTGGAAATCATCTGAGTTATTCTAAATTTAGAAAGCTAAAGGTTTCTAGGAAAGATTCTTAGCACGTAATAACATAAAATTTGTGAATAATAAGAAATTTTCTCTTGCTTTTCAAAGAGAAGAGCGAGCTGGGGGAGAGGTGGGCCAGGGAGAACAGTGCAACACTGACTGAATGGAAATCCAAAGTCTCCGTAAAC
>NW_006399945.1:6054573-6058563 GCF_000299155.1 Elephantulus edwardii
ACCTCCTCCCCGCCAATTCACTCTACTACTTGAAGAGTAAAAGGAAAACTCTTTCATTATTATGCAATCCCTCCCCCCAAGTCCACTCCACTGTCATTCTCACTAATTATCAATAAGATCTACATTGTCCGCTATTATACATGCAATGCCTGTTAAACATATGTTATTTAGTGTTGTCAAGTTAATTCCAACTTTTAGTAACTCTGTGGGCGACAGAACACTGTCTGTCCTGCTCCATCTTCATGGCCACATCTATGCTCAATCCCACAGCTGCAGCCACTGATACACTCATACACTCATGCAATTCTCAGTGGCACTTAACAACAACAATAACATACAAGTCTCAATTGTAGGAGAATCTATAATCAGAAGCATTTTGCTCATGTGTAAGTAGGAGTCTTTATTCCACTTTAGTCTTGAAATGAGTCTGAAATGTGTTTGAAATCCATGTTGGATTTGCAAACCCTGGCTTTCTAAACAGTAACCTCTTTAACCTTGATATTTAATTGAACGATATATCCCAAGGATGATATTCCTTTTGTCTGAAAAATAGGTAGATGTAGGAGATCACAATCTATTCAAAAAGGGTCTTATTCACTAAAGTCAAACAAATGCAAGATTAGGTAGTTTATGACAAGGGTCTTGATACATTGAATTATTGATAGATCTTTACAATAGGCCCACCAGAAAGAGACATGTTTGAGCAAACAATTTTATTAATAGATTATCAGAAAAACTGGTTCTGTTCATCATCCTAGGACCATCCTGTAATAAACTGAGTGGCATATTCCTTTAACAAATTTTGTACTCACATTTAAGTGTTAAGAGTCTGTTGCTGACTTCTCCTTACAGACACTCCATTTTTCACTCCCTTGATGGTCCTTCAGCCAGTTACATATTTTGTAACCATTAGATCACGTCCCGTTCTAGCAATATAAGAATGTACCTTTTCTGTGATCCCTAGAACAGCCATTTTCATCTTGTGACAATGAATGTTTTTCCCTGATCTTGACTGTCTTTGTCCCTCAAGAAACTGCAATTGCTTGTCTTTGAACAGAATCCACATGCTGTTCTAGGGCACGGTGCATTTCCTTGAGGGCAGTCCTTTTGTTCACTCACCCTCTATTTCATCAAGTTTGATGCCCATCCCCAGGGACTAATCTCTCTTGATAACATGCCAAAAGCATGTGGGGCAAAGCATGCCTTGACATCCTCACTTTTAAGGAAGATTCTAGCTGCACTTCTTTCAAGATGGATTTGTTTGTTCTATTGTGACTCTAATCCACAGCCCTAAGGCCTGTTTTTTAATTGTTTTTGTTTGAACATTTTCTAGATCGTATAGTCCTGGCATGTCCACTTGCTGTACAGAGGTAACTTGTGGTCGCTGTGAAGCTGAACACTGTGACACTGATGCATGAAATGCGATGATGGTCACCCACGGTGGGCAGTGTTTGGTGGCGCTCCCCAGTTGAAACATGATCAGAAGCAGGAGTGGCTTCCACTTCCATAAATATCTTGCCTCTGGAAACTCTACAAACATGGAGAAAGGATGAAAGTCACACACGCAAGTGTCGAGGACTTTTGTTCATAGGGTCGCTATGAGTCGCCCTACAACTTGACGGCACTTAACAACAACAACATTGTCAGTGCATGGTATACTAATTTTTACCACCACCATAATCCAAAGGTATGAATTCTTCAGTCTTCCGTATTCATTGTCCAGCTTTCAATACATACTTGATACTTAATAAATTCCTGTATCTGAATGAATGTAAAATAAATTCATTTATTCAAGTGTCTAACTTTAGAACTCATCTGACCTTTTAAAGAGCTAACCATTATGAACAAAGCCAGGATAAACATGTGGGTGCATATGTCTGCTTGGATGTCAGTTATGGTCTCTTTGGGGTATATTCCCAGTAGTGGAATTCCTGGGTCAAATGGTATCTCTATTTGCAACTTTTTGAGAAAGTGTCATACCACCTTTCACAGTGGTTGCATCATTTTACACTCCCACCAACAGTGAATAAGGGTTCCGGTCTCTCCACTACCTTGCCAGCATTTGATGCTTGCTGCTTTGTTAAATTTTGCTGTTCTGACTGGGGTGACATGATATCTTAGCGTTCTTTTGATTTGCATCTCTCTTAGAGCTAGGGATTTTGAACATTTCTTCATGTGCTTGTTGGCCATCTGAATGTCTTCTTTGGTGAAGTGTCTGTTCATATCCTATGTCCATTTTCCTATTGGATTATTTACCTTTATCTTGTTGTGGTGCTCAAGTATTTGATAAATTCTGGATATAAGTCCCTTATTTGATAAGTTATTACCAAATACTTTTTCCCAGTCTGTGGCTTCCCTTTTTACCCTGTTGGAAAAGTTTTTGGATGTGCATAAGGATTCGATTCTTAGAAGGTCCCATTCATCTATTTTATCTTCTCCTTGTAGGTTTTTCAGGGTACTTGGAAGACTGTTCATGTTGTGGATTAGGATTTCTAGTGCTCTTCGAAGCTTTTCTTTAATAAAGCTTATAGTCCTTGGTTTTAGTCCTAGGTCCATGATCCACCTTGAGTTGGTTTTTGTATACGGAGTGAGGTGTGGATTTATTGCAGCTTTGTTTACAATTGCAAGGAGTTGGAAACAACCTAAATGCCTATCAACAAAAAAATGGATAGAGAAGCTGTGGTATAGGAATACTACACTGCATTGAAAAACACGCAACTCATGCAATATTATTAAAAATGGTGACCCTGGAGGACATTATGCTGAGGGAAGTATCTTAGTCACAAAAGGACAAATACTGCATGGTGTTGCTATTGTAAAACAGGACTGACCTTGGGGTTGGGGACAGACTGAGAAAGATGGGTTCAATAATGTATAATGCATTGAAACAGATAAGGGAAAAAACTGTTCAGGTATTTTTTGTCATGACAGGTGTCCAGAGCAAAGGCTGCATAGTGGAGTGGACCTGGGGGCAGGGATTGTAAAACAATGAAAGACTTTTCTTTCACTTTTCCAAGAGGGTAGTGTTCTGGGGAGGGGGAAGGCTGGGAGAGGAGGAAAGTTCAACAATGAATGAATGAAAATCCAAGGTCTCTGTAAAATTTCATTGAAATTAATAATAATTTTTTTTAAAAAGAGCTAACCATCTATGCTTTATTTACCAGAAATCGTGTTTTCACTCCAACCAAGGTTGCATTTGTGTGTAAGTATTAGGTTGTTGCTGCTGAGTACTGTCGAAACAGAACCAACATGTAGCCAGCACTCCGGCTGCATCAGAGATTAACCATATCTCTCCCGTGGAAGAGCTGGTGGATTCTAGCCATGTACTTTTGCATTGTTTACGTATGCATTGCCACTATCATGGGTAGGGATAAATGTATACGTTAAAGACTTGTAATGTCAATATGCTTTACATATACAATTTAGTGACATCAATTGTGTAAATTCTGTTTTACAATCATCACCATAATTTGTTTCTCAAGCTTCCCATCACCTTTAGCTTAAGTTTACTCCCTGCTAGGCCAGGATCTCCTTTTTCTCCTCCCTTCTGCTTGACACCGGTAATCACCAATACATGTTATCTCTGAACACTTGCCTCTTCTTGATATTTAATAAAGTGGGATAATTTATTCCTTGTCCTTTGGTGTATGACTTACTTAATTGAGCATAGTGTTTTCAAGGATCATCGTGCTGTAGCATGTAATAAGCCTTTGTTTATATTTGCAACTCAATTAACATTCCGTTGTATAAAAGTACTACGCTTTGCTTATCTGTTTATCTGTTGATTAACATTGAAAGTGTTTCTATCAGTTGACTGTTGTGCACAGTGCTTCAATAAACAGTTCATGACCTCATTTTCAGTTCTTCTACCATGGTTACATCTGAAGCTGCCAGTATGAACCTTAATGATGATCTTGGATGGGTAAACCAGAAATATGCTTAGTCTGTGTTTTCCTGTGATATTTTATCCTAAATGCAGCTACTAGATGA
>NW_006399945.1:6059082-6061071 GCF_000299155.1 Elephantulus edwardii
AAGGAATAACTTTTGCTAGTAACATGCTCAAAGTATGTGAGATGAAACTTTGTCATCTTTTCTTCACAGGAGAACTCTGGCTCCATTTCCCCAAGACATACCTGTTTGTTATTTTGGCCATCCATGGGATAATCAGTACTATTTCTAGAACGACAACTCAAAGACATCAATTCTTCATAAATCATCAGTCATTGGCCCTCTAAAAGATGTATAACAAGTGATTTAAAAGACTATATCCTGAATCAGGACACCTTAATCATCAAATGGGCATCATTTGATTCCTCAAGAATTTGGAAAGGTCCAAATTCCTCAAGAATTTGAAGAGAACCCTGACAGCAGACTTGCACAATGCAATGTGTCTCCTGATTACTTAACTGATTTCTTAACCATGATGTTGATTATGGATCCTAGTAAGATGAAATTGTTGACAATTTCAATCTTTTCTCCATCTATCATGACATTGCTTATCAATCCACTGATGAGGATTTTTGTCTTCTTATGGTTGAGATGCAATCTATATTGAAGGCTATATTCTGTAGCAAGTGTTTCAAGTTCACTTTATTTTCAGCAAGCAAGGTTGTGTCATCTGCATAAGACAGAGAACTGATGAATTGTCCTCTGATCCTGATGCCACATTTTCTTCATAAAATCTAGCTTCTCAAATTATTTGCTTAGCATAAAGGCTGAATAGGCATGGAGAAATGATACAAACTTAATGAAATCTTTCCTGATTTTATACCATTCAATGTTCCCTTGTCTTGTTCAGACAACTGCTTCTTAGACTAGATATAGGTTCCTTATTAGCATAATTAAATGATCTGGGTTCACATTCTTCTCAATTCTAGCCATAATATGTTACAATCCACACAGTCAAATATCTTTGCTTAATCAACAAAATACATAAAGATATTTTTACTCTCTGCTTTCAGCCAGGAGCCATCTGAGATCAACTGTGATATCCCTTGTGCTCATGTATGGCCTCTTCTAAACCCTCCTTGAACTTCTGAAGCTTCTCTTTCAATGTTTCAAAATTTCTTTATAGTTGATTTTGGCTGAACGTTGTCAATATTTTGCTTGCACGTGAAATTTATTGTATTATTCTATACTTGTCACATTCTGTTGGATCACATTTCCTGGGAATGGGAAAAAATATAGATCTATTCAGTACTTGTCACATTCAGTTGGATCACTTTTATTGGAAATGGCAAAAAATATAGATCTTTTCCAATCAGACAGATGTATCTCTTAGTTGAAACCTGTCAAGAAATACCCCATTAACTCCAGGGGCTTTACATTTTCCAACGATATTAGTGCAACTTGAACTTCACCCTTCATTATCATTGACTGTTTGTTCTTCATATGCTATTTCTTGAAATATTTCAGTGTCAAAGAATTCTTTTCGGTAAAGTGATTCTGTATTCCTTCCCTCTTCTTTTGATGTTTCCTGGATCATTCAAGATTTTTCCCATAGCATTTCTCAGTATTGTAGCTCAAGGCTTGAATTTTTTTCAGTTCAATTTGAGAAATAATGAGCAAGTTTTTCCTTTTTGTTCTCCAACTCCAGCTCTATGCACATTTTGTCTCAATACTTTCTCTTCTCTACCTGCCCTTTGAAATCTGTTAGTCATTTTCCTTCAGCATCTCTTCCCTTTGTTTTGGCTTCCTGATGCTCTACTACAGTTTTCAGAGTCTCTTTGGACATTTATTGTGGTCTTTGCTTTCTCCTTTGTCTTTGTAATTACCTTTCACTATAACTCAGCTAGAATTACATCATGAGTGTTCAATACTTCAATTTTTTTCTGCAGATAGTTTTTAAATTCAAGTGGAATAAACTAAGTATTATTTTGGTTCTTATAAACGGTTTTAATTTTTTTTTCATCTTCAATTTGAACTAGAAATGACTTTTTTTAATTATTAAACCAACCCCATTCTTCCTCACCTTTTCATCTCTGGCATAGTAAATCATATAATCATCTGATTCAAAATATC
>NW_006399945.1:6063457-6068246 GCF_000299155.1 Elephantulus edwardii
GTGCTATGCATCAGAGAGTCGGACAGTGAATAAGGTTGGTAGAAAGAGAATTGATGCCTTTGAGCTATGGTGCTAGAGAAGAGTGTTGAATATACCATGGACTGCTAGGAAAACAAACAGGTTTGTCCTGGAGAAGGCGAAACTGAATGTTCCTTGGAATCAAGGATTCTGAAGCTTTGTCTGACATACTTTGGGCATATTGCAAGGAGGGACTGGTCCTTGGACAGGGACATCATGTTTGGGAAAGTAGAGGGACAGTGCAGAAAAGGAAGACCCTCGATGAGATGGATCGAATCTGGGACTGGAGTGGTGGGAATAAATGCATTTGAGAAGGCTAGGTTGGCACAGGATAGAACAGCATTTACAGGTCTTGTACATAAGGTCGCTATGAGTCACAAACAATTCGATGGCACATAACAAGAACAACAACAACAAAAATTTGAACTTGCACATGAGCATTTGATGGTCTCTTCCACAGTGAGCACCTGGCCTGGTTTTGATATTGAGCTTCTCCAGTGATTCTTTCCATAGGTAATGAATCAAATTCCTGTGTCGTCTATCAGATGAGACCCATGTGTAAAGATGCCTTTTGTGTTTTACAAAAAAAGGCATTTGAGAAGAATAAATCATTAAACATAAAACTCAATCATTCAATGCCAGCCTCATTTCTCTCACCAAGACTGTACTGTGACTACCATTCCTTCCACATTGCTTCCAACTTTGGCCTTCTAGGTCACCAATAATTGCTAATGCACCTTGATTGCATGTTTTTTTTCACTTTCAAACTAAAAAAGTTGGTAGAACATAAAATGATCAAGGGGCCACATCAGGACAGCCGTATTTGACCTTTGCTGACTTAACAAATGGAAATTATCAATAAAACAATAACCAAATCAATAACACAAAACCAATTCCCAAGAGGTCAGATATGTCTGCGGTACACCCGTGCCCCTTTCTATTCATTTCAACATTAAACTTATGCTTTACTAGGTCCTAAATCTGATGTGCTAGCTCACAGACCACATAGAACCATACTGGAAAAGTAAAAAGTTAATAATTCTAGTTACTAGCAGAATATAGTCAGGATAGCATCCAAAATGTGCTCACAGACATATCAGCCTTGAACCTAACTGGCTTAACGCCCGCATTACAAAGTTCTCAGTCCTGCCAATATTGCCCTACACTCACCCTCAGTTTTCCAACAAACTTTAGAAAAGTCCGTTAGCAAACTCTGTTTCTGTTCATGAAAGGTAGCAGTCCTAAAGAAGCTCCATTCCAGACTAATTGCTTGGTTCGGCCATGGCTACTGCTGCATAAGTGTAGCTGGAACAAGAATTTCTGGTCCTGACGCAAAGGCTGCATTCTTTTGCTGCTGTTTTTTTTTTTTTTGTTGTTGGTGGGTAAGATGCAATTATGCTTCTGTGTCCACTCAATTTAGTAGTGAGACTAGCCAATCTCTTTGCGGATTGTTGAAACTAGCCAATCTTGTGGTTAGGCTAACACATCCTATTCTCATATCCCCTCACATCCACATGGCAAAGTCAAATTCAGTGGCTAAGAAAGATATTTACAATAATAAACTCCACATAGAAATTATCAAATTCCTACTCTTTGGCTTTAGTTGTTGTTAATGCATATATTTCAATGATAGTCATATTAATAGATCTTCCTTGCATGCTGTGGATAGTATTCTATCACTCACAACATTGTACTTTAGGACAGATCTTGAAATTGTCATCTTTTCCGTTATGAATGCAACAGGATTCTTCCTCAGTTTTTAATTTATAGTATAGTAGTTCATATAATTGGCTAAAAATGGCTAGTGTCAGTCCATATCACTTCACTAATACCTAGAATACTGATTTTTATCCATTCCTTTTCATTTTTTACAATTTCTAGTTTTCCTATAGCCATTCTCTTCATTTTTTGATGACTTCCAATCTGGGCTCTACCTCTATTATTATATTCTTATATTGTTGATAGGCTACTCAGAGTCCTATTTCAAAAGTGGTCGGCCAATCCTGCTTTCTAATATATCTTAATCTAGGAGCTCTGCTGAAACCTACCTACCATCATGAATCTTCTGGAGTTTGAAACACTGGTGATATAGCTTTTAATATCACAGTAAACCACAAGCTACCCCAGCACAACATGTATTGAAGGTTGTTGTTATTGTTATGTGCCTTCGAGTCGCCTGTGACTGACTCATAGCTACCCTAAGTACAACAGCCCTAAAACTTATTTTACCATGTGCCAATCCTATTGTCTCTGACAAACCTACCCCTATTACCCTAGTCACTGAATCAATCCACCTCACTGGGGTTCTTCCTCTCCTGCACTGTCCCTTCACCTTCCCAAGCATGACTTCCCTCTTCAGAGATTAGTCATTCTATGCCCTAAGTATGTCAGATGAAGCTTCAGAATCATTGCCTCCAAAGAGCAACCTGGTTTCACCAGTTCTCTTAGCAATCCGTGATATATTCAACACTCTTCTCCAACACCACAGCTCAAAGATATCAATTCTTTTATTATCCCTAGTCTGATGCATTGCAAGTGTTTGCAAAGACCATGGCCTAGAACAGGAGCACCTCAGTTTCCAGACTGACATCATTGTACTTCAGTACT
Source organism: Elephantulus edwardii (assembly GCF_000299155.1). Lineage (NCBI taxonomy): Eukaryota > Metazoa > Chordata > Mammalia > Macroscelidea > Macroscelididae > Elephantulus > Elephantulus edwardii. The sequence continues at coordinate 6,066,083 of NW_006399945.1, forward strand.
CTGGAGAAGTCTCTAACACCAGACTTTCCCAGTGAAATACATCTTTTAATTTCCTGGTTGCTGGGGTCAAAAGTATTCATTGTGGAGCCAAGAAAACTAAAACTGTTAACTATATAAATCTCTTCACCATCCATCATGTTGTTGCCAATCAGCCCAGCGGTGAGAATCTTTGTTTTCTTGATATTGAGCTTCAATTCGTATTGAAGGCTGCAGTCCTTGACCTTCTCTAGTAAGTGCTTCAGGTCCTCCTCAGTTTCAGCAAACGAGGTTGTGTCATCTGCATAGTGTAGATTGTTGATGAGTCTTTCTCCAATCCTGATGCCACATTTCTCCTCATAGATCCCAGCCTCCCTAGATAATCTGTTCTGCATATAGATTGAAAAGGTATGGAGCTAGTACACATCCCTGCCATACACAGAGCATGAATTGAATAGATGATATATATTGGTCATTGCATATATATTTTGTTTTATGTTATAATCTTCAATGTTATTATCTAGAAGAGTAGTAAAGAATAACTACTATACATAGCTCAAGTAAGTCTCAAGTAATAATATATTTGAATTATGCTGTAAAGCCCTTATGACACATAGGGAGTTTGCTTGTTTTTTAATTCATCTTATGGTTAGTAATGTGTGCCATAGATAGTGCTGCAGAGTGTAATTTGTTTATGATGACCTTCTCAGATCTTTACTAGCAGATTTTTAATCATATTATTTATAGTAAAAATGTCACATAGACTGATGTTATAGGCTAAATAAAAAATTTCAAGTGTTTGAAAACATGGACCCAGAATTGATTATTTTGCTAAAATAAGTAGGCCAATTTGAGAAGCAGTGAGATGTTACTAGGGAATATGTGAACCAAGATGTAAAAAGTGTAACCAATTTCTGACCAAAAACACCATCCCTTTTCCATGGAATAATCCAGATGATCTAGAACTATTAGCAAGTATAATTGTTGTCATAACTGATAAATCTCCAACAATACCAAACTCTTCTTCATAGTCTAAGTAAATATTTTTCATGATGTTTTTATGTATGTGTGTAAATATTAAATTACATTGGAAAATTTATGTCCAATGTTTTCAATCTCAAAAGACAGATATTAGTTTTAATAATAAAGCTTTAAGAATGAAAAGGGGAGGAAAGGAGATATTTGACTTAAATCAGAACTGAATATGGCACACATGTCAATGACTGACTGTACATACCTCCAGAAGGTATAAATTAAGAGTAAGGATGTGTATAGCACCGAATATAGAGAAGCATGAACTGGGGGTAAAAAAACACCAAAACCCCTTAACTCTAGCTTTAAGTTCACTCCACACTTCTCTTTACACACTCACACAATATAGAAAAAAAATCCTTTTTTAAAATCTCACCCATATATGGACATAATAAACTGGTGTTATTGCCGCTCCTGCTCTAAGGCACCACCCAGAATTAGGGTGAGGATAAAGGAATAAAATTTCCAAAAGTTAACATTCTGTGTCCTTTTACACCTCTTTTCTCAGAACCTGAAACATTATCTAACAGTAGCTGCACCTGTTGAAGCAATTCATTGCTGTTCTGTTCTCAAAACAGAAAATTGCATTTGTCTATTTGACAATATTGAGCAAGATATTTGATATTTATTTCCTCTTTCCAAGATGTCTTGGAATTGACAGTACAAGGCTTCTCAGAACCAGACTCACAGAGATGGCTCCTCCTGTAGAGAAGGGCACTCCAATATGAGGAGTCACCAGATTGAATCACCAGCTGATTAGCACTTTCTAAAAGGAAGTGTCTGGCAGACAAGTATCTTCATATGCAGGTTCTTTCAGTGTTTGTTTTGGAAACGGTTTGCTCCAAAACACTGGAGAAAATATGCCTTTGACTAAACACTCGATAATGACCTGTTACAGTTCCTGGTAGAATTTCTTCTGAATCTAAATAATGTGATTTTTCTTTCTTTTCTTCCTTTTTTTTCCCCAGTTGAAACCAAATCAATAAATTGACTAAATACTTGTATTTTGCTAAGATGTTTTTTTTATAATATAGTCAGTACAATGACTCCCTCAACTTTCTCCAAATTTAAAGAAAAAAATTTGATTAGGTTATAAGACATTATCTGAAAGTTCTAGCTCTAGAAATTTCTAATCTCATCAACTACTGTCAGAAAT
>NW_006399945.1:6069294-6069886 GCF_000299155.1 Elephantulus edwardii
ATCTGTTCTGCATACAGGTTAAAAAGGTATGGAGACAGGACACATCCCTGGCATACGCCCTTCCCAATTTTGAACCATGCAGTGTTTCCTTGCTCTGTTCTGATGACTGCCTCTTGTTCCAAGTATAGGTTTCACATTAGCATGATGCTTAAGAAAGCAATCAGAGAACAAGAGAGAAAGCTTAAAAGCAGCTTTATTAAGGGGGATCCTGGGCAATGTTCCTTGAAGATGCAGAAGGAGGAAGTCACACTTTGAATGTATTGGGGAGGGTTTTTATAATAGGGTCCTTCGGGAGGGGATGGAGGGACATTCCACTGTGATTTATGGTTCAATCATTAGTTTTGCCAGGTGAGCAAAGCCAATTCCTCTTGGGCATTGAAAACTTTAAAGGCCATATTTACCAGGTCTCAAGTCTGGGGGGACTGTCCTCAGCCTTTTTGAGTTGATGTCTGAGGCTGATTTAGTGATAAAATGAGTAGCTAGGACAGTGGACCCTGATGGGGAGGTAGAGTTTAGGCAGGTGTTCTGGGTTAGGGACTCAGTGAGGTAGTTATGGAAAGTATCTGGGTTCTCATCTCTAGTTTGGGTAATC
>NW_006399945.1:6069986-6071199 GCF_000299155.1 Elephantulus edwardii
GGTATGGAGACAGGACACGTCCCTGGCATACGCCCTTCCCAATTTTGAACCATGCAGTGTTTCCTTGCTCTGTTCTGATGACCGCCTCTTGTTCCAAGTATAGGTTTCACATTAGCATGATGCTTAAGAAAGCAATCAGAGAACAAGAGAGACAGCTTAAAAGCAGCTTTATTAAGGGGGCTCCTGGGCAATGTTCCTTGAAGATGCAGAAGGAGGAAGTCGCACTTTGAATGTATTGGGGAGGGTTTTTATAATAGGGTCTTTAGGGAGGGGATGGAGGGACATTCCACTGTGATTTATGGTTCAATAATTAATTTTGCCAGGTGAGCAAAGCCAATAACTCTTCCTATCAACATGTGTTCTTTGAATTCTTCATTCTCCCTCTTAGCCCCCCTGTCTGGATCTAACATCTCAGCCTCTTTAGTGATTTAAAAAAAAAAGAGTGATGTATCTTTATTCTAGCTACTTTGTGATGATCAAGGGTAAAGATCTGGGTCTCAGAGGCTGGATTGGATTGGCCTAGGATCAGTGGCCAAAGGGGAAGATGGGTGTAACAGTATCTGGTTCACTGTTAGGTTGGTAATTTCTTTTATCTTGCTACCTGAAGTGTTTCCTGGACTCAGCGAGGGTGATGGGGTTTGCAAAGCATCTTCAGTCTTCAGTGGCCAGGCCCAGGAGGTCAGCTGGAATAGGGACTGGGCCTGGTGGAAGGGCTACCCTACAGCTGCTATGCATCAAAGGGCAGTCAGCCTTCTAATGACCCATTGTCCAACAGAAAGGGCAAGACTGTGTTGGAGGGTGAGAGTTAAGGCAGTGGTTAGCCCAATGGCCCTTTTGTCACAGTTGAAGTATGCACCAAGAGGCTTTTTGAACAAGCAGGTGTTTTCTGACTCTTCACCATTGCTGGCCACAAGGCAGCTATTAGGGCTTGGACTTGCAAATTCCCTTTGTCTGGCACAAGTCTCCCTCTCTGCTTCTGCCTATTCCTCTTGGGCATTGAAAACTTTAAAGGCCATATTTACCAGGTCTCTAGTCGGGCGGGACTGTCCTCAGCCTTTTTGAGTTGATGTCTGAGGCTGATTTAGTGATAAAATGAGTAGCTAGGACAGTGGCACCTCATGGGGAGGTAGAGTTTAGGCAGGTGTTCTGGGTTAGGGACTCAGTGAGGTAGTTATGGAAAGTATCTGGGTTCTCATCTCTAGTTTGGGTAATC
>NW_006399945.1:6071479-6073691 GCF_000299155.1 Elephantulus edwardii
GAAGGAGGCAGAGCAGATGGAGGACAAAGAAGAGGCTCAGTTTGGAGTGAATACAGGTGGTTAGCAACAGGAGAGATGGAATGGGAGCAGATGGAAGACAAAGGAAAAATTCAGTTTGGCGGGATCATGCCATGGGTTCCAGAGGGGACACTGGGTTGGGGAGGGGAAGGCTGGGAAAGGAAGTCTACAAGATCTAAAAAGGCAGAGTTTTCCTGTGGGGAGGGGGATGATTCCTGTGAATGAGCAACAGAAGAGTATTATTTCGTATTGGGAGACTTAATCAGGAAGAGATTTGGGCTAAGAGAATCTGCACAGGGTAGCAGGCTTTATAGAGAGAGAGAGAGTGACAGGAGTGAAAGGAAAAGAAAGCTTTTCTGAATCTGCTAGGAGAAATTGTCAAGATCTCGAAGGGTATTGAAATCAAAGTTTCTATTCTCAGGCCATCAGTAGTCATTTTCTGGCTGGTATTAGTCTCATGGGGCAGAGGTATTCAGCCACGCCCAAGTTTGAATGGTTCAAGAGAAGGCAGTCCAAAGGACTATCCCTTGGGGCCTAGACATTTGGTTACTCATGGTGTTCAGGTCTATGTTCAGGTAACTGAGATTCTAGGGCATCCCTGGAAACTGGAAGTCTCAGATATGGAGAGAGGCTAAGGATGGTGTAGGCATCCCTTAGCTCAATCAATAGCCGGAGAAGAAGCACCTAGTGCTTTTCTGATGGGAACCTGATGCAGGCCTGTGGCTTTTGGGTACGTGCAGACAGGATCCCAGTGTGGACATAGCTGAATCCCAAGGGAGTAAAAAAATGTTTGGACTAGAAGGCTGGAAAGCCTGGAATTGAGGCTAGAATGCCTGGAAGTTTTTGTTAACAATTTAGTCTAGCTTCAGGAGCCTTCAAAAAAAAAGGGGGGGGGGGCGTGGAGAGAATACAGAAATCAGAGGAACAAAAGGGACAGAGATTATCCAGTCAGCAGTCACACATAGAACAGGAGAGGAGGAAAGTGGGGCATTACATTACCATTCAAGTGTCTCAACACTACACGGGCTGGTGGGTTCAAGAGAGAGTAAGGAGGAGTGCAGCACTCACCTTAAAGGAAGGCAGGGGCACAGCACACCTTAACTCATCATTCAGGTTTTGTGCTTCAAATGTTAGGCTCCAGATTTAAGAAAGAAATCAGAGAACAAGAGAGAAAGCTTAAAAGCAGCTTTATTAAAGGGGTTCCTGGGAAAGGTTCCTCATTCTGAAGATGCAGAAGAAGGAAGTTGCACTTTGAATGTATTGCGGAGGGTTTTTATAACAGAGTCTTTAGTGAAGCAAGGGAGGGAGATCCGATTATGATTTAGAGTTCATCCCTTAGTTCTGCCAGGTGGGTGAAGCCATTCACTCTTCTTGTCAACATGTATATTCTTTGAATTCTTCATTCTTCCCCATGGCCCCCTGTCCAGACCTAACAATAACCAATTAAAGTATTGTACTTTATATTTTGCCATCTCACTAGAGTGATGTTTTTGTCACATGCCATTGGGTTGGCACTAACTTATAGAGCTGACATTCCACAGAAGAAAAATTTGTGTTTTAGAATTGTAGTGCTGGAGAAAAGTATTGAATATACCATGAACTGCCAAGAGAACAAATAGCTCTGTCCTGGAGGGAGTAAAAACAGTTTGCTCCTTGGAGGCAAGGTTTTTTTATGTTCTGTCTCAAACACTTTGGGCTTTTTGCCAGGAGAGACCAGTCCTTGGATAAATGCATAATGCTTGGAAGGGGTAGAAGAGAAAGACCCTGGATAACGTGGATTGACACAGTGACTGTGCCATTGAGTTAGGTGTGTCAGAAATTGTGAGGTTGACTTAGGATAGGGTAAGGTTCATATCTGTTTTTTATAGCGTTTCTGTGAGTTATTATCGACTTGACAACACATAACAAGAACAAATTGCACAAGAAGAGTTTGCCTATATTTCCCCTTCAGAGTAGCTGGGTTTGGATCATGTACCTTTGGGTTGGCAGCATAACACCTTACCCATTAAGCCACCAGAGATCTCTGACAGAGAGATAGTACTGTTTTGTTTTGTTTTTTACAGTATGGGGCTTTATTTTCCATGAGAATTAAGACAGTATGCAAAATGCAAAAAGAAAATTTTAAAATTAGACTATGAGATCAAAGCTATAGGGGGAAATAGAATCCAGATATTCAAGAAATAGAGTAAGAGAG
>NW_006399945.1:6073791-6074383 GCF_000299155.1 Elephantulus edwardii
ATGTATTGAAGTTACAACAAGCCACACTGAGGCCCATTGGGAATTTTTCTATCTTACCATTAGTAATATGTCTATACATATGTATTAAATGCAAACATTTCTAAATTCATGTTTAATCATTACAACTATCCAAATAAATTAAATACTTGGTTTATAAAAATGCTGTTTTAGGTGCTATTATATTCACCCTATGAACAACAGTTCCAAATCTTTCCCTATCTTATGCTATACTCAAAATCTCAACTCATTGTTACAGTCACTGTGCCAATTTATCATTAAGAATCTTCCTCTCTTTTACTATCTGCCTTTCCCAACATGATGTCTTTTTCCAAAGACTGGTCTCTCCTGACAGCATGTCCAAAGTATGTGAGATGAAGTTTGTCCATGTTTGCTGCTAAGGAGTACTCTGGCTTCATTTTCTCAAAGACTGATCTGGTGATTCTGCAGTCCATGAGATAATCTAACAACACCACAGCTGAAAGGCATCAATTTTTTTTTCTTATTTTATTTAGATCTTTATTTTCTGAGCAGTGTTTTACATTTTCTATGAGAAATCTTAAGCATCTTTTCTTATACTTCTTTCTCTAGATGC
>NW_006399945.1:6075815-6084016 GCF_000299155.1 Elephantulus edwardii
TGGGAATTTTTCTATCTTACCATTAGTAATATGTCTATACATATGTATTAAATGCAAATATTTCTACATTCATGTTTAATCATTACAACTATCCAAATAAATTAAATACTTGGTTTATAAAGATGCTGTTTTAGGTGCTATTATATTCACCCTATGAACAACAGTTCCAAATCTTTCCCTATCTTATACTATATTCAAATTCTCAACTCATTGTTGCAGTCACTGTGCCAATTTATCATTAAGAATCTTCCTCTCTTTTACTATCTGCCTTTCCCAATATGATGTCTTTTTCCAAGGACTGGTCTCTCCTGATGGCATGTCCAAAGTATGTGAGATGAAGTTTGTCCATCTTTGCTGCTAAGGAGTACTCTGGCTTCATTTTCTCAAAGACTTATCTGGCGATTCTGCAGTCCATGAGATATTCTAACAACACCACAGCTGAAAGGCATCAATTTTTGTTTGTTTGATTTGTTTATTTTCTTCCAAACTCATTGTTTAATAAATTTACTGAGAATAATCGTAGGCAGAAGTTTTCTACTTATCTCAGAATTAACATATAGCAATCATGGAAACAAAATCCTTTATTCCTCTTAAAAAAATAATTGAGCAGAACCTCAGAGGTGAAATGACTCACTTCATTTTATACCCCTCTTGAGCATTTACACTAAAACTTGAACCCAGTGCTAGTCCCAAAGCCTATGCTTTTTCATCACTGCCTGCTACCTGCTGGGAAAGCAGCACTGCCATGGGCTGTGGTGAATACCAAAAAGCCAAGAAATTGGTCCACTGCACAGGAGCAATGCTGGTTCAGTGGTAGAATTCTCATCCATGCGAGACACTTAGGTCTGAATTTTATTTTGATTCCCAGCCAATGCAGTAGAGGTCTGTTGTTGCGATGCTGAACAGGCAAATAGACTAAGGATAGGAAGAATGGCTGTGAAGTTGACATCAATATTTAACCAGTGAAAATCCTATAGATCACAATGACCCAATCCACAATAGATCATAGGGATAGCACAGGACCAATTTGTTCCGTTGTTCATGGTATCAGGGGCCAGTCAATAACAACTAATATCAATAATATTTAATAAAAGCTTCTTCATATTCTCTAATATAGAAAAAAAAATTCGGGTAAAAACCAGCCAAAATAATATATGACAGTAGATAAGATGTTTGAGATCATGCAGATTGGTATTGGCCCTATGGAAGCTGTGAGGAAGGGGAGCAAAATATCAAGAGAGACTGTTTAGAAAGAGTGGTTTCCTATTCTTGCTTCCTTCTTGCAGGGATATAATGATAATCTTGGGACAAAGCCATTGAACCATAAGAGTCACTACTTCCTAGACACTCCTTCCTTTTGCAATAGTGAAGTTATATTTCTGAATTCAAACTCATCAGGCACTCTGTGGGACAAAGACGTGGCTATTTATTTCTATAAAGATATACAACATTGAAAATGATAGGACAATTTAATAGGGTTACTATGAGTTGGAATCAACTTGACAGCATGAATACGGTTTGGTCATAGAATACATTGTCTCCTCCAAAATATGCATTAGACTCTTAACCTTATACCTGTCTTATACCAAATAAGATTGACTTTGCTATATTCACTAGGTCATAATAAATATGTATTGATGGATGGTAAAACTAATCATATGTAGTGAATAAAAAGAGCAGATTAGATGATAAGATACACAGAGAGGAAGGCAGATGTCATAAGAGGGACATCTGCAAACTAAGAAAGCAAGGAAAGTTACAGAAAAAGCCAGGTATCTAATCTATATGTTTGGCTTTCATTACTGTGAAAAAATAAAATTTTGGTTTTTTAGAGCCACTCATTTGTGGTATATCTGTTTTGGAAGCTCTAGTAAAGAAAAATGTAGGTATTCTATACTCCTCAGGTCTAGCTCTGAGTTCACCTGTGGGTTTGATATGCAGTTTCTAGCATGTTAAAGATTTCCTACTTCAATTACTTCATTTATTTTCCCTTCTGCAAGTGATCCAGTACCACGGGTGCTCTCCTTCAGCACACACGTGTAATCTAGAAATGTGTGGAGGAGGGCATATGATTTTTGGAGTCACTTCAAACTAATGGGGATGCGAGATTCTTAAATAAATGACCCAGCCTCCCTATCTTAGCAATTCTATGTTGGCTGCATACAGTTTCTCAGATATTCCACAAGACTGGGGATCAGGCTAATTTATGCAACATCCTGCTCTATAATGACAGTTCTTCCCCTGAAACATCGGCACTACACTTTCATTTCTTCCAAGGATAACTTCACAAATCAGGTAACTGTATGTCTGCTTTTGAAAGACTTCCTTTGCATTCTAAGCAAACAAACAAAAATCTAAGGTACTAAAAAATTCATAACAAGTAGAAGGAAGGACAGGAGGAAGGACAAGGTTTCCTCTCTTTCCACAGCTATGTAAGTGTCCTTGTAAAGCACTCCTCCATCGTGTCTCCTGCTTACTTCCTCATCAGACACTCTTTTGAGGTCCTTGTCACCTATCAGAGTAACTCTTTCTTCTCTAGAGTAAACGTGCTTGTCAAATGGTAAGCTGGGATATTATTGTTTTTTTCCCAATTCCTATAACCCCACTGGCAACCTCAGAGCACTGACCTGAGGCAGGCTAGTAACTGGCACAAGGCAAGCAATTTCCAGCCTCTGTGCCAGTTCTCTCTGCCCTTTGTTTATCAGAATTGACTGGAAATGCTGTCTACAGACTAAAGGGAGGGCAGAATTTGCAAACAACTATAGCTGTCTACACTTCATTAGCTGTGCCAGACAGAACCAGAAGCACAATAGAGCATTAACTTCCAGACATACACATTTAGTTTTAGACAGTCCAGTGAGAAGGGCGGGGAGGGGCACGGAAGAAAACATACCCACGCAGCAAAATGCAAACGAGCAGTACACTAAATGCCCTTTGTCAATGATTTCACAACAGGTTTCTGAAAACCAGTTCTCCCAGAGTTGCTGAAACATTTGTTTGTTCAAGGAGTATTTCTCTAAAATCCAAAGGTCAAAGTAGTTGATTCATGATGGTGCCACCTCTGATGCAAAACATACACCTCAGATCTGTGTCCTCCTTTCACCTCCTCTGGGGATGAGGTGGGTGCCTACTTGGCATCACTTAGGTACCAAGTTACTACCTTTTTCTCTCCAATTAACTTAACCCAATGGTGTTTCCTTAGCCCTATTACATACTCTGTCCACAAGGAAGAAATCATGGACGGACTGAAGAAAATGTGTTTCAAAGACACTGAATTCCTTGTCAAACATTGAGTATCTCAGTAACACTTAAAAAAATGTCTTTACATTTCTTTTTCTAAGTACAGACTCTGGCACTTAGCTGATATTCATTAAATATTTGTTGAGTCCTTGGATGCATGCACAAATGAATTAATGAAGATATGAATAATTCTTCCAGTATAAAGTGTGGCGGCATATGCTATGAATATATTTCCTGAGTAATTAGCTCTGTGCATAGTGAGTACTCAATAAATATGAATTAATGGATCAATAATATGCCCAAAAGGACTTTGAAGAGAATAAGTCACCACGAGAGCCTATGAATAGGCCTCGCCTCGACCTTGCTAGTGATAAGTTTACAAGTAGAAGCTTAGCCTCATAGAAATGATTTTTATGATGATTTTCACAGCAATTTTATTCAGACTTCCAATTCAGCATATGTCCTTTTCAACATATACCCTGGTATATATTAATTTCTGAAGCACCCTAGAAATAGGAGGTGGAATCCCTGATTGAAAAGCAATCTGTTGTCTTAAATGTAGGCAATTAGTCCCTAAGAGAAGGTATAGGCATGTTATCTACAGAATAAGTATGTTACACTTTTTATAAAGAACTAATGGAATAATTTGTATGTTCATTCTCTACTTTTTTCCATTTAAAGCTATCTTCCAGTGCTATATCATTTTTCCATCCCCCTTTTATAATAACATTATAGAACTAAAACATTTTGCTGCTCATCAATCATATAGCATTGAATATTGCTACAGTAATGTGTAGATAGTGTAATTTGAGCCAATATTGCTTATTTGGTATAATGTAATGATTGTTGTAGAAGCTAGCATTTTAAGTATATACTATATACTAGACTCGTAAGTGCTATATGTGTATAATCTTATTTATTCCTCAGATTAGCTTTTGAAGCATTTACTATTATTACTCTCTTCAGTTTACATATGAAGAAAGGGACATTTAGAGAGGAGAACAATTTAATCACAGTGATAAAGTTTATAAGAATGCAGCAGAACTAACTGTCTAAACAAAAAGACAAGATTTTAATTCTCAATTCATGCCAAAATTCAAGAAAATGAACTGTGAAAACAATGAAGTCATCTGCCAATTGAAAAAGAAATTGGACTGAAATACAAGTCCATTGTCAAGTGGACTGACTCAGGACAATATATGTGTCAGAGAACTGTGTATCTGGAGCATTCAGAGCCGGCTAGTTTGGAAATAGATTACCAGACCTTTCTTCCCACATTCCCTGAAATAAACCCAAACTTCTAACCTTTTGATTAAAAGTCAAGTGCTTAACAGTTTGCTCCACCCAAAGGACTGAGCATTTATAAGTATAATTTACCTATAGTGGTATTCTTTTCTTTAAGAACACAATCATTTATGGACACTGACGCTCTCCACATATGTGGGAAGTAGGAAAAGGTCAAAATACAAAGCTCAATTGCTACTGAGTGGATTCTGACTCTTAACCCTCCTACCTCATAGGCTTCGAAGGCTGTCATATTCAGGAAAGTAAACTAGCATACACATATGCACAAACAAACAAAAGAACTTCAAATCCAGCCCATTTGATTCAAATGTTTTGCTTCTAATTACTACTAACATTCATTCAGGAACATTTTGCAAAGGTTAAAATTATGACCATCATTTTTTAAAATGTGGTTTGAAATTACAGCTCTCAACAGATACTTTGCTAAGTATAGTCTGTAAATTGTCTCATTTCATCTATAGCCTTATTGTTTGGTGCCATTGAATCGATTATGACTCATAGCAGCCACACACACAACAGAATGTAGTGCTGCTCAGTCCAGCACCATCCTCAGAATCGGTCCTGTACTTGAGCCCAGTCTTTCATCCACTGGCTCAATCCATTTTAATGAGGGTCTTCCTCTTTTTTGCTGATCTTCTCCTTTCCCAGGCATCCCCCCTCCCCCCTCCCCCGCCCAGGGATTGACCCGTCCTGATAATATATGAAAACTATGTGAGACAAAGTCTTGCCATCTTTACCTACAATGGAATTCAGATTGCACTTGTTCCAGGATAGATTTGTTCTTTTGGCAATCCTTAAGATGTCCAATCTAGAGCATGGTAATAGATCTATGGCAGGCCCATCTCTGTGGGTCTTTCATAGTGTACCCATGCCAGAATAAACTGCAGCCTCAAACCATGGCCCAGCCTCCTTTCCCATGGGCTGTGAGCACTAACAAAGGCTGTACACTGAGAAAAGAAGGGGGAAAAAAGAAAAAAGAAAAAAAAAGATGTCCAATCTAATGCATTTACACAACAGTTTAAAGACATCTGTTTTTCTTTGGTCTTCCTTATTCATTGTCCAATTTTACATGCAAGTTAAAGAGATATTTTGCAGCAGATTTCCCTCAAGTAGTACATCTTTGGATTTCTCAGCTACTACTTCCATAGGCACTGATTGTGGATCCAAGAAAGATTGACCGCTTCAGTCTTTTATCCATTTATTGTTGTTACTTAATGATCCAGTTGTTAAAGTTTTTGTTTCCTTTATATTTGGCTGTAATATGCATTGAAGGCTATATAGTCTTTGATCTTCGTTAGTGATTTAAGTTATCTTTGTTTTAATGTAATCACATTTGTGTCATCTGTATATCACAATTGTTGAGAGTATTCTTTCAATTCTACCCAACACTATGTTCTTCACACAACACAGTCCAGCTTCTCTGATTACTTACTCAGTATACATTTAAACTATATTTACTTCAGTTATATACCTATAAATTAGGAGCTCTGATTTAGTACTATTTAGAGAATTGAACTGCTAACCTAAAAGTGACCAGTTTGAATTCATCAGAGGATCCTTGAGAAAAAATGTACAAAATCTTTACATGCAATTTACAGTCTCCAAAAACTCTTTATAAGGTCAGCTGTATTTGAGTTTCAAAAGGTTATGTGCCATGAACCAAATGACAAACAAGTAGGGAGTAGAACTGGGGTTTACATCAGTTATGTGTGATCCATGACTGAGATTATAATGAGATGTAAATTAGCAAAAGATCTAAAATGAGCACTTATCATTTTTAATTTGTATACTATTGCAGAAGGTCAAGGACTGCAGCCTTCAACATGGATTGAGGCTCAATATCAAGAAGACAAAGATTCTCACCACTGGGTCGATTGGTAACATCAGGATGGATGGTGAAAAGATTGAGATTGTTCACAGCTTTAGTTTGCTTGGCTCCACAGACAACACTCTTGGCACCAGCATCCAGGAAATGAAAAGAAATATTGCGATCGGAAAGTCTGCTGTTAGGGACTGCTCCAAAGTACTGAAGATCAATGGTGTCACTCTGGAGACTAAGTTGCGTTTGATACAGGCCATGGTCTTTGCAATCACTTGCTATACATCAGAGAACTGAACAATGACTAGGGAGGATAGAAGGAGAATTAATGCCTTTGAGCTGTGGTATTGGAGAAGAGTATTGAATATACCATGGACTGCTAAGAAAATGAACAGGTTCATCCTGGAGAGGGTTAAACCAGGCTCCTCCTTGGAGGCAAAGATTCTGAAGCTTCATCTGGCATACTTGGGACATGTTGTAAGGAAGGACCAGTCCTTGGAGAAAAACATCATGCTTGGGAGGTTGGAGGGACAGCACAGGAGAGGAAGACCCTCTATGAAGTGGATTGATTCAGTGACTAGAGTAATGGGGGTAGGTATGTTGGAGACAGTGAGATTGGCAGAGGACAGAGCAGGGTTTAGGACTGTTGTATATAGGGCCGCTTTGAGTTGCAAGTGACTCGACGGCACATAACAACAACAACAACATTCATTATTCTTTGCTCTCAACACCTCTCACAAGGACAAGGGGAAATAACTAGTATTGCTTGATTCTACCAGGATGTCTAATTCTGATTTTTAGTAAAGAATCTAGAATTCTGATTTTTTACTTAAGAATCCAGAAGGACCAATGAACTATTTGTAGAAAAGATGTGGACAAATAACTTAAATTTTACCATGAAAATATATTATTTGGGGAAGTTGGACTTTATTAATACAAGCAATGAGGATGTAGTAGTGTATTATGATCATTGGTACCTCCTTACTCAATCTTTTCCTGCTGTGAGATCATTTCGCATTGTTGTTGAATCTCTCATGCATGTTCCTAAAATATAATGCGGAAAGGAAATCCTTTCATGGCAGAACTTCAAAGACGTCACTTTCTGACACAATACTCACTAATACATGGCAATGCCTAATGTTCTGATCAGCAGTTGAAAGACATAGTTAGGAGATAGGTAATAAATTTGGAGGTAAGGCATATGAATGGATCTTGAAAAATGGATATTATATTATTTAATATTAAATTCAATTTAATATCACAAAAGTACTACAAACCAAAAAAAGTACTATAAAACAGTAATCAAACAAGCTTGAAAGTAATTTTGTTTAGTCTTCTGTTCTAACATAAAAGAACTTTTAAGTAGGCATCAGAACTTGTAAAGAGTTATATATCTATTTCTTTTTCTGCCACCAATTTCTTGGGGAAAGAATCCTGGTGACATAGTGTAATTTATGTTGAGCTGTTAGCCCAAAATGATGATGGTTCAATTCTTCAAGTGGTTTCACAGGATGAAGAGGGGCAGTCAGTCTGTTCCTATGATGTTTTGCAGCCTCAGAAAACTGATGGAGGGTTGCTGTGTGCCAGAATCTGTTTGATGGCAATGAATTTGACTTTTGGTCTTTGCCCTTTGATACTGCTACTGTACGTAAGGTTATTACATGGAGCTCCAGCCCATCAGAAAAAAGGAGTCAACAGAAAAAAAACGGAACTCAGAAAAGTAAAAAGAGAATGCCCCTCCCAATTGGGTCAACTTCCTTTAAGCATTGCTCTTGGAAATTCTACACAATACTTTCTTTTACAAAGTAAAATATTACAATGAAATGTGAAAGGAATT
>NW_006399945.1:6085301-6086456 GCF_000299155.1 Elephantulus edwardii
TTGGACAGTGACTAAGAAGGATAAAAGGAGAATTGATACCTTTGGAGACTAAGGTGCATCTGATACAGGCCATGGTCTTTGCTATCACTTGTTACGCATCAGAGAGTTGGACAGTGACTAAGAAGGATAAAAGGAGAATTGATACCTTTGAGTGTGGTGCTGGAGAAGAGTATTGAGGGTACCATGGACTGCTAGGAAAACAAACAGATTCATCCTGGAAAGAGCTAACCTGGGTGGCTCCTTGGAGGCAAAGAATTCTGAGGCTTTGTCTAACATACTTTGGACATGTTGTAAGGAGAGACTGGTCCTTGGAGAGGGACATCATACTTGGTAGAGTGGTGGGACAGCGCAAGAGGGGAAGACCCTCTACGAGGTGGATTGATTCGGTGACTGGGGTAATCAGGATGGGTGTATCGGAGACAGTGCGATTGGCACAGGACAGAGCAGAGTTTAGGGCTGTTGTACATACATAGTGTTCTTATGAGTCACAAGTGACTCGATGGCACATAACAAGAACAACAATATGAAATTAATCACTAATCAGAATTTCTCTGCATGGCAACATCCACTCTTAATGGTGACTTCTTGCTGTATACCGTAGAGTCAAAACCAACTCATAGCTTAGTGCTCCAGCAAGTTTTCAAAGGCAATAAATGACACAGAAGAAGATTGTCCATCTTTCCTTCATGGAGCAGCTGGTCAGTTTGAACCCCGTACCCTTATATTGCTAGTGCAGTTCCTTCCCACCAAGCTACCAGAGCTCTCTTTAATGGTTGGTAGGAAATATAAATTTGATAGCCAGATACTATGATACCTTCAATGATTTCATCTTACTTGGATGCATAGTCAATATCCTTGACACCAGAAGTCCAGATAAGATTAGCCATTATCTGAATAACAGTAGTCCAGAATAAGAATTTCACAGCAAAGTGGACTGGGGTTGTTGTTGTTGTCATTGTTGTTATGTGTTGTCAAGTCACTTGCAACTCATGTTGTTGTTGTTATGTGCTGTCGAGTTGTTTGCGACTCATACCGACTCTATGCACAACAGCCCTAAACCCTGCTCTATCCTGCGCCAACCACACTGCCTCTGACACACCCATCCTGATTACCACAGTCACCGAGTCAATCCATCTCATAGAGGGTCTTCCCCTC
>NW_006399945.1:6086556-6087298 GCF_000299155.1 Elephantulus edwardii
TAGGGCTGTTGTACATAGTGTTCTTATGAGTCGCAAGTGACTCGATGGCACATAACAAGAACAACAATATGAAATTAATCACTAATTAGACTTTCTCTGCATGGCAACATAAAATCTTAATGGTGACTTTTTGTTGTATACCGTAGAGTCAGAACCAACTCATAGCTAGTGCTCCAGCAAGTTTTCAAAGGCAATAAATGACACAGAAGAAGATTGTCCATCTTTCCTTCATGGAGCAGCTGGTCAGGTTGAACCCTGTACCCTTATATTGCTAGTGCACTTCCTTCCCACTAAGCTACCATAGCTCTCTTTAATGGTTGGTAGGAAATATAAATTTGATAGCCAGATACTTTGATACCCTCAATGATTTCATCTTACTTGGATGCATAGTCAATATCCTTGGCACCAGAAGTCCAGATAAGATTAGCCATTATCTGGATAACAGTAGTCCAGAATAAGAATTTCATAGGAAAGTGGAATGGGGTTGTTGTTGTCGTTGTTGTTGTTATGTGCTGTCAAGTCACTTGCAACTCATGTTGTTGTTGTTATGTGCCGTCGAGTCTTTTACTACTGATACCGACCCTATGCACAACAACCCTAAACCCTGCTCTATCCTACACCAACTGCACTGCTTCTAACACACCCATCCCAATTACCCCAGTCACCGAGTCAATCCATCTCATAGAGGGTCTTCCCCTCCTACACTGTCCCTGCACCCTCCCAAGCATGATGTCCCTCTCCA
>NW_006399945.1:6089700-6093721 GCF_000299155.1 Elephantulus edwardii
GCACTGCTTCTTGCCACTAGTTCATGGGGTAAGTACATGCATATCTTAGGGTGACTGAGCATATTTGTTTGTTCTATTTTGAATTCTGCACTTGAAATTACTCATTTTAGTACACACCTTGACCAGCTTGAAGATGGTTTTTTTTTCCCTCCCTTAGCTCCTTCCTGAGCTTCTTTCTCCACCATAGCTCACTCTAGTTTTAATATGTTGGAAATATCAGAATCATCTCATACGTGGTAAATTAGACATTACTCTTTCCTAGCATTTATTAGATATATTTGTTTGGTTTCAAAGGTTAAAATACAAATTCAAGCACTAACAGCTCAGTTTGGAAGCTTGTTAATTCCTTTCAGGCACTGAAGTTTGGAAAGTAGATTTTCCATGTACATTCAAAATCAAGAACTTCTGACTGTAGATGTCTCTCTCTCTCTCCGCCCCCTCCCCCATTTACTTTGTGTCAAGGAAGTTATTCGTACCCCTCTCCCTTTTTTGCAGTGATGTGACATTCTTCTTTCAGTGTGAATTGAATGATCAACAAGGGATGTTATCTTATCTCTTCTACTTTCAGCTGCTTAACCTTCAATCCTGAAAGGACAGATAATACTTTACAAAACATGATTATTTATATAGTGAGGACTATGACTATTAAGAATAGGGACTGGAGAGCTTTATGCTATGTGAATTAACTCATCCTATAAGGGCAAATAAATACTGTATAAGACCATAGAAGAGATAGAAGATGTAGAAATATAAAGATAACTAGTAAAACTTGTATGAAAATCCAAGGTGAGGAGAGAAGCAGAAGGGTTAAGATGGGCAGGGGGGTAATCATAGAGCCACAAAATTTGATGGGTGGATGGAGAGGTGGGTAAGGAAAATGGGAAAGATATGGTATGAAAAACAGTACATACAAAGTCTGTAAACAAACCATGATAAAATAAATTTTTACTTAAAAGAAAAGGGTATTGTTATTGTTGTTGTTGTTGTTAACTACCCCAAAGTTGATTTCAACTCATATATATACTACATACAACAGATCAAAACTTTGGACATTCTACACTCTCTTCACAATCTCTGTTGTGCTCAGGTCCTTTGAACAGTCCTTGCCAATCCATCTCGTGGAGGATCTTCTTATGCAGTGATCCTCTATTTTTTCAAGCCTACAGATGAATAGATATGGTGAAAGGGTACAAGCCTGATAGGTATCTTTCTTGCTTTGAAAAATTAGATTTCCTTAAAAGGAAATGTGAGTATAACAGCAAATGATCAATACCATGATCACAGCCTTGTTTGAAAATTACCAGAAAATAAAGTCTTCATATCCCATTGATGACTCACAAGACTCAAAATCTCATCCATATACCTTTTTATTTAACATATCCTTGATTTCAACGATAAGAAGGTTGTTGTTGTTGTTGTTAAATGCCGTCAAGTCGCAGGCGACTCATAGCGACCCTTTGAAGGAAAGTCCTCGATGCTTGGGTGCCTTTCATCCTCTCTCCAGGTGCATAGGGTGTACAGTAACAAGCTATTATGGAAGTGGATGCCACTCCTCCTTCAAAGCTTGTTTTAATTGGGGAGCTCCACCCCACTCTCTGTCTGCATTGGGTAACCAGCCATTAACGCATTTGACACATTAGTGTCACAGTGTTCAGCCTCACAACAACCACAAGTTACAGCTGTACAACAACCTGTACACCAGGGCTGAGACCTAGAGGAATGTCTGAACAAAAACAATGAAAGTCAGGCCGGAGGGCAGCAGATTAAGACTCACCCACTTTCAGCTTGGTAGCATCGCCTTCTGTCCACTGGGCCAACTGATCTCTCTCTCCATGTTGATGTTATTGTTGTTAAGTGCAATCGAGTCGCAGGCGACACATAGTGACCCTATGAAGGAGAGTCCTCAACGCTTGGGTGTCTCTCATTCTCTCTCCAGGTTCATAGAGTTTCCGGAGGCAAGGATAAGCAACCTCCTCCCGTGGGATTTACTGCCTCTAAAAACACAGTGGTGTGTCAGCATTGAGTTGATTCCAACTTAACAACAAACAAAAGAACAACCACTTCAAAATCTGTAACTTCAAAATACTAATGTATTAATAAGTATGTGATCTTGGAATTAAGGATTTTTTTAAATGAGCTATCTAATACTCTGAATGAGTGAGTATTCAGTCTCAGCTGTGTCTTTGGGGAGAGTTGCCACATGATTTCAAATTAAGTTGGAAACATCAGGAAAAAAGAGAAAACAAAGGTAGGATTAGATGGAATGCCAGTGTAATTGGCTTGAGTGGGCTGAAGTAACTGAAAGATCAGGAATAAGACTTTAAAATTTATTTATAATTGAATACTATGCAGCACGCAGGAGCAATCATTTTGTAAATTACTACCTGACTTGGGAGGGACTGGAGAGTATCACGTTGAGTGAACTCAGTACCACAAGGACAAATACTATGTAAAACCATTATTGTAGAATGAGTATGAGGACCCAAGGTGGGAGAGGTGTAGAAATAGAGGGGTGAGGATGGGGGCAGGGTGTTAATCATAGGACTGCACAATCCAATGGGTGGGTGGAGTGAAGGAAATGGGAAGGATTTTTTGTGAAAAAAAAAATGAATTCAAACTTGATAAATAAGTCAGAATAAAATTAAAAGAAAATAAAACAAAAACAGCAAAGCAGAGTCACCGGCAGCCAGGATAAGAAACCTACTCAGCAGCATGGAAAATATGAAACCTAATCTGAGAATCTAGGAGCATACAAAGTCTGTTAGTAACTCTGAGGTCACATCTTGGCAGCGTTAGTGAGGAAGCAAGGTACAGAATCCAAGACAGGTACAGAGCAAGGACAAATAGTTGTGGACAACAGTTCATTGTGTCTAGACTGTTTTTTTAATAAAGGAAAATTAATTGGTTTAGGGACTTGGTTAAATTCAAGGGCAAAAACTGGTTCCAATAATAGTAGTTTGGAAAATGTTTTTCAAGCTTTACCTCTTTGTATTTCTCTCTCTCCTCCCCTGTTTTGTTCTAAAATTTGGAAAACTTATTTTATGTCAGAGTAGAACATTGACTTACAGGGTTTTCAATGACTGAATTTTCTGAAGTAGACCATTAGCCCTGTCTTATGAGGCACCTCTGGGTCAACTCAAACCTCCAACCTCTGGTTACCAACAAGTGTATTAACTGTTTGCACCACTAGCAACCTCAATACTATGACTGTTGTTAGCTGCCATTTACTTAGTATCTAACACAAGGTAATATTACACACAACATAATCAGACTATTGTGTCTCTTTCCTAGCTAATTTTTAATATTAAGCCTTCAGGGACTTTCTTTCAAGGTTTCCATGGGTGACCTTAAATTTCATACCTTTCAGTGAAGAATCACAAGTGAAGTAACCATTTATAAAACCTTGAGTGGAATATAGGAATAATCTTGAAATATAGCTTATATGGTAAGCCCTATTTGAATACTCAGTACTAAATTTTTAATGACTGGTATTTTGCAGTTATTTTTGCTGGTAGTAATACCAAATATTAATTCATTATTTTATGACTGAGACTCCTATTCTGTAAGTACTGAAGGCACAGAGTTAGTTCTGATAATTCTGTGAAGTGATATTCTCCAAAACTCTTAACAGCATGATCCACAATGTTTATTTGACTTTCCGAATAGACTGCCAGGTCTGGAAGAATAGCTTTTGGGTTATATATGCTTCTATCTATCTATCTATCTATCTATCTATCTATCTATCTATCTATCTTTCATCTATATTCCTTATCTAGTATAGTGCCTGTTGTCACTTAACAGTCTGGGGATGAATGTTTTCCAGATCAGATATCTGAAATAGACCCTTGCTTAGAGAAACATAAAACCTAGTTTTATGTGTGTTTTTTTAAATCTCTTTCTAAAATCCCTAAATTATGTCTCTATGCTTTATGTGGTATCAGAATTGGAGGAAGACTCATCAACAAACTGTGTTATGCAGATGATATAACCTTGCTTGCCAAAACTGAAGAGGACCTGAAGC
>NW_006399945.1:6095976-6099873 GCF_000299155.1 Elephantulus edwardii
GATTCAGCCTCTTAGTTATAAGCAACACAAACCTGCTTCATTGCATTTCTTTCAATGTTTCTGAAAATTTCAGTTCGGGATATATTCCTCTATGTCTAGGACAGTAAGTGAAACCTCCCTTTGCTTTGTGGACAAAAGAGCAATCTATATACATGGCTGTGCAGGAGTATCATTGAGTCTTAAAGAGGAAAACGAAATTATTGCGTAATATTCCTTTTGTTAAATAGGAGGATAATGGAACAAAATAGATATAAGTGTTCAAAAGGGGAAAGAGATGAGGAACAATAAGAGATCTTGCTGAGATAGCAGGGGCTAGTAGACGGAGTAGTGGTGAAATAATGGGAAAGATTCAATGGAGACTTGAAAGACTGATAATAAGTATTGAACAATGCTACTTAATGATACAAAAGATAATGTATATGAATGTATAAAGCAAAAAGTACATGGACAAAACATGATGCATATGAATTATATGCAAACCAGTAAATTTAAAAAAAAAAAAAGGAAAACATTAAAAAAGAAGAACCAACCCAAGTCTCTCTCCATGCAGGGAAGTTCACAAAGCAGGAATGGTTTTGAAAGCTATTCTAGTAGAATACCTCTATCATTGCTACAATATCAGATGATTTGTGAAGGTTGCTGGTTGGAGGAAAGATTGTAAACACTCATTGTATGTTTCCCCCTCTCACATTTGAGGAGCTTGGCAAGTGATGATGGGGCTGAGGATGGAGGAAAAAAATGTCACAGCACAGTCTAGTGATTTCTCTTGTGAACTCAGAGGGACATCTGTTTTTATTTTCCACTCTCTTTTCTCTTTGGCAGAGGACCTCTTGCAGTTGCTGTTGCAATTGCCCCTGGCTTTTAAATTAAAGACTTCTGAAGTAAATGGAACTGTTTATGAAGTATGAATTAAAGATTAGAGTTAAATGTCCTGACTCTCTGGTTATCAGAGGGTGGATCACTGGAGGGAAAAATCTTTGTCCAATGCCATTAGAGTAGATTCACCAATTAGGCCATCAGTTTTGGAGCCTGTGTCTCTGCGTTCCTGCTGCTAGAAATCAACTGGACCAAGAGTAAAAGCTACAACAGGCAGAGGCTAATAATGGACGGAGTTCATAATTAAGGCACATAAAAGGGACTGGAACAGTGGCTTGAAATATTTGTCCTCCATATCCCCATATTGGAAGCAGGCGTGTCATCTTCTTCCTAAACAACATGCCTCTGGAAACTCTATGAACTTTGATAAATGACAATAGGTATAGAAAGGCTTCAGGCCTTTTGTTCATAGAGTCACTATGAGTCGTGCTCGACTTGATGGCAATCAACAATAACAACAACATATCTACATTATATGTGTCCTTATTATTAAAATACTTCTTCATTGGTAATTGTTTCATTAAAGAATGGCTAAAAGCCAATTACGTTTAGAGGGTTAAAAAAGAAAAGAAAAGCTTCTACTTAGGGTATTCTTGAGTTTGAGCAGGTTACCTAACTCTTTAAAGTTGCATGTTATTCACCTGCAAAGCTGTGGTGATAATAATATCCACCTCCCCAGGCAGTGTAGAAATTAAATGAAATAATATTTATGTAAGCATTTCATAAGTGATCCACATCTGTTATTATTATTATTGTACACCCCTGAACATTTCTATTTAAACCATTCCTAGTGGTTCTGCTCTAGGTATCTCTGTTCAAAGCTTTGCTGGATATAAATTTAAATAAGATTTCACTGGTAAAAATGTGTGATAAGGGAAGGTCCCACTGAAAGTAATTTGCCCCAAGCTACAGATTTTCTCCAGATAATCAGACTCCTGTTCCCTGGGAAAGCAGTTTTGTTTTGTTTTCTATTACACCTGTGTTTTCACTGCTGTCTTTACCTCAAATGAGCTCTCCTTACAACCTCTTAGAGTTTATTCATTCCTTAATTTAGCCAAAGGTATTTTTGAAATGCTAACAAAGTTAGGGCTAGAGAGTAGAAGGTTAAATTCAACAAATTTCTGACTTCATGGACTTCACTACAAAGATGAGTTGAGGATGCATTTATGGAAACAAATTATTATAGCTCCATGAGATCAAATGTGACAAAAATCGTCTCCCAGTGTTAGACAAACACATAGGCTGGAATGTCAGGAGAAGCAATCAAAAGATGGAGATGGTTGGCTGAATTTAGTCTTTTGAGACTGTAGGAACTGGTCAAGAAAAGATTGAAAATTTCAAAAGGCACTACAAATTATTTCTACATGGTATAGATTGACACAGATAACTTAGACATCAAGGTGAGTTACAGCACAGTGTTCAGAAAAAGGTATCATGCTGGGAAAAATAGGTTCGATAGGCTATTTTTTATATGACACTGAGTCTATTATGATTCATACTAGATTTGAAACTTTCCCTATCCTCTGCAATCCTCACAATCTCCGACATTCTGAAGTTCATTATTATAGTCACTATGTCAGTCCCTCTTGCTCAGAATCTTCCTCTCTTTCTCTGACCCTTAACCTTTTTTAGCATGATGTCAGGAAAAGTAAAGTGTCAGTGAAAAGACAGGAAGAACCTCAGTGAGTGGATTAACATGTTAGCTGTCAAACTCATGGCTGATGATTACCATGATAACAAGCTCACACGTGGCAGGTATCATGAGGATCGCACAGGACTGGACAAGATGTCCATCTGTTCTTCTTAGGGGCACTTTGAATCTTATTCAACTCAATAATAACTTGATTAAAAGTAGCAATAGTACTCTGATATTGTTTGAAAGGCCAGAAAGGTCATGGGATAAGAAAAGATTGTGCAGAAGAGCTGATAGTGGTAAGGCGTGGTGTCAGATGGGGATGAGTATGTGTTTCCCTGATAATTTTCTTTGATTAAATATAATTAATTTGTCTTTCTAATCTATATTTGACATAAATGTTGCATGTATTTTACAAAACCAGGCAAAATCAGCTTAAATGGCAATGAATTGAGGAGAGCCTGGAATAATTCCAAGTGAATATTGCAAATGGGTGCTCAATATATAAATGGCCCTTGTACACTCATTACAGAATGCTAGAGAGTGTTCTTAGAGATCATCCAGCCCAGCACGCTTTCACAGACCAAGAAGCCATAGCTCAATGAGGTGAGGCAGCTTGCCTAAGGATGTGGACAGCTAAATTATCTGTAACTGCACTTAACTCCCATCTCTCATAGCTCCAGTTCAATCCAGGATGTGAAGTTTACCACAGTCAATCTAGGGACCTCTGGTAGTCTAGCATTAAGAAATTGTGCTGCAATTCTAAAGGCACTCATTTTGAATCCACTAGCTGCTCTGAAGAAGAATGGGCAATCACCTACCTGCCTTGTGATTAACTACCTTCAAAACCCACTGGAGGATCAGCCATGAGTCTGTTCTGACTCAGTGTCACACAACAGTAGTCATTCTAGTTTCCAGTATTAACTTCATCTTCTGAAAAAGCTCTCTTTTCCATGTGACAGAAATCGAGTAGGGCTTCATATATATTGTGATGTGTGTGCTGCAGGCAAGCATTTTTAGGACAAGATCTATGCTTTATCTTTCTTCCAAGTTCTGTTATTAAAGATTAAGACTTATAGAAAGGTATTTTTCCAAATAAAACCCCTTTGCATGATTTGTAAATAAAGCAAAAAACTCTCAATTCATTGCCATCAAGTTAGAACGAATACATGCTGATCTTTCAGTGAGTTGCTGAGACTGTAAATCACACAGAGGAGATTGCCCACATTTCTGCTGTAGAGCCACTGGTGAATTGAAATAACCAGAGAAGCAAGTATGGCCTGTCAGGAGCTCAAATACCCACAGACTAGGTCAGCAGAGGTGTCTTTAAAAATAACCATACCGAGAGAATCTGACAATTACAGGCACATTTCCAAGCCAAAAGAATA
>NW_006399945.1:6103906-6104500 GCF_000299155.1 Elephantulus edwardii
AGGGTTGAGGGACAACGCAGGAGGGGAAGACCCTCTATGAGATGGATTGATTCAGTGACTGGGGTAATCGGGATGGGTGTGTCAGAGGCGGTGCGGTTGCCGCAGGATAGAGCAGGGTTTAGGGCTGTTGTGCATAGGGTCGCTATGAGTCAAAAACGACTCGTTACGGCACATAACAACAACAACAACAACAACATTATATAATAATCGTCCAGGAGGTGGCCTTAAGCCGAAGGAAGCCGGGAAGGAAGAGGCCATGTTGTTCCCGGTTTAGTTGGTGCCTTCACAGGCTCGTGGGAAGCTCTCCTTGCCAGAAGGCAGGAGCATGGTGGTGGGGAGTGCAGGAATCCTGGCAAGCTTTGGAGTGGACTGCTTTTCCCGGAATGTGTTTGACGTGCAGGTTTGCTCTGTCCCTGGAATGAGGCTAGCCAGCCTGGGCCTAGAGTTTGAACCAGGAGGCCGCCTTAAGCCCAAAGGGAAATTGTCTTCCTGTCAAACATTCTTCTAGGTGGTATAGCACTGGTCTGTGCCTTGCTGTACAGAGGTAACTCGTGGTTGCTGTGATGCTGAAGACTGTGACAGTGATGTGCCAAT
>NW_006399945.1:6106200-6108201 GCF_000299155.1 Elephantulus edwardii
TTTTATATATCTATTCTCTCCTTTCAGCCAGGATTTATCTTGCTAAGCTCAGCTTGAACTTCTGGCAGTTCTCTGTCAATGTACTATTCTACCTGGTTTTTTATGATCTTCAGAAATATTTTGCTTCCATATGATATGAATGATATTGTTAGATAATTTCCACATTCTGTTGTATCATCATTCTCAGAAATGGAAAAAAAAATAAAAAGGAACACTTCTAATCTATCTGCCAAGTAGCTGTCTTCTAAATTTTTTAGCACAAACTGGCAGGGCCCATCTGTTCTTTGAAACATGCCAATAGGTATCCCATCTATTCCTGGGACCTCAACTTTTTCCAATGCCTCACTGCAGTTTGAACTTCTTCCTTCATCACCATTTATTTCAACCCACGGCTTGGAATTGTTTTCAGTTCTTTGAGCTTGAGAAATGCCATGCGAGCCAGTTCTTCCCTTTTTATTCTCCAGTTCAGCTCTCTGCACACCTCTATGTTAATACTTTCTTTGTCTTCTTGAGCTGCATTTTGAAATCTGTTCGGCCCTTATTTTAGAATCTCTTCTCTATGATTTGGCTTCTTAACACTCTACTGCAATTTTCAGAGTCTCTTCTGATATCTGTTTTGATTTTTGCTTTCTCCTCTTTGTAATGACTTTTTACTTTATTCATGGCTATAATATCCTTGATGTCATCCCACAATTTATTTGGTCGGCATTCAATGCCTCAACCTTATTCTTAAAATTATTTTTTAAATTTAGGTGGGATATACTCCAGGTCATATTTTAGTTCTTGTGGACTTTTTAAAATTTTCTTCAGCCTCAGTTTGAATTTGCGTATAAGTAATTAATAATCTGTTCCAAAGTCAGCACCTGGCCTTATTTTGACCATTGTGATATTGAACTTTTCCAATGATTTCTTCCACAGAGGTCGTCAATATAATTCCCATGAAAGCTATTAGATGATGCCCATGAGTAAAGATGTCTTTTTTTTTTTAAAAAAAAAAAAAAGGTATTTGCAAAGAATTAATAATTGAACATACAAAATTCAATCATTTGATTTCTGACTTCATTTCTGTCACCACGTCCATACTTCACAGCTGCATTCCATCTTCATTGTTTACAGTTTTTACATTCCAGGTACCAAGTATCATTAATGCATCTCGATTGCCTGTTTGGTCAATTTCAGACTGAAAATCTGGTACAGTCTTCAATTTCCTCCTACATTCATACTATGTACATTCCATGTTCCAATTATTAAAGAATGTTTTCAGCTGTTCCTCCTCATTTTCATTGACTTCCAGTCTGGCTCTATCCCTAATACTATACAGCTCTGAGCCTAGATGTCATCCAGATCTTGCTCATGGCTTCTTGGCCTAGAGCATGGATTAGCACGAGAAGACTTCAGTTTTGACACCATCTCTCCTTTGTCCCTCATCTTGGACGTTATCCTTTGCCAGCTGTGGTCCTCAGCTGGAAGGCCTCAGCACCCACAGAGGCCCCCATCCTGCCACACTGCCACAGGCCTCAGATGGGCCCGGCAACATGACATCCATGTGCTTGATTTGCTGTTAGAGGTACGACTTTTATCTGTCAGTATGTTGAAGTGGAAGAATGATTTAACTATTGCTAATTATTTTATCACTTAGGTGTGTATATGCTTGCTTGTTTATCATTTGCTCTTATTAGTACAGCAGTTGTTTTGCTGTACTAGGATAACAAGTGGGTAGCTATGGTGCTGAAATATATGCCACTGTTGTGTCGTTCCAGGAAACTCACCCATGGTGAACAAGTTTCAACAGAACTCTGAGGTTAATGCAGATTAGGAAGTACAGTTGACCATCCACTTCTGATAAAGCAGGCCTCTGAAAACCCTATGAACCACAGAGGAACATAGATAGCTATAATATTACAGGTAGAACCATTAATACTGTTGTTGTTGTTGTTATCGTGTACCGTCAAGTCAGAAATGACCTATAGCAGACTCTCCAGTGGGTTTTCAGAAGCAGTT
>NW_006399945.1:6108581-6109568 GCF_000299155.1 Elephantulus edwardii
GAAAAATATGCAGCACATCAAAACAATCTAGAGACTTTGTGATTCATATTCAGATGATTATAAAGTATTCCTGGTTTCCTTCTTAAGTAAGCAAAACTCTGTTAAATGTGAATTATAGGTATTGTTTCAAGTTCTTAATAACATGTTAAAGACGGATACACTATAAGTCAATAGTTCTTAAACCTTTACTTAGAACAATATTATCTGGGGACTCAAGAAAAAACAACTTCTTAGATTGAACCCCAGACTTAGTGAATTCACAGTCAGTGGTGTGAACAAATTCTTGAGGCAATTCTATATCAAGACTAAAGTTTGCAAACCACTGTTAGAAACTAATGGAAGTCAATCCATTTAAACAATGTATTGCTGATGGCGTGTTCTTTTCAACCTGATGGCAGCTATTTAGTGTGTGGACAAGCATACACACACACACACTCGATATCAATATCCCTTCAAGGTAAAAATAATATCACAACTTTTAGGAGCAAGCTGATTGCTCTTAAAGTTACATGACTTGCATATATGGGATGATTTTGTGCTTTTTTCTACCACTCTTCTCCCTCTTTGTTCTTCACACTATTAAATTTATTTTGCTGTTGTTGTTGTTATGTATGTGCTGTCAAGTAACCTGTGACTCAGCAACCCTATGTACAACAGCCCTAAACCTGGCTCTATGCTTTGTCAATCTTATTAACCTACCCCCATTTCCCTAGTCACTGAATCAATCCGTCTTATCTAGGTTCAAATCTGCTGTTTATAAGGTCACTATGAGTTGCACTCAACTTGACAGCACATAACACAACAACAACAACAATCTATGTTGGATAAATGCTTTTCTGTTAAAAGACTGAATTTGCCAATCTCCATTGTAGGTAGGCCTCTGTGAGACCAAACTTCCCCAAACAGTGCCTCATTTCTCATTTTCTTGGGGTTTATTCCAAGCAGTGGGATAATTGGGTCATGTAGAAATTAGAACTGAGGCACAAA
>NW_006399945.1:6110139-6111319 GCF_000299155.1 Elephantulus edwardii
GCTAATATATAATAAAAATTTTAATTAAGAAAAAAAAATTCCACAAATAGAAGGCAAAATATATGAAAAGGACATTTTGGAAAGCTCCTCAAAAAGAAAGTTGACTTCTTTTTCCTCCTTTTATATCTTAAAAAGTGCTTACTGCACAGTGGCTATTCACACTATTGGAGAACAATGTGATAGTCTGCTTCAGTATTTGGAGAACAATGTGATAGTCTGCTTCTGTAAATATTGGAGCCTTGGAAATGATATAATGAAGCTCTGCTCTTTCTCTTATGTGTCAGAATTCTATGAATCAGAATTGTCTTGACAGATTTTGGTTGATACTAGCTCTTGGAACCAGATGTAAAGGGTTGGGACTCCAGAAGCCATCCTAGAACATGGGGTAAAAGAAATCACCTTAAGCACAGAGAAAGAGTAACTTGAATCATTGGTGTTACTGTTGTTGTTTTTGTTGTTGTATGTGTCATTGAGTTGACTACTATTCATAGTGACCTTATGAATAACCACTCTGAATGTTGCACTGCCCCGAGCCAACCACACCATGACCAACACACTTGATCCTCTTGCCACAGTCACTCTTGAGCTGATCTACTCTTCTAAGCATGGTGTCCTTTTCCAAGGACTGGCATCTCCTGACAACATACCCAAGGTATGTGAAAGAGTTTCAAAATCCCTTTTTCAAAGGGTTTTCAGGTTTCACCTTCTGCTGACCATATATGTTCTCTTGACAGTCCATGTTCAGTACTTTTCTATGGAATCCCAATTACAGTCCCTAGATATTATAAGACATCAGAAGGAAACACACTTCTATCTTAGGTTTATTTTATATTGGACTTTTATCTAAGTTCTACCTAATGTGAACTACTTGAAGGGATGCCACTAAGTTGGAGAATTCATAATACACACAAGATTAATTAAAATCAGAAAGATAAACCCATCATATTTTACAAATAAGATAAGACATTATAGCCATTTACTCAGAAACTTAAGAAACTCGGGTAATGTCGTCTGTAGTGTGTTGTACTGCCAACCAGAAACTTAGCTTCTCCTGACTGCTTTCTCCTAACATGTTATTATGAGTCTTTAGCTCTCTGAAGCCTAAGTCTGGTTTTCACAAACTCTGTAGCATCTCCAGTGAAATGTTCAGACACGTGGGAAGAATCCTACAAAGACGTCC
>NW_006399945.1:6112939-6115396 GCF_000299155.1 Elephantulus edwardii
AAACACCTTTGCATAATCAATGAAGCACAGACAGACATTCCTCTGGTACTTCCTGCTTTCAGCCAATATCGATATAACATTAGCTACAATATCCCGAGTACCACAACCCCTTATAAACCTAGCCTGGACTTCTCTGCTGACTTGCTGTTCCATTTGTTTTTGGATAATCTTCAGCAGAATCTTGCTTGCATGCGGAATCAATGATATTGTTCTATATTTTCCACACCCATTCATATACATATACAAATATAATATACATTATACTTTACATAATTACTATAGCTCTGTTATTATTCCTGTTTTTTCAAGTTCCAATTGAGTCTTTACTATTCCTTCACAGTACCACCCCAATAAGCCCGCTAAACTCTATGATCCTAGAAATCCCATCTTTCCCCTTTTCTGTTCTCTTTCCCTTTCTCTCTTCCTCTTTTTGGACAGACATTTATATACATCTTACTAGTCATCCTTTGATTTTTATAATAATAATCTTGTGGAGTATTTGTCTTTGTGAGAGTGAGTTAGTTTACTCAACAATACTCTCTAGACTCTCCCATGTTCTATAGTATTTTACGAAATCATTGCAGTGCACAGTGTTCCACCATGTGACTGCACCACAATATCTCAATCCATTAATTTGTTAATGGGCATTTGGCTGTTTCCACTTTCTTGTCATTGTGAATGACACTGCTATGAACATTTTCTGTTTGTGTCTTAATTTGAATTTCCTTGGGGTATGTTCCTAGCAGTGGAATAGCTGGGTCATATGAGATTTCTATGTTTTGATTTTCTGTTCCACTTCTCCTGGGTGTTAATCTAAGGATAACACGAAGTACTATCAATGGCACACATTCCTTTCGCCTGCATGACAAGAATAAGTAAGACAGTCCTAGTTCTAAAACTAGTAAGCAACATCATTAACAATCCTCTTCTGTAATGTCAGACCTAGTCTGGATTGTATATTCTACACCAGCAACTCTATACTGAGAGTGAAATGCTCTTTAAAAGTAGAATCCCTGGATAGCATTATGCTGAGTGAAATAACTCAATCCCACAAGGATAAATATTGTATAAAACCATTATTGTAGGATGAGAATAAGGATCTAAGAGGAGTGGGAGAGTTGGAAGCAGAGGGATGAGGATGTGCAGGGGGAGGGGTGGATTAACCATGGGGTGGAACAACCTGATGGGTGGGGGAGTGAGATAATTTGAAAGAATTTGTTCTTGAAAACAATGTGTTTAAATTTTGTAAATAAACGAGTAGAAAATTAAAAAAAAAAGTAGAATCCTATATGAAACTTCACTTTCAAAGTGGATGTTCTGAATCAGCCCTGAATCTTTGGATCATTATAATTATAATTGAGACAGTTATAATTATGAGCATATTAGTTATTTTAGGCACTGTTTGAATGAGTCTAGCAGACTTATTTTCAATCCAAGATTCAGTAGAAATTCTAAACA
The DNA here is from genome assembly GCF_000299155.1 of Elephantulus edwardii. Lineage (NCBI taxonomy): Eukaryota > Metazoa > Chordata > Mammalia > Macroscelidea > Macroscelididae > Elephantulus > Elephantulus edwardii. The sequence goes on from NW_006399945.1 coordinate 6,114,398, forward strand.
TCAAAAAGAGGAAATGTAAGAAGACCTTCATAGAGAACAAAAACTGCTAAAAAGTTATACATCCAAACCAGACTTACTGGTTTTGAGTCAATTCTGACTCATAAAACACCTTCCATGGGGTTCTTGAGATTTTAAGTCTTTATGAGAGTAGCTGGTAGATTTGAACTCTGACTTTTCTATTGGCAGACAACACATACACACAAGAGTTCTTAAAAAAATACCAAAGATAAGTTATGTTTTCTTTGTTATTGGTATGTAGAAGTATATAATAATTAAAGAAAATATAAAGAAAGAAGGTGATAAAGATACTGGAATTGCAAATCTGCAATAAATTACTATGGGTATTTTTAAAAAGATACTAAAATTGAAAAGATATATGACAACCTTTATATTGGCATTTGGCATAAGAATCTTGTAAAGGAATTTAATATAATGAAGCGACTGAATCAGTTAAGGACTAACATTAAAGGCAAGCAGTTCACAGTAAAGGAACAAGTATTAAAGGAAGCAGTAACTCTACCAGGCTACAATATCCCAATCACAATGGTAATAACAACAATTAGCAAAGCCCAAATATTTCACCAGCCTGTATTAGAGCCTGCATCTATGTTCTTGGGTCAGCTGTCCACGTCTCAATAATCTACTTGTGAAATGCCGACACATCTGAATTTCAATTTGAATCAGTTAATTGGTTGAACAATCCAGTGATGAGCTGCAGTATTTTTATTTTTTAAATTTTATTCTTTTAAAAGATAGTGAGTTGAGCAGAAGATCTCAAAAGGCAGCACAAGAAGACAAAGTAAAGTATTAAAATGAAATATCTGAAGAGCTAGAGTTGGAAAATCAAAAGGGTTAAACTCAACATTTCCGAAGCTTAAGGAATGAATTAAAGTACAAATTCAACCCTCAAGTTGCACTACTTATGGATTCTGTGGGCAAAATAATGAATTATCCAGGAAGCATCAAAAGATGAAGGAAGGTGCGCACAGAGTCACTGTA
>NW_006399945.1:6118861-6120517 GCF_000299155.1 Elephantulus edwardii
TCTTATCTGGGGTCTTCCTATCCTGAGTTGTCCTTCTACCCTTCCGAGCATGCTATCCTTCTCCAAGGATCAGTCTCTCCTGGCCACATGCCCAAAATATGTGAGATGGAGCTTCAAAATCCTAGCCTCCAAGGAGAAACTTGGTTTCACCTTCTCTAAGACACATCAAGTAGGTTGTTTATTTTGTTTCTGTTTTGTTTTGTTTTCTGCTGTTCGTTTTATGTTCAAGATTCTTCTCCAGCACCACAAACTCAAAGGCATTGATTCTTTTTCTGTCATCCTTTGTCACTGTCCAGTTCTCTGATGCATAGCAAGTAATTGTGAAGACCATGGACTGGATCAGGTGTACCCTAGTCTCTAGACTGACATCGTTGCTTCTCAGTACTCTGGAAAGGTCCATAATAGATTTACCTAATGCAATTAGTCTTTTGATTTCCTGACTGCTGATACCAAGAGTGTTGATTGTGGAGCTGAGCAACCTGTAACTGTTAACCTCAATTTCTTCTCCATCCATCATGGTGCTGCCAATTGTCCCAGTAGTAAGAATATTTGTCTTCCTGATGTTGAGCTTCAATCTACATTGAAAATTACAGTCCTTAACCTTCGGTAGCAGGCACTTCAAAACTGCTTCAGTTTCAGCCAGCAAGGGTATGTCATCTGCACAATGTTGATTGTTGATGAGTCTACCTCCAGTCATGATGCCATTCCTTCTCAGAAAGCCCAGCCTCCCAAATAATTTGTTGTGCATATTGATTGAAAAGGTATGGAGACAGGACACATCCCTGATGCACTCCTTTCCTGATTTTGAACAATGCAGTATTTCCTTTCTCTGTTTTGAGGCATACTTCCTGGTCCTAGTATCACATAAGCACAGTCAAGTGTGTGGGATTTCCATTATCCTCAAGGTTAGCCACAATCTGTTGTGATCCACAGTCAAAAACCTTTGCATAGTCAATGAAACACAGATAGATATCCCTCTGGTACTCTTTGCTTTCTGCCAAGATCCATCTGACATTGACAATAATGTCTCTAATGCCATGGCCTCTTCTAAACCCAGCTTGTATTTCTGGTAGTTCTCTGTCAATATACTCTTCCAGTTGTTTCTGTATAAACTTTAGCAGGATTTTGTTTGTGTGTGTGTGTTATGAGTGATATTGTATGATAATTTCCACACTCTGTCAGGTCACCATTTTTCGAATGGGAGTAAGTACGGATCTCTTCCTGTCAGTTGGCCAGGTAGTTCTCCTCCAGATTTCTTGGCACAACCTGCTGAGTACGTCCATCTGTTTGTTAAAGTATGTTAATTGGTATTTCATCATTTTCGGAGGCTTTATTATTATTTTTTTTGCCAAGTCCTTTAGAGCATACTGAACATCCTCACTCATCACCATTGACTCTTTTCTTTTTTTCCTTTCTTGTTGTGTACCATTGAATCAGATCCACCTGGCAGGAGATTGCCCCGACTCCAGCTGAGACACTATTGACTCTTGATCATATGCTGTTTCTTGAATTTCTTCCATCAGCTAATTCTTTTTTGGTATAGAGATTCTGTATATTCCTTCAATCTTCTTTTAATACTTCCTGGATCACTCAATATTCTGCCAATAGCATCCTTACATATTGCAACTGGAGGTTTGAATTTCAAGCTGAGAGAGT
>NW_006399945.1:6121385-6121955 GCF_000299155.1 Elephantulus edwardii
CTTCTTCTTCTTCTTCTTCCTTATGACCTTTTACCTTCCTTCTACTAGTGGTATTTAGCCAATCACCTGTTATATCAATGAACATACTGCCTTTCCGTTATTTAGTTGATTATCCCTCCCACCCTTTTCCTGGAAACCATCAAAGACTATTTCTTTATACTTATAATCTTCCCTTGTTGTTGTTGTGTACCAGTGAGTTGGACCTGATCCATAACTGAGGCTCCAGAGGGTTTTCAGAGGCCATTAATTGCACGGAAGGAGATTGTCCATCCTCCCATGGAGCAACTGGTGGCCTCAAACCATTGTGTGCCTTTGTGATTGCAATGCAGCCTCTTGCCACTAGGCCATTAGACCTCCCTTAGATTTTTATAATAGTTAGCTTACACGATATCTGTAAGTGACTTACTTCTTTCAGCAAAATATCCTCCCAATTCTTCCCAGTTATGTGGTATTTCATTAGTACTTCTTTGTTCTTCCCTGCTGTGTATTAGTCCCTTGAGCATATATACCGTTACTTGTTTATCCATTTCTCCACTGATGCACACCTGGATTGCTTCCATCTCATTGTTG
>NW_006399945.1:6122895-6128008 GCF_000299155.1 Elephantulus edwardii
ATGTTGAAAAGGTATGGAGACAGGATGCATTCCTGGCGTACACCTTGTTACAGTGAAGATAGTTGTGCACATAGCTGTTAATGTTCCCATTCTTATTTCTTTAGGGTGCGATTGCTGGGAAAAATTACTTTCTAACTTTGTAAGGAAATGCTTATCTGTTTTCCACAGTTGTACAGTTTTATGGCCTTCTTTAATTGGGAGAGGTGAATCTAAATCAAGGGTTAATTAGAAGTGCCATATTTATTATGCAACAATAAATTATTTTTTCTTTTTAGTGAACTGGTGGAGTAAGGGGGGAAATGTGCAAGAATGAATGAATGAAATCCAACTTTTCTGTAAATTTTCATTAAAATCACAATAAAAAAGAAGTGCCATATTTTGTCCTTTTTATTCATCTTTGAGAAAATCTTTTAATTAGAGTCTCTTCTAATAGACACAAACTTCCAGCTTCATCCTCAGGGCTGGTACCTCAAAAGGTTTGCTGTTACTAAAGAACTCTTTGATATGGAAGAGGGAAAGATTTGAGGGATAATGGATAAAAACGTGTCAATATGTTAAAAGATTTGTTTAGGTCAAATTGACTCTATCCCAGACAACTCATGAGGGAAGGAAATAGCCCATCATTCATAGTGTCACTAGAGTCATAGTTGACTTGATGGGACATAATAACAAGAACTACATACCAATTTCCTCAGGAGTTAACTTGTTGATTAACATTAAATTCAATAATACCAAGAAAATGTTTGAGTTCAAGGTAAATTTAGAGAGATATAAAAGTTAGCCAACAAATGATTTAATATAACATTTGTTTTCTCATAAAGCTAGAAGATTATGGGTGACAAGTACAATGAAGGATTAGGAAAATGAGAAACATCTTACATAGTTATTTTATGATCTGTTCAGGGATATAGGTGAATTTCATTGTCCATTATCTGGAGATAGATGGGCAGTTCCTTCTGTGAGATTTGTTGTTGTTATATACCATTGAGTTTTCTATGACTCATAATAACTTTATGCACAATACCTCTGAACCCTGTCCTATCCTGAGCTAATCTCATTGTCTCCAACACACCTAACCTCATTATCCAAGTTACTGTGTCAGTCCATCTCCTCCAGGTTCTTCTTCTCTTGTGCTGTCATCCTTCCAACCAATGTTGTTCTTCAAGGACTCCTGGCCACATGCCCAAAATATGTAAAATAGAGATTCAAAATTTTCCCCTCAAGGATAAACTTGGTTTTACTCTCCCCAGGATAAATCTAATTGTTCTCTTGGCAGACCAGGAATGTTTCATCTCTTCTCCAGCACCACAACCCAAAGACATTGATCCTTCTTCTGTCATCCTTAGTCAATGTCCAGCTCTCTGATGCATTGCAAATAATTATGAAGATCATGGTCTGGATCAGGCTCACCGTAGTCTCTAAACTGACATTGTTGCTCTTTAGCACACAAGAGAGGTTCCTGACAGCAGATTTTCCCAATGCACTCTGTCTTTTGATTTCCTGTTGATATCAAGAGTGTTGATTGCAGGACCGAGCAAGCTGAAATTGTTAACAATATTATTCTCTTCTCCATCTATCATGATGCTGCCACTTGGTCCAGTGAGAATCTCTGTCTTTTTGATGTGGAGCTTCAATCCATATTGAAGACTACAGTCCTTGATCTTCTGCAGCAAACACTTCAGGTCCTCTTCAGTTTCAGCAAGCAAGGTTATGTCATCTGCAAAATGCAGATTGATGAGTCTTCCTCCAATCCTGATGCCACATTCTGTCTTATAAAACTCAGCCTCCCAAATGATCTGTTTCACAGATAGATTGAATCATCTCTCATACACTCTTTTCCCAATTTTGAATCAGGCAGTGTTTTGTCTTGCTCTGTTCTTTTTTTAAAAATTTATTATTAATTTGAATGAAAATTTACAGAGACTTTGAATTTCCATTAATTCATTGTTGCACTTTCCCCCCCTCCCAACGTCCTCCCTAGTATACTACCCTCTTGGAAAAGTAAAAGAAAAATTCTTTCATTGTTTTACAATCCCTCCCCCCAGGACCACTCCACTATACAGCCTTTGCTCTGGACTCCTGTCATGGCAAAACTCCCTAAAAATTTTCCCTCTTAAACAGTTTTCTCCCTCATCTGTTTCAATGCAGTATACACTATTGAACCCATCCTTCTCAGTCTCCTCCCAACCCCGAGGTCAGTCCTGCTTTACAACAGTGGCACCATAAAGTATTTGTCCTTTTGTGACTGAGATACTTCACTCTCTTGCTCTGTTCTGATAACTGTTTCCTGATCCATAGGTTTCACATGGACACAATCAGTTGTTATGGGGTTCTCATTATTTCCAACATTATTCATGTCTTGTTGTGATCCACACAGTCAAATGCCTTTGCATAGCCAGTGAAACACAGCTATTCCTCTGATATTCTCTGCTTTTAGCCAAGATTCATCTGGCATTGGCTATGATGTCCCTAAAGCCACAGCCTCTTTGAAACCTTACTTGTATTTCTATTAGTTCTCTGTTGATGTACTGTTCCAGTTGTTTTGGGATAATATTCAGTAGGATTTTGATGGCTAAATATTAGTGACAGTTCGATAATTTTCACAAAGTCAGGTCACCTTTTTCTCAGAACGGGAATAAATATGAATCTCTTCCAGTCAATTGGCCGAGTAGGTGTCCATCAAATCTCTTGGCACAGCCTGGTGAGCATGTCCAGGGCTACATCTATTTGTTGAAATATATCAGTTGGTAGTCCATCACTTCCTGGGGCCTTGTTATGTTGTTTTATTTTTAGTTCTTTTCTGTGATATTTACAGCCTCTGGAAAGCAGCTGGAGGGTCAACTATGAGTTGGTTTTGATTCAGTGGCCTATAACAACATTTCTACAGAGACTTTTATGAGGTTCCCATGTAGGAATAATACTTCCTAAAGGTGGCCCTCATAATCTGGGAGTTGTACTGATAAACCCAAAGGCTGTGCCTCTCCTGCAGTTGGAATCCACTAGCTGTTCCTTAACAGCAAGGTGAACATTTCACAGCCTCAAAAAGCCAGAGCAGCAACAGTCAGAAATGTGTTCATTTTGCCTGGACAGTAGTGAGTTTAAGTTTTGAAAGTCTTGCTTTGTTTTTCTGTCTAACAAGAAATATGATGCTTCCTTATTTTTAGAGAAGACTTCCACTTAGTAAAAGAAGGCATATCAACAATAAATCATTTTGCTGTGATTCAATGGGAAAAGCTGAGTAAAGTCTATATGTCGTTTGAACAGAAATACATCCCAGAGGCATCTTCACCTTAGTTTACCACATTAGACACAGAATAAGTAGAAGAGAACTTTGAACATTAAAGAGCAATACTCCAAATGCCCCCAATCATGTTTAGTCATTTCAATAAATGTGCCTCAGCCTTAGTGTTCATTAGAATACAAAGTTTGAGTGAAAGGTACAGGCAGAGCCCTAAGAATGACTATCAGATGCTTTTCAAAAATTAACATCCTAATTCATCTTACATGATTGTCTTTTATAAAGTTACTTCTTTTTAGGAGTCCTGATCTAACAGTTAATCAAATGATGTCAAGTATTTTTCCCCCCATTAAGTATCAGTTCCTCAATTTATAAGCTATTGAGTAATGAAAAGTCTCAAACATAAAAGCTGTCACAATCTCGCAATGACTTGCAAAGTCAGAAAATATAAGTGCCAGAGTAGATATGAAAGTTGAACAGGCCTAGCTATTATGTGTCATGTGGGGATGACTGGAGGATCAGCTATGAGTCAGTTCTGACTCAGTGGCAGTGAGCTAGCTCATTTGCTGAGTTACAGAATTCAATAGAGAGTTGGACTGACTGCAAATTTTCTGTGGAGGTCTTATGACCTCCTGTGACCAACAGCTGTAATAGCATAGTGCTATCATTAATACAACCATTTTTTTTTAACCAATTGAAATTTTGAATAGACTAATAATCAAGTTATAGTATACTGCAATTAATTACAGAAAGACTCTTGAGTTAACTGTAAGGATTATAAACAACACCTAAGATATGAGAAAAATAGATGATATTTACAATGAAATTCTGAAACATGACAGTCCACACAAATTGTTACTATATCTACATGAAAACAAACCAGTGTTGGCTATCTGAATAAAAATACTAAAAAATCCAATGCAAAGGCTGACCACCATAGTGTATAGGTTTGGGTGGTCTTTTGGCTAAAAGCACATAAGAATTTGGAACTCCTACTAGCAGGGATTTTATTATTTCATCTATAGCTTATAAATACTGAATTAACATCTATCTATAGTTTCTTGATCTTCTGTAATAAATGCTTCATGTCCTCCTCAGTTATGGAAAGCAAGGTTATGGTCATATGCATAACCCAGGTTGTTAATGAATCTTTTTCCAATCTTTTTTTTCCAAAAACATTTATTCTGATTTATTTACAAAGTTTGAATACATTGTTTTTCACAAAAGATCCTTCCAATTTTCTTCACCCCACCCACCCATAAAGTTCCACAACGTTATGATTAACACTCTACCCCCGCATTTTCAATCTTCTATTTTTACCCTTCCCCCCACCATGGATCCTCATACTCATTCTACAATAGTGGCTTTAAACAGTATTTGTCCTTGTGGGACTGAGTTAGTTCACTCAGCATAATGCTCTCCAGTCCCTCCCAAGTTAGGTAATAATTTACAAAATCATTGCTCCTGCATGCTGCATAGTATTCCATTGTATGAATGTACCACAACTTCTCAATCCTTTAATTTGTGATGGACACCTGGGCTGTTTCCCTGTTCTTGTAATGGTGAATGATGCTGCTATGAACATTGGTGTACAAGTCTCCATTTGAGCCTCAGTTCTCATTTTCTTGGAGTATATTCCAAGCAATGGAATAGCTGGGTCTTATGGAATTTCTATATTCAGCTTTTTGAGGAAGCACAAAACTGCCTTCCAGAGTGGTTGTACCATTGTACAACCCCACCAAAAATGTTAAAGAGTTCCTATCTTACCACATCCTCTGCAACATTTATTACTTGCTGTCCTGTTAAACTTTACTACTGCTACTGGAGTGAGATGGTATCTTGTTGTGGTTTTGATTTTCATCTCTCTTATTGCCA
>NW_006399945.1:6131570-6132148 GCF_000299155.1 Elephantulus edwardii
TCATGGGAGCTAGACAATCTCTTCCTGTGTGACTTATGTTGTTGTTGTTCTATGACATCAAGTTGCCTACTACTCATAGCGATCATATGTACAGCTATAAACCCTGCTCTATACTGTGCCAATCTTTTTGTCTCTGACATACCTACCCTACTTTCATTATCCCAGTCACTGAATCAATCCATCTAATCCAGGGTCTTACTCTCCTGTGCTGTCCATTCACCCTCTCAAGCACTATGTCCCTCTCCAAGGACTGGTCCCTCCTTGCAACATGTCCAAAGTATGTCAGACAAAGTTTCAGAATCCTTGGCTCCAAGGAGCATCCTGGTCTCACCCTTTCCAGGACAAACCTCTTCATTCTCTTAGAAGTCCATGGTATATTCAATACTCTTCTCCATCCAACACCACAGCTCAAAGACATCAATTCTCCTTCCATCATCCCTAGTCATTGTCCAGCTCTCTGATGCATAGCAACTGATTGCAAAAACCATGGCCTATATCAGAAACACCTTAGTCTCCAGACTGACATTATTGCTCTTTAGTATTGTGGAGATGTCTCTGACAATAGACTTTCCCAACAC
>NW_006399945.1:6136418-6137345 GCF_000299155.1 Elephantulus edwardii
ATCGCAGATATAGTAGGGACACATCTGAATGTTTCACAAAAGTTTTAACCAGTTTGTCACAGTAATTGTAAACATTTCCTCATAGTCAAGGAATCATGAAATATTATACAAAATGGGTGACCCTGGAGTACAATTGTCCAATCAATCTTCCAGCAGAAAACTTTGAGGATAGTTTTCACCAATCACCTAACCATCTCTGATATGCCTAAATCTATTAGTATCCTCCAAATGGTATCTAGCAGAAATTATGACATTCATAATTAGAGATGTTTTAGGGTCTTTCCAATCAGCTGCTTCCATCCATAAACATCTTCTGATTCCATTAGCATATGTGTCACCAAGAAAACCCACCGCCATCTAGTCAGTTAAAATTCCTAGCAATCATAAAAGACAAAATAGAATTGTTCCTAAATTGTTTCAAGATTATTATGTTTAAAGAAGCAGTGTATCAAATCATTCTCCTATGAAGTTACTGGTGAATTCAGACCTTAACCAAGAATGTTAGAAGCTGAGAGCTCACTATTAGAGCTCTTCAGCATATTAATTCTGTGGTATAAATCAGGTAATCTGTGATAGTAGATGCAATTCCTCAGAAAATTTATGCATCTTCACAAGAATTAGGAAACTATTTTATTATCTCAGTTCAGCCATTGACAAGTGGAGAAAACTACTGGAGATTCCTCAAGAGCTTGATGAATCTAATTTTAAAAAGCATCTCAGTTATTTTCCTATCCTGTTTTAAAGAGTCTTGAGAATAATAGAGACGTTCAGCTAAAAGGTTTTCATAGATAAAGAGACAAAGGTAGATAGAAAGAAGGTGCTGCTGGAGAAAGAGGTAATGGGAAAAGAAACTCCAAGGAGGAGAAGAGGGCCAGACAATCGAAGTTGAAGATGGATTAGAGATGTTGGACACTCATTTCAGGAAAG